>NW_028295756.1:1800000-2250594 GCF_964341445.2 Mesoplodon mirus | reverse complement strand
CAGCTGCTGCTGAACTGTTCCCACCCTTTCTAGGTAAAACACCTGAATATGTACAAGGGATTGAAAGCCTAGAGGAAGGACCGTGGAGCCACACCAGCGACAGCACGCAGGCCAACTTGGAGCCTGCAGGCCAGCCAGGGTGGTCCTGGAACCTGGCGCTCTTCCAGAAGCTTTCCATTGCCCTGCCTGAGATACCCCTCCTGTCCCGGACCCCACTGCATTTTTCCTTCCTCACCTCTGTCCGGAGAGAAATTCCAGCGGAAGGTATGGGTGACACATATTCTTCTTTACAGGCGGCAGCCTGGCAACTCCTGCAGAAAGGCCAGCAGAACCCCACTCACACAGGGCCACCCACAAAGCTGTGGCCCCTCACTCCCTCCCACCAGCACAGCCCCGAGACTGCTGACGGGGCAGAGAATATGGAGTCAGGCACAGCTTCAGGGGCTATTGCTGCCTGGAGCTCTGTTTATATTGACCTCAGCGAGGCACACCTGGGGAGGGCAGGCCGGCAGGGTAAGGCTGCCCAGGTCAGCTAATCCACAACCCTCAGGGAATCACATTGTTGAAAATGGATCCCGATAAGTCAGAAGAGAAGCCAAGGGAAAAAAGGACACAATGCCATTTGCAGCACCGTAGATGAGGCTAGAAGTAATCACGTGAATTGCAGTAAGTCAGAAAGTGAAAGACACATATCATATCACTTATAGGTGTTACCTAAAAATGGATACCAGGGCAGATATTTCCACGGAGAAGGGCAATCACAGATTCATTAAACAAACTTATGGTTCACCAATGGAAAGGTGTGAGGATTGGTTTCATTACGATATCGGGGTTAACAGACATATACAAACACAGGTGACATATATAATCACCAAAGACCTACAGAATACCAAGCGAGGACTACTCAACATTCTCCCATAACGTACATGGGAAAAGGATCCCAGGAAGGACAGTCATCTGTATATGTGTAAGAGAACCACATCTTCAACACCTACAACAAGCCAAACATTGTAATCAAACTTGCTGTAATAAAAAATAAAAAATTAAATTAAAAACACGAACAAGAAGTAGTTAGACAAACGTGACGGGCTTTCTCCTGGCACATTCCATTCTAAACTCCAATCTAGAACACCACTTCCACTGAGGCTCTCTTGCCCTAGTAACCAGATTTGGTAAGGGTGAACTGCTGCCACCTTGTGGCCGTTTCACACAACAGCAGCTTTAATCCCAACACTAATGGTCAGTTGATACTCAAAATCATTGCAGGCCTGTAAATGACACCTGCCCTGAAAACAAATCCTGGGGTCACATATCGACCAAAAAATTCAAAGGACATCCATATTTCAAAACGACCGTTTCAAAAGGCATATTTTACGCGCATTAGTGTTCTGCTTCTTTTCCTTTCTTTCCTTTTTTGTTAAAAAACACGGGAATGGAAAAAGGCATCCCACAGAATGGGCGAAAACCGTTGCAGACGAATCAATGGACAGAGGTTTAATCTCCAATATATATAAACAGCTCATGCAGCTTAATATTAAAAAAACAAACAACCCAATACAAAAATGGGCAGAAGATCTAAAGAGACGTTTCTTCAAAGAAGACACAGAGATGGCCAAGACGCACATAAAAAGCTGCTCAACAGCACTAATTATTAGAGAAATGCAAATCAAAACTACAATGAGGTATCACCACACACCTGTTAGAATCGTCATCATCAGAAAATCTACAAACAACCAATTCTGGGGAGGGTGTGGACAAAAGGAGCCCTCTTCCACTATTGGTGGGAATGTAAATTGATACAGTCACTATGGAGAACAGTATGGACTTTCCTTAAAAAAACTAGATATAGAATTACCATCTGATCCAGCAATCCCACTTCTGGGCATATACACAGAGAAAACCGTAAATCAAAAAGGCACATTCACCACAATGTTCATTGCAGCACTATTTACAATAGCCAGGTAATGGAAGCAACCTAAATGCCCACAGACAGATGAATGGATAAAGATGTGGTACATATATGAAATGGAATATTACTCGGCCATAAAAAGGAATGAAACTGGGTCATTTGTAGAGACACCGATGGATCGAGAGACTGTCATACAGAATGAAGTAAGTCAGAAAGAGGAAAACAAATATTGTATATTAATGCATATATGTGGAGCCTAAAAATGGTACAGATGAACTGGTTTGCAGGGAAGAAATAGAGACACAGAGGTAGAGAACAAACGTATGGACACCAAGTGTGGGAAGCCATGGTGTGGTGGTGGTGGGATGAGTTGGGAGTTTGGGATTGACCTCTATACATGTATATGCATAAAATACATAACTAATAATAACGTGCTGTATAAAAAAATAAATAAAATTAAATTTCAAAATTTTAAAAAATAAAATTTAACAATAAAACAGAAAAATGTTCTTCCCGTCACACAGATGTATTTATAGGAATGAATTATTTCCATGCTTATATATATAAATACATAAAAGAGGAATAAAATCTAACTTGAACCATAAAAGAAAAAAAATGTGAACCCACGAGTTATACAGAGGAAAACCAGATCACGGCACTTGCTCCAGCAGTAAACAATTATGAAACTGGTCAGAGGTGGGGAACCATCTCCCATACAGCCAGCAACCCACCCCCCACGCAAGGAGCATCCTCACTGCAAAGATGGGGGACCGTGCCGAGGCATCTGTGAGTAAACGTGAGCTGAGCCCCAGGCCAGCTGCTGCTGAACTGTTCCCACCCTTTCCAGGTAAAACACCTGAATATGTACAAGGGCTTGAAAGCCTAGAGGAAGCACCGTGGAGCCACACCAGCGACAGCACGCAGGCCAACTAGGTGCCTGCAGGCCAGCCAGGGTGGTCCTGGCCCCGGGCGCTCTTCCAGAAGCTTTCCATTGCCCTGCCTGAGATTCCCCTCCTGTCCAGGCCCCCACTGCATATTGCCTTCCTCACCTCTGTCCGGAGAGAAATTCCAGCGGAAGTTATGGGTGACACAACCTCTTCTTTACAGGCGGCAGCCTGGCAACTCCTGCAGAAAGGCCAGCAGAACCCCACTCACACCGGGCCACCCACAAAGCTGTGGCCCCTCACTCCCTCCCACCAGCACAGCCCCGAGACTGCTGACGGGGCAGAGAATATGGAGTCAGGCACAGCTTCAGGGGCTATTGCTGCCTGGAGCTCTGTTTATATTGACCTCAACGAGGCACACCTGGGGAGGGCGGGCCGGCAGGGTAAGGCTGCCCAGGTCAGCTAATCCACAACCCTCAGGGAATCACATTGTTGAGAATGGACCCCGCTAAGGCAGAAGAGAAGCCAAGGGAAAAAAGGACACAATGCCATTTGCAGCACCGTAGATGAGTCTAGAAGTAATCACGTGACTTGTAGTAAGTCAGAAAGTGAAAGACACATATCCTATCATATCACTTATAGGTGTTACCTAAAAATGGATACCAGGGCAGATATTTCCATGGAGAAGGGCAATCTCAGATTCATTAAACAAACTTATGGTTCACCAATGGAAAGGTGTGAGGATTGGTTTCATTACGATATCGGGGTTAACAGACATATACAAACACAGGTGACATATATAATCACCAAACACCTACAGAATACCAAGAGAGGACTACTCAACATTCTGTCATAACGTACATGGGAAAAGGATCCCAGGAAGAACAGACATGTGTATATATGTAAAAGAACCACATCTTCCACACCTACAACAAGCCAAACATTGTAATCAAACTTGCTGTAAGAAAAAATAAAAAATTAAATTAAAAACACGAACAAGAAGTAGTGAGACAAACGTGAGGGGCTTTCTCCTGGCACATTCCATTCTAAACTCCAATCTAGAACACCACTTCCACTGAGGCTCTCTTGCCCAGGTAACCAGATTTGGTAAGGGTGAACTGCTGCCACCTTGTGTCCGTTTCACACAACAGCAGATTAATCCCAACGCTAATGGTCAGTTGATATTCAAAATCATTTCAGGCCTGTAAATGACACCTGCCCTGAAAACAAATCCTGGGGTCACATATCGACCAAAAAATTCAAAGGACGTCCATATTTCAAAACGACCGTTTCAAAAGGCATATTTTACGCACATTAGTGTTCTGCTTCTTTTCCTTTCTTTCCTTTTTTGTTAAAAAACACGGGAATGGAAAAAGGCATCCCTCAGAATGGTCGAAAATCGTTGCAGACGAATCAATGGACAGAGGTTTAATCTCCAATATATATAAACAGCTCATGCAGCTTAATATTAAAAAAACAAACAACCCAAAAAAATGGGCAGAAGATCTAAAGAGACGTTTCTTCAAAGGAGACACAGAGATGGCCAAGACGCACATGAAAAGCTGCTCAACAGCACTAATTATCAGAGAAATGCAAATCAAAACTACAATGAGGTTTCACCTCACACCTGTTAGAATCGGCATCATCAGAAAGTCTTCAAACAACAAATTCTGGGGAGGGTGTGGACAAAAGGAACCCTCTTCCACTATTGGTGGGAATGTAAATTGATACAGTCACTATGGAGAACAGTATGGAGTTTCCTTAAAAAAAACTAGAAATAGAATTACCATCTGATCCAGCAATCCCACTTCTGGGCATATACCCAGAGAAAACCGTATTTCAAAAAGGCACATTCACCACAATGTTCGTTGCAGCACTATTTACAATAGCCAGGTAATGGAAGCAACCTAAATGCCCACAGACAGATGAATGGATAAAGATGTGGTACATATATGAAATGGAATATTTCTCGGCCATAAAAAGGAATGAAACTGGGTCATTTGTAGAGACATCGATGGATCGAGAGACTGTCATACAGAATGAAGTAAGTCAGAAAGAGGAAAACAAATATTGAATATTAATGCATATATGTGGAGCTTACAAATGGTACAGATGAACTGGTTTGCAGGGAAGAAATAGAGACACAGAGGTAGAGAACAAACGTATGGACACCAAGTGTGGGAAGCCATGGGGTGGTGGTGGTGGGATGAGTTGGGAGTTTGGGATTGACCTGTGTATATGTATATGCATAAAATACATAACTAATAATAACGTGCTGTATAAAAAAAAATAAAATTAAATTTCAAAATTTAAAAAAAATAAAATTTAAAAATAAAACAGAAAAAAGTTCTTCCCGTCACACAGATGTATTTATAGGAATGAATTATTTCCATGCTTATATCTATAAATACATAAAAGAGGAATAAAATCTAACTTGAACCATAAAAGAAAAAAAAAACCAGAACCCACGAGTTATACAGAGGAAAACCCTATCAGGGCACTTGCTCCAGTGGTAAACAATTCTGAAATTGGTCAGAGGTGGGGAACCATCTCCCATACAGCCATCAACCCACCCCCCACGCAAGGAGCGTCCTCATTGCAAAGCTGGGGGACCGTGCCGAGGCATCTGTGAGTAAAGGTGAGCTGAGCCCCAGGCCAGCTGCTGCTGAACTGTTCCCACCCTTTCTAGGTAAAACACCTGAATATGTACAAGGGATTGAAAGCCTAGAGGAAGGACCGTGGAGCCACACCAGCGACAGCACGCAGGCCAACTTGGAGCCTGCAGGCCAGCCAGGGTGGTCCTGGAACCTGGCGCTCTTCCAGAAGCTTTCCATTGCCCTGCCTGAGATACCCCTCCTGTCCCGGACCCCACTGCATTTTTCCTTCCTCACCTCTGTCCGGAGAGAAATTCCAGTGGAAGGTATGGGTGACACATATTCTTCTTTACAGGCGGCAGCCTGGCAACTCCTGCAGAAAGGCCAGCAGAACCCCACTCACACCGGGCCACCCACAAAGCTGTGGCCCCTCACTCCCTCCCACCAGCACAGCCCCGAGACTGCTGACGGGGCAGAGAATATGGAGTCAGGCACAGCTTCAGGGGCTATTGCTGCCTGGAGCTCTGTTTATATTGACCTCAGCGAGGCACACCTGGGGAGGGCGGGCCGGCAGGGTAAGGCTGCCCAGGTCAGCTAATCCACAACCCTCAGGGAATCACATTGTTGAAAATGGATCCCGATAAGTCAGAAGAGAAGCCAAGGGAAAAAAGGACACAATGCCATTTGCAGCACCGTAGATGAGGCTAGAAGTAATCACGTGAATTGCAGTAAGTCAGAAAGTGAAAGACACATATCATATCACTTATAGGTGTTACCTAAAAATGGATACCAGGGCAGATATTTCCACGGAGAAGGGCAATCACAGATTCATTAAACAAACTTATGGTTCACCAATGGAAAGGTGTGAGGATTGGTTTCATTACGATATCGGGGTTAACAGACATATACAAACACAGATGACATATATAATCACCAAAGACCTACAGAATACCAAGCGAGGACTACTCAACATTCTCCCATAACGTACATGGGAAAAGGATCCCAGGAAGAACAGTCATCTGTATATGTGTAAGAGAACCACATCTTCGACACCTACAACAAGCCAAACATTGTAATCAAACTTGCTGTAATAAAAAATAAAAAATTAAATTAAAAACACGAACAAGAAGTAGTTAGACAAACGTGACGGGCTTTCTCCTGGCACATTCCATTCTAAACTCCAATCTAGAACACCACTTCCACTGAGGCTCTCTTGCCCTAGTAACCAGATTTGGTAAGGGTGAACTGCTGCCACCTTGTGGCCGTTTCACACAACAGCAGCTTTAATCCCAACACTAATGGTCAGTTGATACTCAAAATCATTGCAGGCCTGTAAATGACACCTGCCCTGAAAACAAATCCTGGGGTCACATATCGACCAAAAAATTCAAAGGACATCCATATTTCAAAACGACCGTTTCAAAAGGCATATTTTACGCGCATTAGTGTACTGCTTCTTTTCCTTTCTTTCCTTTTTTGTTAAAAAACACGGGAATGGAAAAAGGCATCCCACAGAATGGCGAAAACCGTTGCAGACGAATCAATGGACAGAGGTTTAATCTCCAATATATATAAACAGCTCATGCAGCTTAATATTAAAAAAACAAACAACCCAATACAAAAATGGGCAGAAGATCTAAAGAGACGTTTCTTCAAAGAAGACACAGAGATGGCCAAGACGCACATAAAAAGCTGCTCAACAGCACTAATTATTAGAGAAATGCAAATCAAAACTACAATGAGGTATCACCACACACCTGTTAGAATCGTCATCATCAGAAAATATACAAACAACCAATTCTGGGGAGGGTGTGGACAAAAGGAGCCCTCTTCCACTATTGGTGGGAATGTAAATTGATACAGTCACTATGGAGAACAGTATGGACTTTCCTTAAAAAAACTAGATATAGAATTACCATCTGATCCAGCAATCCCACTTCTGGGCATATACACAGAGAAAACCGTAAATCAAAAAGGCACATTCACCACAATGTTCATTGCAGCACTATTTACAATAGCCAGGTAATGGAAGCAACCTAAATGCCCACAGACAGATGAATGGATAAAGATGTGGTACATATATGAAATGGAATATTACTCGGCCATAAAAAGGAATGAAACTGGGTCATTTGTAGAGACACCGATGGATCGAGAGACTGTCATACAGAATGAAGTAAGTCAGAAAGAGGAAAACAAATATTGTATATTAATGCATATATGTGGAGCCTAAAAATGGTACAGATGAACTGGTTTGCAGGGAAGAAATAGAGACACAGAGGTAGAGAACAAACGTATGGACACCAAGTGTGGGAAGCCATGGTGTGGTGGTGGTGGGATGAGTTGGGAGTTTGGGATTGACCTCTATACATGTATATGCATAAAATACATAACTAATAATAACGTGCTGTATAAAAAAATAAATAAAATTAAATTTCAAAATTTTAAAAAATAAAATTTAACAATAAAACAGAAAAATGTTCTTCCCGTCACACAGATGTATTTATAGGAATGAATTATTTCCATGCTTATATATATAAATACATAAAAGAGGAATAAAATCTAACTTGAGGGCCTCCCTGGTGGCGCAGTGGTTGAGAGTACGCCTGCCGATGCAGGGGATACGGGTTCGTGCCCCGGTCTGGGAGGATCCCATATGCCGCGGAGCGGCTGGGCCCGTGAGCCATGGCCGCTGAGCCTGCGCATCCGGAGCCTGTGCTCCGCAACGGGAGAGGCCACAACAGTGAGAGGCCCGCGTACGGGAAAAAAAAAAAAAAAAAAAAAAAAAAAAAAAAAAAAAAAAAAAAATCTAACTTGAACCATAAAAGAAAAAAAAAGTGAACCCACGAGTTATACAGAGGAAAACCAGATCACGGCACTTGCTCCAGCAGTAAACAATTATGAAACTGGTCAGAGGTGGGGAACCATCTCCCATACAGCCAGCAACCCACCCCCCACGCAAGGAGCATCCTCACTGCAAAGATGGGGGACCGTGCCGAGGCATCTGTGAGTAAACGTGAGCTGAGCCCCAGGCCAGCTGCTGCTGAACTGTTCCCACCCTTTCCAGGTAAAACACCTGAATATGTACAAGGGCTTGAAAGCCTAGAGGAAGCACCGTGGAGCCACACCAGCGACAGCACGCAGGCCAACTAGGTGCCTGCAGGCCAGCCAGGGTGGTCCTGGCCCCGGGCGCTCTTCCAGAAGCTTTCCATTGCCCTGCCTGAGATTCCCCTCCTGTCCAGGCCCCCACTGCATATTGCCTTCCTCACCTCTGTCCGGAGAGAAATTCCAGCGGAAGTTATGGGTGACACAACCTCTTCTTTACAGGCGGCAGCCTGGCAACTCCTGCAGAAAGGCCAGCAGAACCCCACTCACACCGGGCCACCCACAAAGCTGTGGCCCCTCACTCCCTCCCACCAGCACAGCCCCGAGACTGCTGACGGGGCAGAGAATATGGAGTCAGGCACAGCTTCAGGGGCTATTGCTGCCTGGAGCTCTGTTTATATTGACCTCAACGAGGCACACCTGGGGAGGGCGGGCCGGCAGGGTAAGGCTGCCCAGGTCAGCTAATCCACAACCCTCAGGGAATCACATTGTTGAGAATGGACCCCGCTAAGGCAGAAGAGAAGCCAAGGGAAAAAAGGACACAATGCCATTTGCAGCACCGTAGATGAGTCTAGAAGTAATCACGTGACTTGTAGTAAGTCAGAAAGTGAAAGACACATATCCTATCATATCACTTATAGGTGTTACCTAAAAATGGATACCAGGGCAGATATTTCCATGGAGAAGGGCAATCTCAGATTCATTAAACAAACTTATGGTTCACCAATGGAAAGGTGTGAGGATTGGTTTCATTACGATATCGGGGTTAACAGACATATACAAACACAGGTGACATATATAATCACCAAACACCTACAGAATACCAAGAGAGGACTACTCAACATTCTGTCATAACGTACATGGGAAAAGGATCCCAGGAAGAACAGACATGTGTATATATGTAAAAGAACCACATCTTCCACACCTACAACAAGCCAAACATTGTAATCAAACTTGCTGTAAGAAAAAATAAAAAATTAAATTAAAAACACGAACAAGAAGTAGTGAGACAAACGTGAGGGGCTTTCTCCTGGCACATTCCATTCTAAACTCCAATCTAGAACACCACTTCCACTGAGGCTCTCTTGCCCAGGTAACCAGATTTGGTAAGGGTGAACTGCTGCCACCTTGTGTCCGTTTCACACAACAGCAGATTAATCCCAACGCTAATGGTCAGTTGATATTCAAAATCATTTCAGGCCTGTAAATGACACCTGCCCTGAAAACAAATCCTGGGGTCACATATCGACCAAAAAATTCAAAGGACGTCCATATTTCAAAACGACCGTTTCAAAAGGCATATTTTACGCACATTAGTGTTCTGCTTCTTTTCCTTTCTTTCCTTTTTTGTTAAAAAACACGGGAATGGAAAAAGGCATCCCTCAGAATGGGCGAAAATCGTTGCAGACGAATCAATGGACAGAGGTTTAATCTCCAATATATATAAACAGCTCATGCAGCTTAATATTAAAAAAACAAACAACCCAAAATAAATGGGCAGAAGATCTAAAGAGACGTTTCTTCAAAGGAGACACAGAGATGGCCAAGACGCACATGAAAAGCTGCTCAACAGCACTAATTATCAGAGAAATGCAAATCAAAACTACAATGAGGTTTCACCTCACACCTGTTAGAATCGGCATCATCAGAAAATCTACAAACAACCAATTCTGGGGAGGGTGTGGACAAAAGGAGCCCTCTTCCACTATTGGTGGGAATGTAAATTGATACAGTCACTATGGAGAAGAGTATGGAGTTTCCTTAAAAAAACTAGAAATAGAATTACCATCTGATCCAGCAATCCCACTTCTGGGCATATACCCAGAGAAAACCGTAAATCAAAAAGGCACATTCACCACAATGTTCATTGCAGCACTATTTACAATAGCCAGGTAATGGAAGCAACCTAAATGCCCACAGACAGATGAATGGATAAAGATGTGGTACATATATGAAATGGAATATTACTCGGCCATAAAAAGGAATGAAACTGGGTCATTTGTAGAGACATCGATGGATCGAGAGACTGTCATACAGAATGAAGGAAGTCAGAAAGAGGAAAACAAATATGGTATATTAATGCATATATGTGGAGCCTAAAAATGGTACAGATGAACTGGTTTGCAGGGCAGAAACAGAGACACAGAGGTAGAGAACAAACGTATGGACACCAAGTGTGAGAAGCCATGGGGTGGTGGTGGTGGGATGAGTTGGGAGTTTGGGATTGACCTGTGTACATGTATATGCATAAAATACATAACTAATAATAACGTGCTGTATAAAAAAATAAATAAAATTAAATTTCAAAATTTTAAAAACTAAAATTTAAAAATAAAACAGAAAAAAGTTCTTCCCGTCACACAGATGTATTTATAGGAATGAATTATTTCCATGCTTATATCTATAAATACATAAAAGAGGAATAAAATCTAACTTGAACCATAAAAGAAAAAATAATCCTGAACCCACGAGTTATACAGAGGAAAACCCTATCAGGGCACTTGCTCCAGTGGTAAACAATTCTGAAATTGGTCAGAGGTGGGGAACCATCTCCCATACAGCCATCAACCCACCCCCCACGCAAGGAGCGTCCTCATTGCAAAGCTGGGGGACCGTGCCGAGGCATCTGTGAGTAAAGGTGAGCTGAGCCCCAGGCCAGCTGCTGCTGAACTGTTCCCACCCTTTCTAGGTAAAACACCTGAATATGTACAAGGGATTGAAAGCCTAGAGGAAGGACCGTGGAGCCACACCAGGGACAGCACTCAGGCCAACTTGGAGCCTGCAGGCCAGCCAGGGTGGTCCTGGCCCCGGGCGCTCTTCCAGAAGCTTTCCATTGTCCTGCCTGAGATACCCCTCCTGTCCCGGCCCCCACTGCTTCTTTCCTTCCTCACCTCTGTCTGGAGAGAAATTCCAGTGGAAGGTATGGGTGACACATCCTCTTCTTTACAGGCGGCAGCCTGGCAACTCCTGCAGAAAGGCCAGCAGAACCCCACTCACACCGGGCCAACCACAAAGCTGTGGCCCCTCACTCCCTCCCACCAGCACAGCCCCGAGACTGCTGACGGGGCAGAGAATATGGAGTCAGGCACAGCTTCAGTGGCTATTGCTGCCTGGAGCGCTGTTTATATTGACCTCAACGAGGCACACCTGGGGAAGGCGGGCCGGCAGGGTAAGGCTGCCCAGGTCAGCTAATCCACAACCCTCAGGGAATCACATTGTTGAGAATGGACCCCGCTAAGGCAGAAGAGAAGCCAAGGGAAAAAAGGACACAATGCCATTTGCAGCACCGTAGATGAGTCTAGAAGTAATCACGTGACTTGTAGTAATTCAGAAAGTGAAAGACACATATCATATCATATCACTTATAGGTGTTACCTAAAAATGGATACCAGGGCAGATATTTCCACGGAGAAGGGCAATCACAGATTCATTAAACAAACTTATGGTTCACCAATGGAAAGGTGTGAGGATTGGTTTCATTACGATATTGGGGTTAACAGACATCTACAAACACAGGTGACATATATAATCACCAAAGACCTACAGAATACCAAGAGAGGACTACTCAACATTCTGTCATAACGTACATGGGAAAAGGATCCCAGGAAGAACAGAAATGTGTATATGTGTAAAAGAACCACATCTTCCACACCTACAACAAGCCAAACATTGTAATCAAACTTGCTGTAAGAAAAAATAAAAAAATTAAATTAAAAACACGAACAAGAAGTAGTGAGACAAACGTGAGGGGCTTTCTCCTGGCACATTCCATTCTAAACTCCAATCTAGAACACCACTTCCACTGAGGCTCTCTTGCCCTAGTAACCAGATTTGGTAAGGGTGAACTGCTGCCACCTTGTGGCCGTTTCACACAACATCAGCTTTAATCCCAACGCTAATGGTCAGTTGATATTCAAAATCATTGCAGGCCTGTAAATGACACCTGCCCTGAAAACAAATCCTGGGGTCACATATTGACCAAATGTTCAAAGGACGTCCATATTTCAAAACGACCGTTTCAAAAGGCATATTTTACGCACATTAGTGTTCTGCTTCTTTTCCTTTCTTTCCTTTTTTGTTAAAAAACACGGGAATGGAAAAAGGCATCCCTCAGAATGGTCGAAAATCGTTGCAGACGAATCAATGGACAGAGGTTTAATCTCCAATATATATAAACAGCTCATGCAGCTTAATATTAAAAAAACAAACAACCCAAAAAAATGGGCAGAAGATCTAAAGAGACGTTTCTTCAAAGGAGACACAGAGATGGCCAAGACGCACATGAAAAGCTGCTCAACAGCACTAATTATCAGAGAAATGCAAATCAAAACTAAAATGAGGTTTCACCTCACACCTGTTAGAATCGGCATCATCAGAAAGTCTTCAAACAACCAATTCTGGGGAGGGTGTGGACAAAAGGAGCCCTCTTCCACTATTGGTGGGAATGTAAATTGATACAGTCACTATGGAGAACAGTATGGAGTTTCCTTAAAAAAACTAGAAATAGAATTACCATCTGATCCAGCAATCCCACTTCTGGTCATATACCCAGAGAAAACCGTAAATCAAAAAGGCACATTCACCACAATGTTCGTTGCAGCACTATTTACAATAGCCAGGTAATGGAAGCAACCTAAATGCCCACAGACAGATGAATGGATAAAGATGTGGTACATATATGAAATGGAATATTACTCGGCCATAAAAAGGAATGAAACTGGGTCATTTGTAGAGACATCGATGGATCGAGAGACTGTCATACAGAATGAAGTAAGTCAGAAAGAGGAAAACAAATATTGAATATTAATGCAAATATGTGGAGCTTACAAATGGTACAGATGAACTGGTTTGCAGGGAAGAAATAGAGACACAGAGGTAGAGAACAAACGTATGGACACCAAGTGTGGGAAGCCATGGGGTGGTGGTGGTGGGATGAGTTGGGAGTTTGGGATTGACCTGTGTATATGTATATGCATAAAATACATAACTAATAATAACGTGCTGTATAAAAAAACATAAAATTAAATTTCAAAATTTTAAAAAAATAAAATTTAAAAATAAAACAGAAAAAAGTTCTTCCCGTCACACAGATGTATTTATAGGAATGAATTATTTCCATGCTTATATCTATAAATACATAAAAGAGGAATAAAATCTAACTTGAACCATAAAAGAAAAAATAATCCTGAACCCACGAGTTATACAGAGGAAAACCCTATCAGGGCACTTGCTCCAGTGGTAAACAATTCTGAAATTGGTCAGAGGTGGGGAACCATCTCCCATACAGCCATCAACCCACCCCCCACGCAAGGAGCGTCCTCATTGCAAAGCTGGGGGACCGTGCCGAGGCATCTGTGAGTAAAGGTGAGCTGAGCCCCAGGCCAGGTGCTGCTGAACTGTTCCCACCCTTTCCAGGTAAAACACCTGAATATGTACAAGGGATTGAAAGCCTAGAGGAAGGACCGTGGAGCCACACCAGCGACAGCACGCAGGCCAACTTGGAGCCTGCAGGCCAGACAGGGTGGTCCTGGCCCCGGGCGCTCTTCCAGAAGCTTTCCATTGTCCTGCCTGAGATACCCCTCCTGTCCCGGCCCCCACTGCTTCTTTCCTTCCTCACCTCTGTCTGGAGAGAAATTCCAGTGGAAGGTATGGGTGACACATCCTCTTCTTTACAGGCGGCAGCCTGGCAACTCCTGCAGAAAGGCCAGCAGAACCCCACTCACACCGGGCCAACCACAAAGCTGTGGCCCCTCACTCCCTCCCACCAGCACAGCCCCGAGACTGCTGACGGGGCAGAGAATATGGAGTCAGGCACAGCTTCAGTGGCTATTGCTGCCTGGAGCGCTGTTTATATTGACCTCAATGAGGCACACCTGGGGAAGGCGGGCCGGCAGGGTAAGGCTGCCCAGGTCAGCTAATCCACAACCCTCAGGGAATCACATTGTTGAGAATGGACCCCGCTAAGGCAGAAGAGAAGCCAAGGGAAAAAAGGACACAATGCCATTTGCAGCACCGTAGATGAGTCTAGAAGTAATCACGTGACTTGTAGTAAGTCAGAAAGTGAAAGACACATATCATATCATATCACTTATAGGTGTTACCTAAAAATGGATACCAGGGCAGATATTTCCACGGAGAAGGGCAATCACAGATTCATTAAACAAACTTAAGGTTCACCAATGGAAAGGTGTGAGGATTGGTTTCATTACGATATTGGGGTTAACAGACATCTACAAACACAGGTGACATATATAATCACCAAAGACCTACAGAATACCAAGAGAGGACTACTCAACATTCTGTCATAACGTACATGGGAAAAGGATCCCAGGAAGAACAGAAATGTGTATATGTGTAAAAGAACCACATCTTCCACACCTACAACAAGCCAAACATTGTAATCAAACTTGCTGTAAGAAAAAATAAAAAAATTAAATTAAAAACACGAACAAGAAGTAGTAAGACAAACGTGAGGGGCTTTCTCCTGGCACATTCCATTCTAAACTCCAATCTAGAACACCACTTCCACTGAGGCTCTCTTGCCCTAGTAACCAGATTTGGTAAGGGTGAACTGCTGCCACCTTGTGGCCGTTTCACACAACAGCAGCTTTAATCCCAACGCTAATGGTCAGTTGATATTCAAAATCATTGCAGGCCTGTAAATGACACCTGCCCTGAAAACAAATCCTGGGGTCACATATCGACCAAATATTCAAAGGACGTCCATATTTCAAAACGACCATTTCAAAAGGCATATTTTACGCACATTAGTGTTCTGCTTCTTTTCCTTTCTTTCCTTTTTTGTTAAAAAACACGGGAATGGATAAAGGCATCCCTCAGAATGGGCGAAAATCGTTGCAGACGAATCAATGGACAGAGGTTTAATCTCCAATATATATAAACAGCACATGCAGCTTAATATTAAAAAAACAAACAACCCAAAAAAAATGGGAAGAAGATCTAAAGAGACGTTTCTTCAAAGGAGACACAGAGATGGCTAAGACGCACATGAAAAGCTGCTCAACAGCACTAATTATCAGAGAAATGCAAATCAAAACTACAATGAGGTTTCACCTCACACCTGTTAGAATCGGCATCATCAGAAAATCTACAAACAACCAATTCTGGGGAGGGTGTGGACAAAAGGAGCCCTCTTCCACTATTGGTGGGAATGTAAATTGATACAGTCACTATGGAGAACAGTATGGAGTTTCCTTAAAAAAACTAGAAATAGAATTACCATCTGATCCAGCAATCCCACTTCTGGGCATATACCCAGAGAAAACCGTATTTCAAAAAGGCACATTCACCACAATGTTCGTTGCAGCACTATATACAATAGCCAGGTAATGGAAGCAACCTAAATGCCCACAGACAGATGAATGGATAAAGATGTGGTACATATATGAAAAGGAATATTACTCGGCCATAAAAAGGAATGAAACTGGGTCATTTGTAGAGACATCGATGGATCGAGAGAGTGTCATACAGAATGAAGAAAGTCAGAAAGAGGAAAACAAATATTGTATATTAATGCATATATGTGGAGCCTAAAAATGGTACAGATGAACTGGTTTGCAGGGAAGAAATAGAGACACAGAGGTAGAGAACAAACGTATGGACACCAAGTGTGGGAAGCCATGGGGTGGTGGTGGTGGGATGAGTTGGGAGTTTGGGATTGACCTGTATATATGTATATGCATAAAATACATAACTAATAATAACGTGCTGTATAAAAAAAATAAATAAAATAAAATTTCAAAATTTTAAAAACTAAAATTTAAAAATAAAACAGAAAAAAGTTCTTCCCGTCACACAGATGTATTTATAGGAATGAATTATTTCCATGCTTATATCTATAAATATATAAAAGAGGAATAAAATCTAACTTGAACCATAAAAGAAAAAAAAAAACTTGAACCCACGAGTTATACAGAGGAAAACCCTATCAGGGCACTTGCTCCAGTGGTAAACAATTCTGAAATTGGTCAGAGGTGGGGAACCATCTCCCATACAGCCATCAACCCACCCCCCACACAAGGAGCTTCCTCATTGCAAAGCTGGGGGACCGTGCCGAGGCATCTGTGAGTAAACGTGAGCTGAGCCCCAGGCCAGCTGCTGCTGAACTGTTCCCACCCTTTCCAGGTAAAACACCTGAATATGTACAAGGGCTTGAAAGCCTAGAGGAAGGACCGTGGAGCCACACCAGCGACAGCACGCAGGACAACTTGGTACCTGCAGGCCAGCCAGGGTGGTCCTGGCCCCGGGCGCTTTTCCGGAAGCTTTCCATTGCACTGCCTGAGATACCCCTCCTGTCCCGGCCCCCACTGCTTTTTTCCTTCCTCACCTCTGTTCGGAGAGAAATTCCAGCGGAAGGTATGGGTGACACAACCTCTTCTTTACAGGCGGCAGCCTGGCAACTCCTGCAGAAAGGCCAGCAGAACCCCACTCACACCGGGCCACCCACAAAGCTGTGGCCCCTCACTCCCTCCCACCAGCACAGCCCCGAGACTGCTGACGGGGCAGAGAATATGGAGTCAGGCACAGCTTCAGGGGCTATTGCTGCCTGGAGCGCTGTTTATATTGACCTCAACGAGGCACACCTGGGGAGGGCGGGCCGGCAGGGTAAGGCTGCCCAGGTCAGCTAATCCACAACCCTCAGGGAATCACATTGTTGAGAATGGACCCCGCTAAGGCAGAAGAGAAGCCAAGGGAAAAAAGGACACAATGCCATTTGCAGCACCGTAGATGAGTCTAGAAGTAAGCACGTGACTTGTAGTAAGTCAGAAAGTGAAAGACACATATCATATCATATCACTTATAGGTGTTACCTAAAAATGGATACCAGGGCAGATATTTCCACGGGGAAGGGCAATCACAGATTCATTAAACAGACTTATGGTTCACCAATGGAAAGGTGTGAGTATTGGTTTCATTACGATATCGGGGTTAACAGACATATACAAACACAGGTGACATATATAATCACCAAACACCTACAAAATACCAAGAGAGGACTACTCAACATTCTGTCATAACATACATGGGAAAAGGATCCCAGGAAGAACAGACATGTGTATATGTGTAAAAGAACCACATCTTCCACACCTACAACAAGCCAAACATTGTAATCAAACTTGCTGTAATAAAAAATATTAAATTAAATTAAAAACACGAACAAGAAGTAGTGAGACAAACGTGAGGGGCTTTCTCCTGGCACATTCCATTCTAAACTCCAATCTAGAACACCACTTCCACTGAGGCTCTCTTGCCCAGGTAACCAGATTTGGTAAGGGTGAACTGCTGCCACCTTGTGGCCGTTTCACACAACAGCAGCTTTAATCCCAACGCTAATGGTCAGTTGATATTCAAAATCATTGCAGGCCTGTAAATGACACCTGCCCTGAAAACAAATCCAGGGGTCACATATCGACCAAAATATTCAAAGGACGTCCATATTTCAAAACGACCGTTTCAAAAGGCATATTTTACGCACATTAGTGTTCTGCTTCTTTTCCTTTCTTTCCTTTTTTGTTAAAAAACACGGGAATGGAAAAAGGCATCCCTCAGAATGGGCGAAAATCGTTGCAGACCAATCAATGGACAGAGGTTTAATCTCCAATATATATAAACAACTCATGCAGCTTAATATTAAAAAAACAAACAACCCCCCAAAAAATGTGCAGAAGATCTAAAGAGACGTTTCTTCAAGGAAGGCACAGAGATGGCCAAGACGCACATGAAAAGCTGCTCAACAGCACTAATTATTAGAGAAATGCAAATCAAAACTACAATGAGGTATCACCTCACACCTGTTAGAATCGGCATCATCAGAAAATCTACAAACAACCAATTCTGGGGAGGGTGTGGACAAAAGGAGCCCTCTTCCACTATTGGTGGGAATGTAAATTGATACAGTGACTATGGAGAAGAGTATGGAGTTTCCTTAAAAAAACTAGAAATAGAATTACCATCTGATCCAGCAATCCCACTTCTGGGCATATACCCAGAGAAAACCGTAAATCAAAACAGCACATTCACCTCAATGTTCATTGCAGCACTATTTACAATAGCCAGGTAATGGAAGCAACCTAAATGCCCACAGACAGATGAATGGATAAAGAGGTGGTACATATATGAAATGGAATATTACTCGGCCATTAAAAGGAATGAAACTGGGTCATTTGTAGAGACATCGATGGATCGAGAGACTGTCATACAGAATGAAGTAAGTCAGAAAGAGGAAAACAAATATTGTATATAAATGCATATATGTGGAACCTAAAAAAATGGTACAGATGAAAGAGTTTGCAGGAAAGAAATAGAGACACAGAGGTACAGAACAAATGTATGTACACCAAGTGTGGGAAGCCATGGGGTGTTGGTGGTGGGATGAGTTGGGAGTTTGGGATTGACCTGTGTACATGTATATGCATAAAATACATAACTAGTAATAACGTGCTGTATAAAAAAATAAATAAAATTAAATTTCAAAATTTTAAAAACTAAAATTTAAAAATAAAACAGAAAAAAGTTCTTCCCGTCACACAGATGTATTTATAGGAATGAATTATTTCCATGCTTATATCTATAAATATATAAAAGAGGAATAAAATCTAACTTGAACCATAAAAGAAAAAAAAAACCTGAACCCATGAGTTATACAGAGGAAAACCCTATCAGGGCACTTGCTCCAGTGGTAAACAATTCTGAAATTGGTCAGATGTGGGGAACCATCTCCCATACAGCCATCAACCCACCCCCCACGCAAGGAGCGTCCTCATTGCAAAGCTGGGGGACCGTGCCGAGGCATCTGTGAGTAAACGTGAGCTGAGCCCCAGGCCAGCTGCTGCTGAACTGTTCCCACCCTTTCCAGGTAAAACACCTGAATATGTACAAGGGCTTGAAAGCCTAGAGGAAGGACCGTGGAGCCACACCAGCGACGGCACACAGGCCAACTTGGTGCCTGCAGGCCATCCAGGGTGGTCCTGGCCCCGGGCGCTCTTCCGGAAGCTTTCCATTGCCCTGCCTGAGATACCCCTCCTGTCCCGGCCCCAAATGCTTTTTTCCTTCCTCACCTCTGTCCGGAGAGAAATTCCAGGGGAAGGTATGAGTGACAAATCCTCTTCTTTACAGGCGGCAGCCTGGCAACTCCTGCAGAAAGGCCAGCAGAACCCCACTCACACCGGGCCACCCACAAAGCTGTGGCCCCTCACTCCCTCCCACCAGCACAGCCCCGAGACTGCTGACGGGGCAGAGAATATGGAGTCAGGCACAGCTTCAGGGGCTATTGCTGCCTGGAGCGCTGTTTATATTGACCTCAATGAGGCACACCTGGGGAGGGCGGGCCGGCAGGGTAAGGCTGCCCAGGTCAGCTAATCCACAACCCTCAGGGAATCACATTGTTGAAAATGGACCCCGCTAAGGCAGAAGAGAAGCCAAGGGAAAAAAAGGACACAATGCAATTTGCAGCACCGTAGATGAGTCTAGAAGTAAGCACGTGACTTGTAGTAAGTCAGAAAGTGAAAGACACATATCATATCATATCACTTATAGGTGTTACCTAAAAATGGATACCAGGGCAGATATTTCCACGGAGAAGGGCAATCACAGATACATTAAACAGACTTATGGTTCACCAATGGAAAGGTGTTAGTATTGGTTTCATTACGATATCGGGGTTAACAGACATATACAAACACAGGTGACATATATAATCACCAAAGACCTACAGAATACCAAGAGAGGACTACTCAACATTCTGTCATAACGTACATGGGAAAAGGATCCCAGGAAGAACAGACATCTGTATATGTGTAAAAGAACCACATCTTCCACACCTACAACAAGCCAAACATTGTAATCAAACTTGCTGTAAGAAAAAATAAAAAATTAAATTAAAAACACGAACAAGAAGTAGTGAGACAAACGTGAGGGGATTTCTCCTGGCACATTCCATTCTAAACTCCAATCTAGAACACCACTTCCACTGAGGCTCTCTTGCCCAGGTAACGAGATTTGGTAAGGGTGAACTGCTGCCACCTTGTGGCCGTTTCACACAACAGCAGCTTTAATCCCAACGCTAATGGTCAGTTGATATTCAAAATCATTGCAGGCCTGTAAATGACACCTGCCCTGAAAACAAATCCTGGGGTCACATATCGACCAAAATATTCAAAGGACGTCCATATTTCAAAACGACCGTTTCAAAAGGCATATTTTACGCACATTAGTTTTCTGCTTCTTTTCCTTTCTTTCCTTTTTTGTTAAAAAACACGGGAATGGAAAAAGGCATCCCTCAGAATGGGCGAAAATCGTTGCAGACGAATCAATGGACAGAGGTTTAATCTCCAATATATATAAACAACTCATGCAGCTTAATATTAAAAAAACAGACAACCCAATACAAAAATGGACAGAAGATCTAAAGAGATGTTTCTTCAAGGAAGGCACAGAGATGGCCAAGACGCACATGAAAAGCTGCTCAACAGCACTAATTATTAGAGAAATGCAAATCAAAACTACAATGAGGTATCACCTCACACCTGTTAGAATCGGCATCATCAGAAAATCTACAAACAACCAATTCTGGGGAGGGTGTGGACAAAAGGAGCCCACTTCCACTATTGGTGGGAATGTAAATTGATACAGTGACTATGGAGAAGGGTATGGAGTTTCCTTAAAAAAACTAGAAATAGAATTACCATCTGATCCAGCAATCCCACTTCTGGGCATATACCCAGAGAAAACCGTAAATCAAAACGGCACATTCACCACAATGTTCATTGCAGCACTATTTACAATAGCCAGGTAATGGAAGCAACCTAAATGCCCACAGACAGATGAATGGATAAAGAGGTGGTACATATATGAAATGGAATATTACTCGGCCATAAAAAGGAATGAAACTGGGTCATTTGTAGAGACATCGATGGATCGAGAGACTGTCATACAGAATGAAGTAAGTCAGAAAGAGGAAAACAAATATTGTATATTAATGCATATATGTGGAACCTAAAAAAATGGGACAGATGAAAGAGTTTGCAGGGAAGAAATAGAGACACAGAGGTACAGAACAAACGTATGTAAACCAAGTGTGGGAAGCCATGGGGTGGTGGTGGTGGGATGAGTTGGGAGATTGGGATTGACCTGTATACATGTATATGCATAAAATTCATAACTAATAATAACGTGCTGTTTAAAAACATAAATAAAATTAAATTTCAAAATTTTAAAAACTAAAATTTAAAAATAAAACAGAAAAAATTCTTCCCGTCAGACAGATGTATTTATAGGAATGAATTATTTCCATGCTTATATTTATAAATACATAAAAGAGGAATAAAATCTAACTTGAACCATAAAAGAAAAAAAAAGTGAACCCACGAGTTATACAGAGGAAAACCCTATCACGGCACTTGCTCCAGCGGTAAACAATTCTGAAATTGGTCAGAGGTGGGGAACCATCTCCCATACAGCCATCAACCCACCCCCCACGCAAGGAGCGTCCTCATTGCAAAGCTGGGGGACCGTGCCGAGGCATCTGTGAGTAAACGTGAGCTGAGCCACAGGCCAGCTGCTGCTGAACTGTTCCCACCCTTTCCAGGTAAATCACCTGAATATGTACAAGGGCTTGAAAGCCTAGAGGAAGGACCGTGGAGCCACACCAGCGACAGCACACAGGCCAACTTGGTGCCTGCAGGCCAGCCAGGGTGGTCCTGGCCCCGGGCGCTCTTCCGGAAGCTTTCCATTGCCCTGCCTGAGATACCCCTCCTGTCCCGGCCCCCACTGCTTTTTTCCTTCCTCACCTCTGTCTGGAGAGAAATTCCAGCGGAAGGTATGAGTGACACATCCTCTTCTTTACAGGCGGCAGCCTGGCAACTCCTGCAGAAAGGCCAGCAGAACCCCACTCACACCGGGCCACCCACAAAGCTGTGGCCCCTCACTCCCTCCCACCAGCACAGCCCCGAGACTGCTGACGGGGCAGAGAATATGGAGTCAGGCACAGCTTCAGGGGCTATTGCTGCCTGGAGCTCTGTTTATATTGACCTCAACGAGGCACACCTGGGGAGGGCGGGCCGGCAGGGTAAGGCTGCCCAGGTCAGCTAATCCACAACCCTCAGGGAATCACATTGTTGAAAATGGACCCCACTAAGGCAGAAGAGAAGCCAAGGGAAAAAAGGACACAATGCCATTTGCAGCACCCTAGATGAGTCTAGAAGTAATCACGTGACTTGTAGTAAGTCAGAAATTGAAAGACACATATCATATCATATCACTTATAGGTGTTACCTAAAAATGGATACCAGGGCAGATATTTACACGAAGAAGGGCAATCACAGATTCATTAAACAAACTTATGGTTCACCAATGGAAAGGTGTGAGGATTGGTTTCATTACGATATCGGGGTTAACAGACATATACAAACACAGGTGACATATATAATCACCAAAGACCTACAGAATACCAAGAGAGGACTACTCAACATTCTGTCATAACGTACAAGGGAAAAGGATCCCAGGAAGAACAGACATCTGTATATGTGTAAAAGAACCACATCTTCCACACCTTCAACAAGCCAAACTTTGTAATCAAACTTGCTGTAATAAAAAATAAAAAATTAGGGCCTTCCTGGTGGCGCAGTGGTTCTGAGTCCGCCTGCCGATGCAGGGGATACGGGTTTGTGCCCCGGTCTGGGGGGATCCCATATGCCGAGGAGCGGCTGGGCCCGTGAGCCATGGCCGCTGGGCCTGCGCGTCCAGAGCCTGTGCTCCGCAGCGGGAGAGGCCAAAGCGGTGAGAGGCCCGCATACCGCAAAAAAAAAAAAAGAAAAGAAAAAAAAAAGAAATAAATAAATAAAAAATTAAATTAAAAACACGAACAAGAAGTAGTGAGACAAACGTGAGGGGCTTTCTCCTGGCACATTCCATTCTAAACTCCAATCTAGAACACCACTTCCACTGAGGCTCTCTTGCCCTAGTAACCAGATTTGGTAAGGGTGAACTGCTGCCACCTTGTGGCCGTTTCACACAACAGCAGCTTTAATCCCAACGCTAATGGTCAGTTGATATTCAAAATCATTGCAGGCCTGTAAATGACACCTGCCCTGAAAACAAATCCTGGGGTCACATATCGACCAAAAAATTCAAAGGACGTCCATATTTCAAAACGACCGTTTCAAAAGGCATATTTTAAGCACATTAGTGTCCTGCTTCTTTTCCTTTCTTTCCTTTTTTGTTAAAAATCACGGGAATGGAAAAAGGCATCCCTCAGAATGGGCGAAATTCGTTGCAGAGGAATCAATGGACAGAGGTTTAATCTCGAATATATATAAACAGCTCATGCAGCTTAATATTAAAAAATCAAACAACCCAAAAAAATGGGCAGAAGATCTAAAGAGACGTTTCTTCAAAGGAGACACAGAGATGGCCAAGACGCACATGAAAAGCTGCTCAACAGCACTAATTATTAGAGAAATGCAAATCAAAACTACAATGAGGTATCACCTCACACCTGTTAGAATCGGCATCATCAGAAAATCTACAAACAACCAATTCTGGGGAGGGTGTGGACAAAAGGAGCTCTCTTCCACTATTGGTGGGAATGTAAATTGATACAGTCACTATGGAGAAGAGTATGGAGTTTCCTTAAAAAAACTAGAAATAGAATTAGCATCTGATCCAGCAATCCCACTTCTGGGCATATACCCAGAGAAAACCGTATTTCAAAAAGGCACATTCACCACAATGTTCGTTTGAGCACTATTTACAATAGCCAGGTAATGGAAGCATCCTACATGCCCACAGACAGATGAATGGATAAAGATGTGGTACATATATGAAATGGAATATATCTCGGCCATAAAAAGGAATGAAACTGGGTCATTTGTAGAGACATCGATGGATCGAGAGACTGTCATACAGAATGAAGTAAGTCAGAAAGAGGAAAACAAATATTGTATATTAATGCATATATGTGGAACCTAAAAAAATGGTACAGATGAACTGGTTTGCAGGGAAGAAATAGAGACACAGAGGTAGAGAACAAACGTATGGACACCAAGTGTGGGAAGCCATGGGGTGTTGGTGGTGGGATGAGTTGGGAGTTTGGGATTGACCTGTATACATGTATATGCATAAAATACATAACTAATATTAACCTGCTGTATAAAAACGTAAATAAAAGTAAATTTCAAAATTTTAAAAAATAAAATTAAAAAATAAAACAGAAAAAATTCTTCCCGTAACACAGATGTATTTATAGGAATGAATTATTTCCATGCTTATATTTATAAATACATAAAAGAGGAATAAAATCTAACTTGAAGCATAAAAGAAAAAAAGTGAACCCACGAGTTATACAGAGGAAAACCCTATCACGGCACTTGCTCCAGCGGTAAACAATTCTGAAATTGGTCAGAGGTGGGGAACCATCTCCCATACAGCCAGCAACCAACCCCCCACGCAAGGAGTGTCCTCATTGCAAAGCTGGGGGACCGTGCCGAGGCATCTGTGAGTAAACGTGAGCTGAGCCCCAGGCCAGCTGCTGCTGAACTGTTCCCACCCTTTCCAGGTAAAACACCTGAATATGTACAAGGGCTTGAAAGCCTAGAGGAAGGACCGTGGAGCCGCACCAGCGACAGCACGCAGGCCAACTTGGTGCCTGCAGGCCAGCCAGGGTGGTCCTGGCCCCGGGCGCTCTTCCAGAAGCTTTCCATTGCCCTGCCTGAGATACCCCTCCTGTCCCGGCCCCCACTGCTTTTTTCCTTCCTCACCTCTGTCCGGAGAGAAATTCCAGCGGAAGGTATGAGTGACACATCCTCTTCTTTACAGGCGGCAGCCTGGCAACTCCTGCAGAAAGGCCAGCAGAACCCCACTCACTCCGGGCCACCCACAAAGCTGTGGCCCCTCCCTCCCTCCCACCAGCACAGCCCCGAGACTGCTGACGGGGCAGAGAATATGGTGTCAGGCACAGCTTCAGTGGATATTGCTGCGTGGAGCTCTGTTTATATTGACCTCAACGAGGCACACCTGGGGAGGGCGGGCCGGCAGGGTAAGGCTGCCCAGGTCAGCTAATCCACAACCCTCAGGGAATCACATTGTTGAAAATGGACCCCACTAAGGCAGAAGAGAAGCCAAGGGAAAAAAGGACACAATGCCATTTGCAGCACCGTAGATGAGTCTAGAAGTAATCACGTGACTTGTAGTAATTCAGAAAGTGAAAGACACATATCCTATCATATCACTTATAGGTGTTACCTAAAAATGGATACCAGGGCAGATATTTCCACGGAGAAGGGCAATCACAGATTCATTAAACAAACTTATGGTTCACCAATGGAAAGGTGTGAGGATTGGTTTCTTTACGATATCGGGGTTAACAGACATATACAAACACAGGTGACATATATAATCACCAAAGACCTACAGAATACCAAGAGAGGACTACTCAACATTCTGTCATAACGTACATGGGAAAAGGATCCCAGGAAGAACAGACATCTGTATATGTGTAAAACAACCACATCTTCCACACTTACAACAAGCCAAACATTGTAATCAAACTTGCTGTAATAAAAAATAAAAAATTTATTTAAAAACACGAACAAAAGTAGTGACACAAACGTGAGGGGCTTTCTCCTGGCACATTCCATTCTAAACCCCTATCTAGAACACCACTTCCACTGAGGATCTCTTGCCCTAGTAACCAGATTTGGTAAGGGTGAACTGCTGCCACCTTGTGGCCATTTCACACAACAGCAGCTTTAATCCCAACGCTAATGGTCAGTTGATATTCAAAATCATTGCAGGCCTGTAAATGACACCTGCCCTGAAAACAAATCCTGGGGTCACATATCGACCAAAAAATTCAAAGGACGTCCATATTTCAAAACGACCGTTTCAAAAGGCATATTTTACGCACATCAGTGTTCTGCTTCTTTTCCTTTCTTTCCTTTTTTGTTAAAAAAAAACGGGAATGGAAAAAGGCATCCCTCAGAATGGGCCAAAATCGTTGCAGACGAATCAATGGACAGAGGTTTAATCTCCAATATACATAAACAACCCATGCAGCTTAATATTAAAAAAACAAACAACCCCCCAAAAAATGGGCAGAAGATCTAAAGAGACGTTTCTTCAAAGGAGACACAGAGATGGCCAAGACGCACATGAAAAGCTGCTCAACAGCACTAATTATCAGAGAAATGCAAATCAAAACTACAATGAGGTTTCACCTCACACCTGTTAGAATCGGCATCATCAGAAAATCTACTAACAACCAATTCTGGGGAGGGTGTGGACAAAAGGAGCCCTCTTCCACTATTGGTGGGAATGTAAATTGATACAGTCACTATGGAGAACAGTATGGAGTTTCCTTAAAAAAACTAGAAATAGAATTACCATCTGATCCAGCAATCCCTCTTCTGGGCATATACCCAGAGAAAACCGTATTTAAAAAAGGCACATTCACCACAATGTTCGTTGCAGCACTATTTAAAATAGCCAGGTAATGGAATCAACCTAAATGCCCACAGACAGATGAATGGATAAAGATGTGGTACCTATATAAAATGGAATATTACTCGGCCATTAAAAGGAATGAAACTGGGTCATTTGTAGAGACATCGATGGATCGAGAGACTGTCATACAGAATGAAGTAAGTCAGAAAGAGGAAAACAAATATTGTATATTAACGCATATATGTGGAGCCTAAAAATGGTACAGATGAACTGGTTTGCAGGGAAGAAATAGAGACACAGAGGTAGAGAACAAACGTATGGACACCAAGTGTGGGAAGCCATGGGGTGGTGGTTGTGGGATGAGTTGGGAGTTTGGGATTGACCTGTATACATGCATATGCATAAAATACATAACTAATAATAACGTGCTGTATAAAAAAAATAAATAAAATTAAATTTCAAAATTTTAAAAAATAAAATTTAAAAATAAAACAGAAAAAAGTTCTTCCCGTCACACAGATGTATTTATAGGAATGAATTATTTCCATGCTTATATCTATAAATACATAAAAGAGGAATAAAATCTAACTTGAAACATAAAAGAAAAAAAAATCCTGAACCCACGAGTTATACAGAGGAAAACCCTATCAGGGCACTTGCTCCAGTGGTAAACAAGTCTGAAATTGGTCAGAGGTGGGGAACCATCTCCCATACAGCCAATTAACCCCCCCCCACGCAAGGAGCGTCCTCATTGCAAAGCTGGGGGCCGTGCCGAGGCATCTGTGAGTAAACGTGAGCTGAGCCCCAGGCCAGCTGCTGCTGAACTGTTCCCACCCTTTCCAGGTAAAACACCTGAATATGTACAAGGGCTTGAAAGCCTAGAGGAAGGACCGTGGAGCCACACCAGCGACAGCACGCAGGCCAACTTGGTGCCTGCAGGCCAGCCAGGGTGGTCCTGGCCCCGGGCGCTCTTCCAGAAGCTTTCCATTGCCCTGCCTGAGATACCCCTCCTGTCCCGGCCCCCACTGCTTTTTTCCTTCCTCACCTCTGTCCGGAGAGAATTTCCAGCGGAAGGTATGGGTGACAAATCCTCTTCTTTACACGCGGCAGCCTGGCAACTCCTGCAGAAAGGCCAGCAGAACCCCACTCACACCGGGCCAACCACAAAGCTGTGGCCCCTCACACCCTCCCACCAGCACAGCCCCGAGACTGCTGACGGGGCAGAGAATATGGAGTCAGGCACAGCTTCAGGGGCTATTGCTGCCTGGAGCGCTGTTTATATTGACCTCAACGAGGCACACCTGGGGAGGGCGGGCCGGCAGGGTAAGGCTGCCCAGGTCAGCTAATCCACAACCCTCAGGGAATCACATTGTTGAAAATGGACCCCGCTAAGGCAGAAGAGAAGCCAAGGGAAAAAAGGACACAATGCCATTTGCAGCACCGTAGATGAGTCTAGAAGTAATCACGTGACTTGTAGTAAGTCAGAAAGTGAAAGACACATATCATATCATATCACTTATAGGTGTTACCTAAAAATGGATACCAGGGCAGATATTTCCACGGAGAAGGGCAATCACAGATTCATTAAACAAACTTATGGTTCACCAATGGAAAGGTGTGAGGATTGGTTTCATTACGATATCGGGGTTAACAGACATATACAAACACAGGTGATATATATAATCACCAAAGACCTACAGAATACCAAGAGAGGACTACTCAACATTCTGTCATAACGTACATGGGAAAAGGATCCCAGGAAGAACAGTCATCTGTATATGTGTAAAAGAACCACATCTTCCACACCTACAACAAGCCAAACATTGTAATCAAACTTGCTGTAATAAAAAATAAAAAAATTAAATTAAAAACACGAACAAGAAGTAGTGAGACAAACGTGAGGGGCTTTCTCCTGGCACATTCCATTCTAAACTCCAATCTAGAACACCACTTCCACTGAGGCTCTCTTGCCCTAGTAACCAGATTTGGTAAGGGTGAACTGCTGCCACCTTGTGGCCGTTTCACACAACAGCAGCTTTAATCCCAACGCTAATGGTCAGTTGATATTCAAAATCATTGCAGGCCTCTAAATGACACCTGCCCTGAAAACAAATCCTGGGGTCACATATCGACCAAAAAATTCAAAGGACGTCCATATTTCAAAACGACCATTTCAAAAGGCATATTTTACGCACATTAGTGTTCTGCTTCTTTTCCTTTCTTTCCTTTTTTGTTAAAAAACACGGGAATGGAAAAAGGCATCCCTCAGAATGGGCGAAAATCGTTGCAGACGAATCAATGGACAGAGGTTTAATCTCCAATATATATAAACAGCTCATGCAGCTGAATATTAAAAAAGAAACAACCCCAAAAAAATGGGCAGAAGATCTAAAGAGACGTTTCTTCAAAGGAGACACAGAGATGGCCAAGACGCTCATGAAAAGCTGCTCAAAAGCACTAATTATTAGAGAAATGCAAATCAAAACTACAATGAGGTATCACCTCACACCTGTTAGAATCGGCATCATCAGAAAATCTACAAACAACCAATTCGGGGGAGGGTGTGGACAAAAGGAGCCCTCTTCCACTATTGGTGGGAATGTAAATTGATACAGTCACTATGGAGCACAGTATGGAGTTTCCTTAAAAAACCTAGAAATAGAATTACCATCTGATCCAGCAATCCCACTTCTGGGCATATACCCAGAGAAAACCGTATTTCAAAAAGGCACATTCACCACAATGTTCGTTGCAGCACTATTTACAATAGCCAGGTAATGGAAGCAACCTAAATGCCCACAGACAGATGAATGGTTAAAGATGTGGTACATATATAAAATGGAATAATACTCGGCCATAAAAAGGAGTGAAACTGGGTCATTTGTAGAGACATCGATGGATCAAGAGAGTGTCATACAGAATGAAGTAAGTCAGAACGAGGAAAACAAATATTGTATATTAACGCATATATGTGGAGCCTAAAAATGGTACAGATGAACTGGTTTGCAGGGAAGAAATAGAGACACAGAGGTAGAGAACAAACGTATGGACACCAAGTGTGGGAAGCCATGGGGTGGTGGTGGTGGGATGAGTTGGGAGTTTGGGATTGACCTGTATACATGTATATGCATAAAATACGTAACTAATAATAACGGGCTGTATAAAGAAATAAATAAAATTATATTTCAAAATTTTAAAAAATAAAATTTAAAAAGAAAACAGAAAAAAGTTCTTCCCGTCACACAGATGTATTTATAGCAATGAATTATTTCCATGCTTATATCTATAAATACATAAAAGAGGAATAAAATCTAACTTGAACCATACAAGAAAAAAAAATCCTGAACCCACGAGTTATACAGAGGAAAACCCTATCAGGGCACTTGCTCCAGTGGTAAACAATTCTGAAATTGGTCAGAGGTGGGGAATCATCTCCCATACAGCCAATTAACTCCCCCCCCCACGCAAGGAGCGTCCTCATTGCAAAGCTGGGGGCCGTGCCGAGGCATCTGTGAGTAAACGTGAGCTGAGCCCCAGGCCAGCTGCTGCTGAACTGTTCCCACCCTTTCCAGGTAAAACACCTGAATATGTACAAGGGTTTGAAAGCCTAGAGGAAGGACCGTGGAGCCACACCAGCAACAGCACGCAGGCCAACTTGGTGCCTGCAGGCCAGCCAGGGTGGTCCTGGCCCCGGGCGCTCTTCCAGAAGCTTTCCATTGCCCTGCCTGAGATACCCCTCCTGTCCCGGCCCCCACTGCTTTTTTCCTTCCTCACCTCTGTCCGGAGAGAATTTCCAGCGGAAGGTATGGGTGACAAATCCTCTTCTTTACAGGCGGCAGCCTGGCAACTCCTGCAGAAAGGCCAGCAGAACCCCACTCACACCGGGCCACCCACAAAGCTGTGGCTCCTCACACCCTCCCACCAGCACAGCCCCGAGACTGCTGACGGGGCAGAGAATATGGAGTCAGGCACAGCTTCAGGGGCTATTGCTGCCTGGAGCGCTGTTTATATTGACCTCAACGAGGCACACCTGGGGAGGGCGGGCCGGCAGGGTAAGGCTGCCCAGGTCAGCTAATCCACAACCCTCAGGGAATCACATTGTTGAAAATGGACCCCGCTAAGGCAGAAGAGAAGCCAAGGGAAAAAAGGACACAATGCCATTTGCAGCACCGTAGATGAGTCTAGAAGTAATCACGTGACTTGTAGTAAGTCAGAAAGTGAAAGACACATATCATATCATATCACTTATAGGTGTTACATAAAAATGGATATCAGGGCAAATATTTCCACGGAGAAGGGCAATCACAGATTCATTAAACAAACTTCTGGTTCACCAATGGAAAGGTGTGAGGATTGGTTTCATTACGATATCGGGGTTAACAGACATATACAAACACAGGTGACATATATAATCACCAAACACCTACAGAATATCAAGAGAGGACTACTCAACATTCTGTCATAATGTACATGGGAAAAGGATCCCAGGAAGAACAGACATGTGTATATGTGTAAAAGAACCACATCTTCCACACCTACAAGCCAAACATTGTAATCAAACTTGCTGTAATAAAAAATAAAAAATTAAATTAAAAACACGAACAAGAAGTAGTGAGACAAACGTGAGGGGCTTTCTCCTGGCACATTCCATTCTAAACTCCAATCTAGAACACCACTTCCACTGAGGCTCTCTTGCCCTAGTAACCAGATTTGGTAAGGGTGAACTGCTGCCAACTTGTGGCCGTTTCACACAACAGCAGCTTTAATCCCAACGCTAATGGTCAGTTGATATTCAAAATCATTGCAGGCCTGTAAATGACGCCTGCCCTGAAAACAAATCCTGGGGTCACATATCGACCAAAAAATTCAAAGGACGTCCATATTTCAAAACGACCGTTTCAAAAGGCATATTTTACGCACATTAGTGTTCTGCTTCTTTTCCTTTCTTTCCTTTTTTGTTAAAAAACACGGGAATGGAAAAAGGCATCCCTCAGAATGGTCGAAAATCGTTGCAGACGAATCAATGGACAGAGGTTTAATCTCCAATATATATAAACAGCTCATGCAGCTTAATATTAAAAAAACAAACAACCCAAAAAAATGGGCAGAAGATCTAAAGAGACGTTTCTTCAAAGGAGACACAGAGATGGCCAAGACGCACATGAAAAGCTGCTCAACAGCACTAATTATCAGAGAAATGCAAATCAAAACTACAATGAGGTTTCACCTCACACCTGTTAGAATCGGCATCATCAGAAAGTCTTCAAACAACCAATTCTGGGGAGGGTGTGGACAAAAGGAGCCCTCTTCCACTATTGGTGGGAATGTAAATTGATACAGTCACTATGGAGAACAGTATGGAGTTTCCTTAAAAAAACTAGAAATAGAATTACCATCTGATCCAGCAATCCCACTTCTGGGCATATACCCAGAGAAAACCGTATTTCAAAAAGGCACATTCACCACAATGTTCGTTGCAGCACTATTTACAATAGCCAGGTAATGGAAGCAACCTAAATGCCCACAGACAGATGAATGGATAAAGATGTGGTACATATATGAAATGGAATATTTCTCGGCCATAAAAAGGAATGAAACTGGGTCATTTGTAGAGACATCGATGGATCGAGAGACTGTCATACAGAATGAAGTAAGTCAGAAAGAGGAAAACAAATATTGAATATTAATGCATATATGTGGAGCTTACAAATGGTACAGATGAACTGGTTTGCAGGGAAGAAATAGAGACACAGAGGTAGAGAACAAACGTATGGACACCAAGTGTGGGAAGCCATGGGGTGGTGGTGGTGGGATGAGTTGGGAGTTTGGGATTGACCTGTGTATATGTATATGCATAAAATACATAACTAATAATATCGTGCTGTATAAAAAAAAATAAAATTAAATTTCAAAATTTAAAAAAAATAAAATTTAAAAATAAAACAGAAAAAAGTTCTTCCCGTCACACAGATGTATTTATAGGAATGAATTATTTCCATGCTTATATCTATAAATACATAAAAGAGGAATAAAATCTAACTTGAAACATAAAAGAAAAAATAATCCTGAACCCACGAGTTATACAGAGGAAAACCCTATCAGGGCACTTGCTCCAGTGGTAAACAATTCTGAAATTGGTCAGAGGTGGGGAACCATCTCCCATACAGCCATCAACCCACCCCCCACGCAAGGAGCGTCCTCATTGCAAAGCTGGGGGACCGTGCCGAGGCATCTGTGAGTAAAGGTGAGCTGAGCCCCAGGCCAGCTGCTGCTGAACTGTTCCCACCCTTTCTAGGTAAAACACCTGAATATGTACAAGGGATTGAAAGCCTAGAGGAAGGACCGTGGAGCCACACCAGCGACAGCACGCAGGCCAACTTGGAGCCTGCAGGCCAGCCAGGGTGGTCCTGGAACCTGGCGCTCTTCCAGAAGCTTTCCATTGCCCTGCCTGAGATACCCCTCCTGTCCCGGACCCCACTGCATTTTTCCTTCCTCACCTCTGTCCGGAGAGAAATTCCAGCGGAAGGTATGGGTGACACATATTCTTCTTTACAGGCGGCAGCCTGGCAACTCCTGCAGAAAGGCCAGCAGAACCCCACTCACACAGGGCCACCCACAAAGCTGTGGCCCCTCACTCCCTCCCACCAGCACAGCCCCGAGACTGCTGACGGGGCAGAGAATATGGAGTCAGGCACAGCTTCAGGGGCTATTGCTGCCTGGAGCTCTGTTTATATTGACCTCAGCGAGGCACACCTGGGGAGGGCAGGCCGGCAGGGTAAGGCTGCCCAGGTCAGCTAATCCACAACCCTCAGGGAATCACATTGTTGAAAATGGATCCCGATAAGTCAGAAGAGAAGCCAAGGGAAAAAAGGACACAATGCCATTTGCAGCACCGTAGATGAGGCTAGAAGTAATCACGTGAATTGCAGTAAGTCAGAAAGTGAAAGACACATATCATATCACTTATAGGTGTTACCTAAAAATGGATACCAGGGCAGATATTTCCACGGAGAAGGGCAATCACAGATTCATTAAACAAACTTATGGTTCACCAATGGAAAGGTGTGAGGATTGGTTTCATTACGATATCGGGGTTAACAGACATATACAAACACAGGTGACATATATAATCACCAAAGACCTACAGAATACCAAGCGAGGACTACTCAACATTCTCCCATAACGTACATGGGAAAAGGATCCCAGGAAGGACAGTCATCTGTATATGTGTAAGAGAACCACATCTTCAACACCTACAACAAGCCAAACATTGTAATCAAACTTGCTGTAATAAAAAATAAAAAATTAAATTAAAAACACGAACAAGAAGTAGTTAGACAAACGTGACGGGCTTTCTCCTGGCACATTCCATTCTAAACTCCAATCTAGAACACCACTTCCACTGAGGCTCTCTTGCCCTAGTAACCAGATTTGGTAAGGGTGAACTGCTGCCACCTTGTGGCCGTTTCACACAACAGCAGCTTTAATCCCAACACTAATGGTCAGTTGATACTCAAAATCATTGCAGGCCTGTAAATGACACCTGCCCTGAAAACAAATCCTGGGGTCACATATCGACCAAAAAATTCAAAGGACATCCATATTTCAAAACGACCGTTTCAAAAGGCATATTTTACGCGCATTAGTGTTCTGCTTCTTTTCCTTTCTTTCCTTTTTTGTTAAAAAACACGGGAATGGAAAAAGGCATCCCACAGAATGGGCGAAAACCGTTGCAGACGAATCAATGGACAGAGGTTTAATCTCCAATATATATAAACAGCTCATGCAGCTTAATATTAAAAAAACAAACAACCCAATACAAAAATGGGCAGAAGATCTAAAGAGACGTTTCTTCAAAGAAGACACAGAGATGGCCAAGACGCACATAAAAAGCTGCTCAACAGCACTAATTATTAGAGAAATGCAAATCAAAACTACAATGAGGTATCACCACACACCTGTTAGAATCGTCATCATCAGAAAATCTACAAACAACCAATTCTGGGGAGGGTGTGGACAAAAGGAGCCCTCTTCCACTATTGGTGGGAATGTAAATTGATACAGTCACTATGGAGAACAGTATGGACTTTCCTTAAAAAAACTAGATATAGAATTACCATCTGATCCAGCAATCCCACTTCTGGGCATATACACAGAGAAAACCGTAAATCAAAAAGGCACATTCACCACAATGTTCATTGCAGCACTATTTACAATAGCCAGGTAATGGAAGCAACCTAAATGCCCACAGACAGATGAATGGATAAAGATGTGGTACATATATGAAATGGAATATTACTCGGCCATAAAAAGGAATGAAACTGGGTCATTTGTAGAGACACCGATGGATCGAGAGACTGTCATACAGAATGAAGTAAGTCAGAAAGAGGAAAACAAATATTGTATATTAATGCATATATGTGGAGCCTAAAAATGGTACAGATGAACTGGTTTGCAGGGAAGAAATAGAGACACAGAGGTAGAGAACAAACGTATGGACACCAAGTGTGGGAAGCCATGGTGTGGTGGTGGTGGGATGAGTTGGGAGTTTGGGATTGACCTCTATACATGTATATGCATAAAATACATAACTAATAATAACGTGCTGTATAAAAAAATAAATAAAATTAAATTTCAAAATTTTAAAAAATAAAATTTAACAATAAAACAGAAAAATGTTCTTCCCGTCACACAGATGTATTTATAGGAATGAATTATTTCCATGCTTATATATATAAATACATAAAAGAGGAATAAAATCTAACTTGAACCATAAAAGAAAAAAAATGTGAACCCACGAGTTATACAGAGGAAAACCAGATCACGGCACTTGCTCCAGCAGTAAACAATTATGAAACTGGTCAGAGGTGGGGAACCATCTCCCATACAGCCAGCAACCCACCCCCCACGCAAGGAGCATCCTCACTGCAAAGATGGGGGACCGTGCCGAGGCATCTGTGAGTAAACGTGAGCTGAGCCCCAGGCCAGCTGCTGCTGAACTGTTCCCACCCTTTCCAGGTAAAACACCTGAATATGTACAAGGGCTTGAAAGCCTAGAGGAAGCACCGTGGAGCCACACCAGCGACAGCACGCAGGCCAACTAGGTGCCTGCAGGCCAGCCAGGGTGGTCCTGGCCCCGGGCGCTCTTCCAGAAGCTTTCCATTGCCCTGCCTGAGATTCCCCTCCTGTCCAGGCCCCCACTGCATATTGCCTTCCTCACCTCTGTCCGGAGAGAAATTCCAGCGGAAGTTATGGGTGACACAACCTCTTCTTTACAGGCGGCAGCCTGGCAACTCCTGCAGAAAGGCCAGCAGAACCCCACTCACACCGGGCCACCCACAAAGCTGTGGCCCCTCACTCCCTCCCACCAGCACAGCCCCGAGACTGCTGACGGGGCAGAGAATATGGAGTCAGGCACAGCTTCAGGGGCTATTGCTGCCTGGAGCTCTGTTTATATTGACCTCAACGAGGCACACCTGGGGAGGGCGGGCCGGCAGGGTAAGGCTGCCCAGGTCAGCTAATCCACAACCCTCAGGGAATCACATTGTTGAGAATGGACCCCGCTAAGGCAGAAGAGAAGCCAAGGGAAAAAAGGACACAATGCCATTTGCAGCACCGTAGATGAGTCTAGAAGTAATCACGTGACTTGTAGTAAGTCAGAAAGTGAAAGACACATATCCTATCATATCACTTATAGGTGTTACCTAAAAATGGATACCAGGGCAGATATTTCCATGGAGAAGGGCAATCTCAGATTCATTAAACAAACTTATGGTTCACCAATGGAAAGGTGTGAGGATTGGTTTCATTACGATATCGGGGTTAACAGACATATACAAACACAGGTGACATATATAATCACCAAACACCTACAGAATACCAAGAGAGGACTACTCAACATTCTGTCATAACGTACATGGGAAAAGGATCCCAGGAAGAACAGACATGTGTATATATGTAAAAGAACCACATCTTCCACACCTACAACAAGCCAAACATTGTAATCAAACTTGCTGTAAGAAAAAATAAAAAATTAAATTAAAAACACGAACAAGAAGTAGTGAGACAAACGTGAGGGGCTTTCTCCTGGCACATTCCATTCTAAACTCCAATCTAGAACACCACTTCCACTGAGGCTCTCTTGCCCAGGTAACCAGATTTGGTAAGGGTGAACTGCTGCCACCTTGTGTCCGTTTCACACAACAGCAGATTAATCCCAACGCTAATGGTCAGTTGATATTCAAAATCATTTCAGGCCTGTAAATGACACCTGCCCTGAAAACAAATCCTGGGGTCACATATCGACCAAAAAATTCAAAGGACGTCCATATTTCAAAACGACCGTTTCAAAAGGCATATTTTACGCACATTAGTGTTCTGCTTCTTTTCCTTTCTTTCCTTTTTTGTTAAAAAACACGGGAATGGAAAAAGGCATCCCTCAGAATGGTCGAAAATCGTTGCAGACGAATCAATGGACAGAGGTTTAATCTCCAATATATATAAACAGCTCATGCAGCTTAATATTAAAAAAACAAACAACCCAAAAAAATGGGCAGAAGATCTAAAGAGACGTTTCTTCAAAGGAGACACAGAGATGGCCAAGACGCACATGAAAAGCTGCTCAACAGCACTAATTATCAGAGAAATGCAAATCAAAACTACAATGAGGTTTCACCTCACACCTGTTAGAATCGGCATCATCAGAAAGTCTTCAAACAACAAATTCTGGGGAGGGTGTGGACAAAAGGAACCCTCTTCCACTATTGGTGGGAATGTAAATTGATACAGTCACTATGGAGAACAGTATGGAGTTTCCTTAAAAAAAACTAGAAATAGAATTACCATCTGATCCAGCAATCCCACTTCTGGGCATATACCCAGAGAAAACCGTATTTCAAAAAGGCACATTCACCACAATGTTCGTTGCAGCACTATTTACAATAGCCAGGTAATGGAAGCAACCTAAATGCCCACAGACAGATGAATGGATAAAGATGTGGTACATATATGAAATGGAATATTTCTCGGCCATAAAAAGGAATGAAACTGGGTCATTTGTAGAGACATCGATGGATCGAGAGACTGTCATACAGAATGAAGTAAGTCAGAAAGAGGAAAACAAATATTGAATATTAATGCATATATGTGGAGCTTACAAATGGTACAGATGAACTGGTTTGCAGGGAAGAAATAGAGACACAGAGGTAGAGAACAAACGTATGGACACCAAGTGTGGGAAGCCATGGGGTGGTGGTGGTGGGATGAGTTGGGAGTTTGGGATTGACCTGTGTATATGTATATGCATAAAATACATAACTAATAATAACGTGCTGTATAAAAAAAAATAAAATTAAATTTCAAAATTTAAAAAAAATAAAATTTAAAAATAAAACAGAAAAAAGTTCTTCCCGTCACACAGATGTATTTATAGGAATGAATTATTTCCATGCTTATATCTATAAATACATAAAAGAGGAATAAAATCTAACTTGAACCATAAAAGAAAAAAAAAACCAGAACCCACGAGTTATACAGAGGAAAACCCTATCAGGGCACTTGCTCCAGTGGTAAACAATTCTGAAATTGGTCAGAGGTGGGGAACCATCTCCCATACAGCCATCAACCCACCCCCCACGCAAGGAGCGTCCTCATTGCAAAGCTGGGGGACCGTGCCGAGGCATCTGTGAGTAAAGGTGAGCTGAGCCCCAGGCCAGCTGCTGCTGAACTGTTCCCACCCTTTCTAGGTAAAACACCTGAATATGTACAAGGGATTGAAAGCCTAGAGGAAGGACCGTGGAGCCACACCAGCGACAGCACGCAGGCCAACTTGGAGCCTGCAGGCCAGCCAGGGTGGTCCTGGAACCTGGCGCTCTTCCAGAAGCTTTCCATTGCCCTGCCTGAGATACCCCTCCTGTCCCGGACCCCACTGCATTTTTCCTTCCTCACCTCTGTCCGGAGAGAAATTCCAGTGGAAGGTATGGGTGACACATATTCTTCTTTACAGGCGGCAGCCTGGCAACTCCTGCAGAAAGGCCAGCAGAACCCCACTCACACCGGGCCACCCACAAAGCTGTGGCCCCTCACTCCCTCCCACCAGCACAGCCCCGAGACTGCTGACGGGGCAGAGAATATGGAGTCAGGCACAGCTTCAGGGGCTATTGCTGCCTGGAGCTCTGTTTATATTGACCTCAGCGAGGCACACCTGGGGAGGGCGGGCCGGCAGGGTAAGGCTGCCCAGGTCAGCTAATCCACAACCCTCAGGGAATCACATTGTTGAAAATGGATCCCGATAAGTCAGAAGAGAAGCCAAGGGAAAAAAGGACACAATGCCATTTGCAGCACCGTAGATGAGGCTAGAAGTAATCACGTGAATTGCAGTAAGTCAGAAAGTGAAAGACACATATCATATCACTTATAGGTGTTACCTAAAAATGGATACCAGGGCAGATATTTCCACGGAGAAGGGCAATCACAGATTCATTAAACAAACTTATGGTTCACCAATGGAAAGGTGTGAGGATTGGTTTCATTACGATATCGGGGTTAACAGACATATACAAACACAGATGACATATATAATCACCAAAGACCTACAGAATACCAAGCGAGGACTACTCAACATTCTCCCATAACGTACATGGGAAAAGGATCCCAGGAAGAACAGTCATCTGTATATGTGTAAGAGAACCACATCTTCGACACCTACAACAAGCCAAACATTGTAATCAAACTTGCTGTAATAAAAAATAAAAAATTAAATTAAAAACACGAACAAGAAGTAGTTAGACAAACGTGACGGGCTTTCTCCTGGCACATTCCATTCTAAACTCCAATCTAGAACACCACTTCCACTGAGGCTCTCTTGCCCTAGTAACCAGATTTGGTAAGGGTGAACTGCTGCCACCTTGTGGCCGTTTCACACAACAGCAGCTTTAATCCCAACACTAATGGTCAGTTGATACTCAAAATCATTGCAGGCCTGTAAATGACACCTGCCCTGAAAACAAATCCTGGGGTCACATATCGACCAAAAAATTCAAAGGACATCCATATTTCAAAACGACCGTTTCAAAAGGCATATTTTACGCGCATTAGTGTACTGCTTCTTTTCCTTTCTTTCCTTTTTTGTTAAAAAACACGGGAATGGAAAAAGGCATCCCACAGAATGGCGAAAACCGTTGCAGACGAATCAATGGACAGAGGTTTAATCTCCAATATATATAAACAGCTCATGCAGCTTAATATTAAAAAAACAAACAACCCAATACAAAAATGGGCAGAAGATCTAAAGAGACGTTTCTTCAAAGAAGACACAGAGATGGCCAAGACGCACATAAAAAGCTGCTCAACAGCACTAATTATTAGAGAAATGCAAATCAAAACTACAATGAGGTATCACCACACACCTGTTAGAATCGTCATCATCAGAAAATATACAAACAACCAATTCTGGGGAGGGTGTGGACAAAAGGAGCCCTCTTCCACTATTGGTGGGAATGTAAATTGATACAGTCACTATGGAGAACAGTATGGACTTTCCTTAAAAAAACTAGATATAGAATTACCATCTGATCCAGCAATCCCACTTCTGGGCATATACACAGAGAAAACCGTAAATCAAAAAGGCACATTCACCACAATGTTCATTGCAGCACTATTTACAATAGCCAGGTAATGGAAGCAACCTAAATGCCCACAGACAGATGAATGGATAAAGATGTGGTACATATATGAAATGGAATATTACTCGGCCATAAAAAGGAATGAAACTGGGTCATTTGTAGAGACACCGATGGATCGAGAGACTGTCATACAGAATGAAGTAAGTCAGAAAGAGGAAAACAAATATTGTATATTAATGCATATATGTGGAGCCTAAAAATGGTACAGATGAACTGGTTTGCAGGGAAGAAATAGAGACACAGAGGTAGAGAACAAACGTATGGACACCAAGTGTGGGAAGCCATGGTGTGGTGGTGGTGGGATGAGTTGGGAGTTTGGGATTGACCTCTATACATGTATATGCATAAAATACATAACTAATAATAACGTGCTGTATAAAAAAATAAATAAAATTAAATTTCAAAATTTTAAAAAATAAAATTTAACAATAAAACAGAAAAATGTTCTTCCCGTCACACAGATGTATTTATAGGAATGAATTATTTCCATGCTTATATATATAAATACATAAAAGAGGAATAAAATCTAACTTGAGGGCCTCCCTGGTGGCGCAGTGGTTGAGAGTACGCCTGCCGATGCAGGGGATACGGGTTCGTGCCCCGGTCTGGGAGGATCCCATATGCCGCGGAGCGGCTGGGCCCGTGAGCCATGGCCGCTGAGCCTGCGCATCCGGAGCCTGTGCTCCGCAACGGGAGAGGCCACAACAGTGAGAGGCCCGCGTACGGGAAAAAAAAAAAAAAAAAAAAAAAAAAAAAAAAAAAAAAAAAAAAATCTAACTTGAACCATAAAAGAAAAAAAAAGTGAACCCACGAGTTATACAGAGGAAAACCAGATCACGGCACTTGCTCCAGCAGTAAACAATTATGAAACTGGTCAGAGGTGGGGAACCATCTCCCATACAGCCAGCAACCCACCCCCCACGCAAGGAGCATCCTCACTGCAAAGATGGGGGACCGTGCCGAGGCATCTGTGAGTAAACGTGAGCTGAGCCCCAGGCCAGCTGCTGCTGAACTGTTCCCACCCTTTCCAGGTAAAACACCTGAATATGTACAAGGGCTTGAAAGCCTAGAGGAAGCACCGTGGAGCCACACCAGCGACAGCACGCAGGCCAACTAGGTGCCTGCAGGCCAGCCAGGGTGGTCCTGGCCCCGGGCGCTCTTCCAGAAGCTTTCCATTGCCCTGCCTGAGATTCCCCTCCTGTCCAGGCCCCCACTGCATATTGCCTTCCTCACCTCTGTCCGGAGAGAAATTCCAGCGGAAGTTATGGGTGACACAACCTCTTCTTTACAGGCGGCAGCCTGGCAACTCCTGCAGAAAGGCCAGCAGAACCCCACTCACACCGGGCCACCCACAAAGCTGTGGCCCCTCACTCCCTCCCACCAGCACAGCCCCGAGACTGCTGACGGGGCAGAGAATATGGAGTCAGGCACAGCTTCAGGGGCTATTGCTGCCTGGAGCTCTGTTTATATTGACCTCAACGAGGCACACCTGGGGAGGGCGGGCCGGCAGGGTAAGGCTGCCCAGGTCAGCTAATCCACAACCCTCAGGGAATCACATTGTTGAGAATGGACCCCGCTAAGGCAGAAGAGAAGCCAAGGGAAAAAAGGACACAATGCCATTTGCAGCACCGTAGATGAGTCTAGAAGTAATCACGTGACTTGTAGTAAGTCAGAAAGTGAAAGACACATATCCTATCATATCACTTATAGGTGTTACCTAAAAATGGATACCAGGGCAGATATTTCCATGGAGAAGGGCAATCTCAGATTCATTAAACAAACTTATGGTTCACCAATGGAAAGGTGTGAGGATTGGTTTCATTACGATATCGGGGTTAACAGACATATACAAACACAGGTGACATATATAATCACCAAACACCTACAGAATACCAAGAGAGGACTACTCAACATTCTGTCATAACGTACATGGGAAAAGGATCCCAGGAAGAACAGACATGTGTATATATGTAAAAGAACCACATCTTCCACACCTACAACAAGCCAAACATTGTAATCAAACTTGCTGTAAGAAAAAATAAAAAATTAAATTAAAAACACGAACAAGAAGTAGTGAGACAAACGTGAGGGGCTTTCTCCTGGCACATTCCATTCTAAACTCCAATCTAGAACACCACTTCCACTGAGGCTCTCTTGCCCAGGTAACCAGATTTGGTAAGGGTGAACTGCTGCCACCTTGTGTCCGTTTCACACAACAGCAGATTAATCCCAACGCTAATGGTCAGTTGATATTCAAAATCATTTCAGGCCTGTAAATGACACCTGCCCTGAAAACAAATCCTGGGGTCACATATCGACCAAAAAATTCAAAGGACGTCCATATTTCAAAACGACCGTTTCAAAAGGCATATTTTACGCACATTAGTGTTCTGCTTCTTTTCCTTTCTTTCCTTTTTTGTTAAAAAACACGGGAATGGAAAAAGGCATCCCTCAGAATGGGCGAAAATCGTTGCAGACGAATCAATGGACAGAGGTTTAATCTCCAATATATATAAACAGCTCATGCAGCTTAATATTAAAAAAACAAACAACCCAAAATAAATGGGCAGAAGATCTAAAGAGACGTTTCTTCAAAGGAGACACAGAGATGGCCAAGACGCACATGAAAAGCTGCTCAACAGCACTAATTATCAGAGAAATGCAAATCAAAACTACAATGAGGTTTCACCTCACACCTGTTAGAATCGGCATCATCAGAAAATCTACAAACAACCAATTCTGGGGAGGGTGTGGACAAAAGGAGCCCTCTTCCACTATTGGTGGGAATGTAAATTGATACAGTCACTATGGAGAAGAGTATGGAGTTTCCTTAAAAAAACTAGAAATAGAATTACCATCTGATCCAGCAATCCCACTTCTGGGCATATACCCAGAGAAAACCGTAAATCAAAAAGGCACATTCACCACAATGTTCATTGCAGCACTATTTACAATAGCCAGGTAATGGAAGCAACCTAAATGCCCACAGACAGATGAATGGATAAAGATGTGGTACATATATGAAATGGAATATTACTCGGCCATAAAAAGGAATGAAACTGGGTCATTTGTAGAGACATCGATGGATCGAGAGACTGTCATACAGAATGAAGGAAGTCAGAAAGAGGAAAACAAATATGGTATATTAATGCATATATGTGGAGCCTAAAAATGGTACAGATGAACTGGTTTGCAGGGCAGAAACAGAGACACAGAGGTAGAGAACAAACGTATGGACACCAAGTGTGAGAAGCCATGGGGTGGTGGTGGTGGGATGAGTTGGGAGTTTGGGATTGACCTGTGTACATGTATATGCATAAAATACATAACTAATAATAACGTGCTGTATAAAAAAATAAATAAAATTAAATTTCAAAATTTTAAAAACTAAAATTTAAAAATAAAACAGAAAAAAGTTCTTCCCGTCACACAGATGTATTTATAGGAATGAATTATTTCCATGCTTATATCTATAAATACATAAAAGAGGAATAAAATCTAACTTGAACCATAAAAGAAAAAATAATCCTGAACCCACGAGTTATACAGAGGAAAACCCTATCAGGGCACTTGCTCCAGTGGTAAACAATTCTGAAATTGGTCAGAGGTGGGGAACCATCTCCCATACAGCCATCAACCCACCCCCCACGCAAGGAGCGTCCTCATTGCAAAGCTGGGGGACCGTGCCGAGGCATCTGTGAGTAAAGGTGAGCTGAGCCCCAGGCCAGCTGCTGCTGAACTGTTCCCACCCTTTCTAGGTAAAACACCTGAATATGTACAAGGGATTGAAAGCCTAGAGGAAGGACCGTGGAGCCACACCAGGGACAGCACTCAGGCCAACTTGGAGCCTGCAGGCCAGCCAGGGTGGTCCTGGCCCCGGGCGCTCTTCCAGAAGCTTTCCATTGTCCTGCCTGAGATACCCCTCCTGTCCCGGCCCCCACTGCTTCTTTCCTTCCTCACCTCTGTCTGGAGAGAAATTCCAGTGGAAGGTATGGGTGACACATCCTCTTCTTTACAGGCGGCAGCCTGGCAACTCCTGCAGAAAGGCCAGCAGAACCCCACTCACACCGGGCCAACCACAAAGCTGTGGCCCCTCACTCCCTCCCACCAGCACAGCCCCGAGACTGCTGACGGGGCAGAGAATATGGAGTCAGGCACAGCTTCAGTGGCTATTGCTGCCTGGAGCGCTGTTTATATTGACCTCAACGAGGCACACCTGGGGAAGGCGGGCCGGCAGGGTAAGGCTGCCCAGGTCAGCTAATCCACAACCCTCAGGGAATCACATTGTTGAGAATGGACCCCGCTAAGGCAGAAGAGAAGCCAAGGGAAAAAAGGACACAATGCCATTTGCAGCACCGTAGATGAGTCTAGAAGTAATCACGTGACTTGTAGTAATTCAGAAAGTGAAAGACACATATCATATCATATCACTTATAGGTGTTACCTAAAAATGGATACCAGGGCAGATATTTCCACGGAGAAGGGCAATCACAGATTCATTAAACAAACTTATGGTTCACCAATGGAAAGGTGTGAGGATTGGTTTCATTACGATATTGGGGTTAACAGACATCTACAAACACAGGTGACATATATAATCACCAAAGACCTACAGAATACCAAGAGAGGACTACTCAACATTCTGTCATAACGTACATGGGAAAAGGATCCCAGGAAGAACAGAAATGTGTATATGTGTAAAAGAACCACATCTTCCACACCTACAACAAGCCAAACATTGTAATCAAACTTGCTGTAAGAAAAAATAAAAAAATTAAATTAAAAACACGAACAAGAAGTAGTGAGACAAACGTGAGGGGCTTTCTCCTGGCACATTCCATTCTAAACTCCAATCTAGAACACCACTTCCACTGAGGCTCTCTTGCCCTAGTAACCAGATTTGGTAAGGGTGAACTGCTGCCACCTTGTGGCCGTTTCACACAACATCAGCTTTAATCCCAACGCTAATGGTCAGTTGATATTCAAAATCATTGCAGGCCTGTAAATGACACCTGCCCTGAAAACAAATCCTGGGGTCACATATTGACCAAATGTTCAAAGGACGTCCATATTTCAAAACGACCGTTTCAAAAGGCATATTTTACGCACATTAGTGTTCTGCTTCTTTTCCTTTCTTTCCTTTTTTGTTAAAAAACACGGGAATGGAAAAAGGCATCCCTCAGAATGGTCGAAAATCGTTGCAGACGAATCAATGGACAGAGGTTTAATCTCCAATATATATAAACAGCTCATGCAGCTTAATATTAAAAAAACAAACAACCCAAAAAAATGGGCAGAAGATCTAAAGAGACGTTTCTTCAAAGGAGACACAGAGATGGCCAAGACGCACATGAAAAGCTGCTCAACAGCACTAATTATCAGAGAAATGCAAATCAAAACTAAAATGAGGTTTCACCTCACACCTGTTAGAATCGGCATCATCAGAAAGTCTTCAAACAACCAATTCTGGGGAGGGTGTGGACAAAAGGAGCCCTCTTCCACTATTGGTGGGAATGTAAATTGATACAGTCACTATGGAGAACAGTATGGAGTTTCCTTAAAAAAACTAGAAATAGAATTACCATCTGATCCAGCAATCCCACTTCTGGTCATATACCCAGAGAAAACCGTAAATCAAAAAGGCACATTCACCACAATGTTCGTTGCAGCACTATTTACAATAGCCAGGTAATGGAAGCAACCTAAATGCCCACAGACAGATGAATGGATAAAGATGTGGTACATATATGAAATGGAATATTACTCGGCCATAAAAAGGAATGAAACTGGGTCATTTGTAGAGACATCGATGGATCGAGAGACTGTCATACAGAATGAAGTAAGTCAGAAAGAGGAAAACAAATATTGAATATTAATGCAAATATGTGGAGCTTACAAATGGTACAGATGAACTGGTTTGCAGGGAAGAAATAGAGACACAGAGGTAGAGAACAAACGTATGGACACCAAGTGTGGGAAGCCATGGGGTGGTGGTGGTGGGATGAGTTGGGAGTTTGGGATTGACCTGTGTATATGTATATGCATAAAATACATAACTAATAATAACGTGCTGTATAAAAAAACATAAAATTAAATTTCAAAATTTTAAAAAAATAAAATTTAAAAATAAAACAGAAAAAAGTTCTTCCCGTCACACAGATGTATTTATAGGAATGAATTATTTCCATGCTTATATCTATAAATACATAAAAGAGGAATAAAATCTAACTTGAACCATAAAAGAAAAAATAATCCTGAACCCACGAGTTATACAGAGGAAAACCCTATCAGGGCACTTGCTCCAGTGGTAAACAATTCTGAATTGGTCAGAGGTGGGGAACCATCTCCCATACAGCCATCAACCCACCCCCCACGCAAGGAGCGTCCTCATTGCAAAGCTGGGGGACCGTGCCGAGGCATCTGTGAGTAAAGGTGAGCTGAGCCCCAGGCCAGGTGCTGCTGAACTGTTCCCACCCTTTCCAGGTAAAACACCTGAATATGTACAAGGGATTGAAAGCCTAGAGGAAGGACCGTGGAGCCACACCAGCGACAGCACGCAGGCCAACTTGGAGCCTGCAGGCCAGACAGGGTGGTCCTGGCCCCGGGCGCTCTTCCAGAAGCTTTCCATTGTCCTGCCTGAGATACCCCTCCTGTCCCGGCCCCCACTGCTTCTTTCCTTCCTCACCTCTGTCTGGAGAGAAATTCCAGTGGAAGGTATGGGTGACACATCCTCTTCTTTACAGGCGGCAGCCTGGCAACTCCTGCAGAAAGGCCAGCAGAACCCCACTCACACCGGGCCAACCACAAAGCTGTGGCCCCTCACTCCCTCCCACCAGCACAGCCCCGAGACTGCTGACGGGGCAGAGAATATGGAGTCAGGCACAGCTTCAGTGGCTATTGCTGCCTGGAGCGCTGTTTATATTGACCTCAATGAGGCACACCTGGGGAAGGCGGGCCGGCAGGGTAAGGCTGCCCAGGTCAGCTAATCCACAACCCTCAGGGAATCACATTGTTGAGAATGGACCCCGCTAAGGCAGAAGAGAAGCCAAGGGAAAAAAGGACACAATGCCATTTGCAGCACCGTAGATGAGTCTAGAAGTAATCACGTGACTTGTAGTAAGTCAGAAAGTGAAAGACACATATCATATCATATCACTTATAGGTGTTACCTAAAAATGGATACCAGGGCAGATATTTCCACGGAGAAGGGCAATCACAGATTCATTAAACAAACTTAAGGTTCACCAATGGAAAGGTGTGAGGATTGGTTTCATTACGATATTGGGGTTAACAGACATCTACAAACACAGGTGACATATATAATCACCAAAGACCTACAGAATACCAAGAGAGGACTACTCAACATTCTGTCATAACGTACATGGGAAAAGGATCCCAGGAAGAACAGAAATGTGTATATGTGTAAAAGAACCACATCTTCCACACCTACAACAAGCCAAACATTGTAATCAAACTTGCTGTAAGAAAAAATAAAAAAATTAAATTAAAAACACGAACAAGAAGTAGTAAGACAAACGTGAGGGGCTTTCTCCTGGCACATTCCATTCTAAACTCCAATCTAGAACACCACTTCCACTGAGGCTCTCTTGCCCTAGTAACCAGATTTGGTAAGGGTGAACTGCTGCCACCTTGTGGCCGTTTCACACAACAGCAGCTTTAATCCCAACGCTAATGGTCAGTTGATATTCAAAATCATTGCAGGCCTGTAAATGACACCTGCCCTGAAAACAAATCCTGGGGTCACATATCGACCAAATATTCAAAGGACGTCCATATTTCAAAACGACCATTTCAAAAGGCATATTTTACGCACATTAGTGTTCTGCTTCTTTTCCTTTCTTTCCTTTTTTGTTAAAAAACACGGGAATGGATAAAGGCATCCCTCAGAATGGGCGAAAATCGTTGCAGACGAATCAATGGACAGAGGTTTAATCTCCAATATATATAAACAGCACATGCAGCTTAATATTAAAAAAACAAACAACCCAAAAAAAATGGGAAGAAGATCTAAAGAGACGTTTCTTCAAAGGAGACACAGAGATGGCTAAGACGCACATGAAAAGCTGCTCAACAGCACTAATTATCAGAGAAATGCAAATCAAAACTACAATGAGGTTTCACCTCACACCTGTTAGAATCGGCATCATCAGAAAATCTACAAACAACCAATTCTGGGGAGGGTGTGGACAAAAGGAGCCCTCTTCCACTATTGGTGGGAATGTAAATTGATACAGTCACTATGGAGAACAGTATGGAGTTTCCTTAAAAAAACTAGAAATAGAATTACCATCTGATCCAGCAATCCCACTTCTGGGCATATACCCAGAGAAAACCGTATTTCAAAAAGGCACATTCACCACAATGTTCGTTGCAGCACTATATACAATAGCCAGGTAATGGAAGCAACCTAAATGCCCACAGACAGATGAATGGATAAAGATGTGGTACATATATGAAAAGGAATATTACTCGGCCATAAAAAGGAATGAAACTGGGTCATTTGTAGAGACATCGATGGATCGAGAGAGTGTCATACAGAATGAAGAAAGTCAGAAAGAGGAAAACAAATATTGTATATTAATGCATATATGTGGAGCCTAAAAATGGTACAGATGAACTGGTTTGCAGGGAAGAAATAGAGACACAGAGGTAGAGAACAAACGTATGGACACCAAGTGTGGGAAGCCATGGGGTGGTGGTGGTGGGATGAGTTGGGAGTTTGGGATTGACCTGTATATATGTATATGCATAAAATACATAACTAATAATAACGTGCTGTATAAAAAAAATAAATAAAATAAAATTTCAAAATTTTAAAAACTAAAATTTAAAAATAAAACAGAAAAAAGTTCTTCCCGTCACACAGATGTATTTATAGGAATGAATTATTTCCATGCTTATATCTATAAATATATAAAAGAGGAATAAAATCTAACTTGAACCATAAAAGAAAAAAAAAAACTTGAACCCACGAGTTATACAGAGGAAAACCCTATCAGGGCACTTGCTCCAGTGGTAAACAATTCTGAAATTGGTCAGAGGTGGGGAACCATCTCCCATACAGCCATCAACCCACCCCCCACACAAGGAGCTTCCTCATTGCAAAGCTGGGGGACCGTGCCGAGGCATCTGTGAGTAAACGTGAGCTGAGCCCCAGGCCAGCTGCTGCTGAACTGTTCCCACCCTTTCCAGGTAAAACACCTGAATATGTACAAGGGCTTGAAAGCCTAGAGGAAGGACCGTGGAGCCACACCAGCGACAGCACGCAGGACAACTTGGTACCTGCAGGCCAGCCAGGGTGGTCCTGGCCCCGGGCGCTTTTCCGGAAGCTTTCCATTGCACTGCCTGAGATACCCCTCCTGTCCCGGCCCCCACTGCTTTTTTCCTTCCTCACCTCTGTTCGGAGAGAAATTCCAGCGGAAGGTATGGGTGACACAACCTCTTCTTTACAGGCGGCAGCCTGGCAACTCCTGCAGAAAGGCCAGCAGAACCCCACTCACACCGGGCCACCCACAAAGCTGTGGCCCCTCACTCCCTCCCACCAGCACAGCCCCGAGACTGCTGACGGGGCAGAGAATATGGAGTCAGGCACAGCTTCAGGGGCTATTGCTGCCTGGAGCGCTGTTTATATTGACCTCAACGAGGCACACCTGGGGAGGGCGGGCCGGCAGGGTAAGGCTGCCCAGGTCAGCTAATCCACAACCCTCAGGGAATCACATTGTTGAAAATGGACCCCGCTAAGGCAGAAGAGAAGCCAAGGGAAAAAAGGACACAATGCCATTTGCAGCACCGTAGATGAGTCTAGAAGTAAGCACGTGACTTGTAGTAAGTCAGAAAGTGAAAGACACATATCATATCATATCACTTATAGGTGTTACCTAAAAATGGATACCAGGGCAGATATTTCCACGGGGAAGGGCAATCACAGATTCATTAAACAGACTTATGGTTCACCAATGGAAAGGTGTGAGTATTGGTTTCATTACGATATCGGGGTTAACAGACATATACAAACACAGGTGACATATATAATCACCAAACACCTACAAAATACCAAGAGAGGACTACTCAACATTCTGTCATAACATACATGGGAAAAGGATCCCAGGAAGAACAGACATGTGTATATGTGTAAAAGAACCACATCTTCCACACCTACAACAAGCCAAACATTGTAATCAAACTTGCTGTAATAAAAAATATTAAATTAAATTAAAAACACGAACAAGAAGTAGTGAGACAAACGTGAGGGGCTTTCTCCTGGCACATTCCATTCTAAACTCCAATCTAGAACACCACTTCCACTGAGGCTCTCTTGCCCAGGTAACCAGATTTGGTAAGGGTGAACTGCTGCCACCTTGTGGCCGTTTCACACAACAGCAGCTTTAATCCCAACGCTAATGGTCAGTTGATATTCAAAATCATTGCAGGCCTGTAAATGACACCTGCCCTGAAAACAAATCCAGGGGTCACATATCGACCAAAATATTCAAAGGACGTCCATATTTCAAAACGACCGTTTCAAAAGGCATATTTTACGCACATTAGTGTTCTGCTTCTTTTCCTTTCTTTCCTTTTTTGTTAAAAAACACGGGAATGGAAAAAGGCATCCCTCAGAATGGGCGAAAATCGTTGCAGACCAATCAATGGACAGAGGTTTAATCTCCAATATATATAAACAACTCATGCAGCTTAATATTAAAAAAACAAACAACCCCCCAAAAAATGTGCAGAAGATCTAAAGAGACGTTTCTTCAAGGAAGGCACAGAGATGGCCAAGACGCACATGAAAAGCTGCTCAACAGCACTAATTATTAGAGAAATGCAAATCAAAACTACAATGAGGTATCACCTCACACCTGTTAGAATCGGCATCATCAGAAAATCTACAAACAACCAATTCTGGGGAGGGTGTGGACAAAAGGAGCCCTCTTCCACTATTGGTGGGAATGTAAATTGATACAGTGACTATGGAGAAGAGTATGGAGTTTCCTTAAAAAAACTAGAAATAGAATTACCATCTGATCCAGCAATCCCACTTCTGGGCATATACCCAGAGAAAACCGTAAATCAAAACAGCACATTCACCTCAATGTTCATTGCAGCACTATTTACAATAGCCAGGTAATGGAAGCAACCTAAATGCCCACAGACAGATGAATGGATAAAGAGGTGGTACATATATGAAATGGAATATTACTCGGCCATTAAAAGGAATGAAACTGGGTCATTTGTAGAGACATCGATGGATCGAGAGACTGTCATACAGAATGAAGTAAGTCAGAAAGAGGAAAACAAATATTGTATATAAATGCATATATGTGGAACCTAAAAAAATGGTACAGATGAAAGAGTTTGCAGGGAAGAAATAGAGACACAGAGGTACAGAACAAACGTATGTACACCAAGTGTGGGAAGCCATGGGGTGTTGGTGGTGGGATGAGTTGGGAGTTTGGGATTGACCTGTGTACATGTATATGCATAAAATACATAACTAGTAATAACGTGCTGTATAAAAAAATAAATAAAATTAAATTTCAAAATTTTAAAAACTAAAATTTAAAAATAAAACAGAAAAAAGTTCTTCCCGTCACACAGATGTATTTATAGGAATGAATTATTTCCATGCTTATATCTATAAATATATAAAAGAGGAATAAAATCTAACTTGAACCATAAAAGAAAAAAAAAACCTGAACCCATGAGTTATACAGAGGAAAACCCTATCAGGGCACTTGCTCCAGTGGTAAACAATTCTGAAATTGGTCAGATGTGGGGAACCATCTCCCATACAGCCATCAACCCACCCCCCACGCAAGGAGCGTCCTCATTGCAAAGCTGGGGGACCGTGCCGAGGCATCTGTGAGTAAACGTGAGCTGAGCCCCAGGCCAGCTGCTGCTGAACTGTTCCCACCCTTTCCAGGTAAAACACCTGAATATGTACAAGGGCTTGAAAGCCTAGAGGAAGGACCGTGGAGCCACACCAGCGACGGCACACAGGCCAACTTGGTGCCTGCAGGCCATCCAGGGTGGTCCTGGCCCCGGGCGCTCTTCCGGAAGCTTTCCATTGCCCTGCCTGAGATACCCCTCCTGTCCCGGCCCCAAATGCTTTTTTCCTTCCTCACCTCTGTCCGGAGAGAAATTCCAGGGGAAGGTATGAGTGACAAATCCTCTTCTTTACAGGCGGCAGCCTGGCAACTCCTGCAGAAAGGCCAGCAGAACCCCACTCACACCGGGCCACCCACAAAGCTGTGGCCCCTCACTCCCTCCCACCAGCACAGCCCCGAGACTGCTGACGGGGCAGAGAATATGGAGTCAGGCACAGCTTCAGGGGCTATTGCTGCCTGGAGCGCTGTTTATATTGACCTCAATGAGGCACACCTGGGGAGGGCGGGCCGGCAGGGTAAGGCTGCCCAGGTCAGCTAATCCACAACCCTCAGGGAATCACATTGTTGAAAATGGACCCCGCTAAGGCAGAAGAGAAGCCAAGGGAAAAAAAGGACACAATGCAATTTGCAGCACCGTAGATGAGTCTAGAAGTAAGCACGTGACTTGTAGTAAGTCAGAAAGTGAAAGACACATATCATATCATATCACTTATAGGTGTTACCTAAAAATGGATACCAGGGCAGATATTTCCACGGAGAAGGGCAATCACAGATACATTAAACAGACTTATGGTTCACCAATGGAAAGGTGTTAGTATTGGTTTCATTACGATATCGGGGTTAACAGACATATACAAACACAGGTGACATATATAATCACCAAAGACCTACAGAATACCAAGAGAGGACTACTCAACATTCTGTCATAACGTACATGGGAAAAGGATCCCAGGAAGAACAGACATCTGTATATGTGTAAAAGAACCACATCTTCCACACCTACAACAAGCCAAACATTGTAATCAAACTTGCTGTAAGAAAAAATAAAAAATTAAATTAAAAACACGAACAAGAAGTAGTGAGACAAACGTGAGGGGATTTCTCCTGGCACATTCCATTCTAAACTCCAATCTAGAACACCACTTCCACTGAGGCTCTCTTGCCCAGGTAACGAGATTTGGTAAGGGTGAACTGCTGCCACCTTGTGGCCGTTTCACACAACAGCAGCTTTAATCCCAACGCTAATGGTCAGTTGATATTCAAAATCATTGCAGGCCTGTAAATGACACCTGCCCTGAAAACAAATCCTGGGGTCACATATCGACCAAAATATTCAAAGGACGTCCATATTTCAAAACGACCGTTTCAAAAGGCATATTTTACGCACATTAGTTTTCTGCTTCTTTTCCTTTCTTTCCTTTTTTGTTAAAAAACACGGGAATGGAAAAAGGCATCCCTCAGAATGGGCGAAAATCGTTGCAGACGAATCAATGGACAGAGGTTTAATCTCCAATATATATAAACAACTCATGCAGCTTAATATTAAAAAAACAGACAACCCAATACAAAAATGGACAGAAGATCTAAAGAGATGTTTCTTCAAGGAAGGCACAGAGATGGCCAAGACGCACATGAAAAGCTGCTCAACAGCACTAATTATTAGAGAAATGCAAATCAAAACTACAATGAGGTATCACCTCACACCTGTTAGAATCGGCATCATCAGAAAATCTACAAACAACCAATTCTGGGGAGGGTGTGGACAAAAGGAGCCCACTTCCACTATTGGTGGGAATGTAAATTGATACAGTGACTATGGAGAAGGGTATGGAGTTTCCTTAAAAAAACTAGAAATAGAATTACCATCTGATCCAGCAATCCCACTTCTGGGCATATACCCAGAGAAAACCGTAAATCAAAACGGCACATTCACCACAATGTTCATTGCAGCACTATTTACAATAGCCAGGTAATGGAAGCAACCTAAATGCCCACAGACAGATGAATGGATAAAGAGGTGGTACATATATGAAATGGAATATTACTCGGCCATAAAAAGGAATGAAACTGGGTCATTTGTAGAGACATCGATGGATCGAGAGACTGTCATACAGAATGAAGTAAGTCAGAAAGAGGAAAACAAATATTGTATATTAATGCATATATGTGGAACCTAAAAAAATGGGACAGATGAAAGAGTTTGCAGGGAAGAAATAGAGACACAGAGGTACAGAACAAACGTATGTAAACCAAGTGTGGGAAGCCATGGGGTGGTGGTGGTGGGATGAGTTGGGAGATTGGGATTGACCTGTATACATGTATATGCATAAAATTCATAACTAATAATAACGTGCTGTTTAAAAACATAAATAAAATTAAATTTCAAAATTTTAAAAACTAAAATTTAAAAATAAAACAGAAAAAATTCTTCCCGTCAGACAGATGTATTTATAGGAATGAATTATTTCCATGCTTATATTTATAAATACATAAAAGAGGAATAAAATCTAACTTGAACCATAAAAGAAAAAAAAAGTGAACCCACGAGTTATACAGAGGAAAACCCTATCACGGCACTTGCTCCAGCGGTAAACAATTCTGAAATTGGTCAGAGGTGGGGAACCATCTCCCATACAGCCATCAACCCACCCCCCACGCAAGGAGCGTCCTCATTGCAAAGCTGGGGGACCGTGCCGAGGCATCTGTGAGTAAACGTGAGCTGAGCCACAGGCCAGCTGCTGCTGAACTGTTCCCACCCTTTCCAGGTAAATCACCTGAATATGTACAAGGGCTTGAAAGCCTAGAGGAAGGACCGTGGAGCCACACCAGCGACAGCACACAGGCCAACTTGGTGCCTGCAGGCCAGCCAGGGTGGTCCTGGCCCCGGGCGCTCTTCCGGAAGCTTTCCATTGCCCTGCCTGAGATACCCCTCCTGTCCCGGCCCCCACTGCTTTTTTCCTTCCTCACCTCTGTCTGGAGAGAAATTCCAGCGGAAGGTATGAGTGACACATCCTCTTCTTTACAGGCGGCAGCCTGGCAACTCCTGCAGAAAGGCCAGCAGAACCCCACTCACACCGGGCCACCCACAAAGCTGTGGCCCCTCACTCCCTCCCACCAGCACAGCCCCGAGACTGCTGACGGGGCAGAGAATATGGAGTCAGGCACAGCTTCAGGGGCTATTGCTGCCTGGAGCTCTGTTTATATTGACCTCAACGAGGCACACCTGGGGAGGGCGGGCCGGCAGGGTAAGGCTGCCCAGGTCAGCTAATCCACAACCCTCAGGGAATCACATTGTTGAAAATGGACCCCACTAAGGCAGAAGAGAAGCCAAGGGAAAAAAGGACACAATGCCATTTGCAGCACCCTAGATGAGTCTAGAAGTAATCACGTGACTTGTAGTAAGTCAGAAATTGAAAGACACATATCATATCATATCACTTATAGGTGTTACCTAAAAATGGATACCAGGGCAGATATTTACACGAAGAAGGGCAATCACAGATTCATTAAACAAACTTATGGTTCACCAATGGAAAGGTGTGAGGATTGGTTTCATTACGATATCGGGGTTAACAGACATATACAAACACAGGTGACATATATAATCACCAAAGACCTACAGAATACCAAGAGAGGACTACTCAACATTCTGTCATAACGTACAAGGGAAAAGGATCCCAGGAAGAACAGACATCTGTATATGTGTAAAAGAACCACATCTTCCACACCTTCAACAAGCCAAACTTTGTAATCAAACTTGCTGTAATAAAAAATAAAAAATTAGGGCCTTCCTGGTGGCGCAGTGGTTCTGAGTCCGCCTGCCGATGCAGGGGATACGGGTTTGTGCCCCGGTCTGGGGGGATCCCATATGCCGAGGAGCGGCTGGGCCCGTGAGCCATGGCCGCTGGGCCTGCGCGTCCAGAGCCTGTGCTCCGCAGCGGGAGAGGCCAAAGCGGTGAGAGGCCCGCATACCGCAAAAAAAAAAAAAGAAAAGAAAAAAAAAAGAAATAAATAAATAAAAAATTAAATTAAAAACACGAACAAGAAGTAGTGAGACAAACGTGAGGGGCTTTCTCCTGGCACATTCCATTCTAAACTCCAATCTAGAACACCACTTCCACTGAGGCTCTCTTGCCCTAGTAACCAGATTTGGTAAGGGTGAACTGCTGCCACCTTGTGGCCGTTTCACACAACAGCAGCTTTAATCCCAACGCTAATGGTCAGTTGATATTCAAAATCATTGCAGGCCTGTAAATGACACCTGCCCTGAAAACAAATCCTGGGGTCACATATCGACCAAAAAATTCAAAGGACGTCCATATTTCAAAACGACCGTTTCAAAAGGCATATTTTAAGCACATTAGTGTCCTGCTTCTTTTCCTTTCTTTCCTTTTTTGTTAAAAATCACGGGAATGGAAAAAGGCATCCCTCAGAATGGGCGAAATTCGTTGCAGAGGAATCAATGGACAGAGGTTTAATCTCGAATATATATAAACAGCTCATGCAGCTTAATATTAAAAAATCAAACAACCCAAAAAAATGGGCAGAAGATCTAAAGAGACGTTTCTTCAAAGGAGACACAGAGATGGCCAAGACGCACATGAAAAGCTGCTCAACAGCACTAATTATTAGAGAAATGCAAATCAAAACTACAATGAGGTATCACCTCACACCTGTTAGAATCGGCATCATCAGAAAATCTACAAACAACCAATTCTGGGGAGGGTGTGGACAAAAGGAGCTCTCTTCCACTATTGGTGGGAATGTAAATTGATACAGTCACTATGGAGAAGAGTATGGAGTTTCCTTAAAAAAACTAGAAATAGAATTAGCATCTGATCCAGCAATCCCACTTCTGGGCATATACCCAGAGAAAACCGTATTTCAAAAAGGCACATTCACCACAATGTTCGTTTGAGCACTATTTACAATAGCCAGGTAATGGAAGCATCCTACATGCCCACAGACAGATGAATGGATAAAGATGTGGTACATATATGAAATGGAATATATCTCGGCCATAAAAAGGAATGAAACTGGGTCATTTGTAGAGACATCGATGGATCGAGAGACTGTCATACAGAATGAAGTAAGTCAGAAAGAGGAAAACAAATATTGTATATTAATGCATATATGTGGAACCTAAAAAAATGGTACAGATGAACTGGTTTGCAGGGAAGAAATAGAGACACAGAGGTAGAGAACAAACGTATGGACACCAAGTGTGGGAAGCCATGGGGTGTTGGTGGTGGGATGAGTTGGGAGTTTGGGATTGACCTGTATACATGTATATGCATAAAATACATAACTAATATTAACCTGCTGTATAAAAACGTAAATAAAAGTAAATTTCAAAATTTTAAAAAATAAAATTAAAAAATAAAACAGAAAAAATTCTTCCCGTAACACAGATGTATTTATAGGAATGAATTATTTCCATGCTTATATTTATAAATACATAAAAGAGGAATAAAATCTAACTTGAAGCATAAAAGAAAAAAAGTGAACCCACGAGTTATACAGAGGAAAACCCTATCACGGCACTTGCTCCAGCGGTAAACAATTCTGAAATTGGTCAGAGGTGGGGAACCATCTCCCATACAGCCAGCAACCAACCCCCCACGCAAGGAGTGTCCTCATTGCAAAGCTGGGGGACCGTGCCGAGGCATCTGTGAGTAAACGTGAGCTGAGCCCCAGGCCAGCTGCTGCTGAACTGTTCCCACCCTTTCCAGGTAAAACACCTGAATATGTACAAGGGCTTGAAAGCCTAGAGGAAGGACCGTGGAGCCGCACCAGCGACAGCACGCAGGCCAACTTGGTGCCTGCAGGCCAGCCAGGGTGGTCCTGGCCCCGGGCGCTCTTCCAGAAGCTTTCCATTGCCCTGCCTGAGATACCCCTCCTGTCCCGGCCCCCACTGCTTTTTTCCTTCCTCACCTCTGTCCGGAGAGAAATTCCAGCGGAAGGTATGAGTGACACATCCTCTTCTTTACAGGCGGCAGCCTGGCAACTCCTGCAGAAAGGCCAGCAGAACCCCACTCACTCCGGGCCACCCACAAAGCTGTGGCCCCTCCCTCCCTCCCACCAGCACAGCCCCGAGACTGCTGACGGGGCAGAGAATATGGTGTCAGGCACAGCTTCAGTGGATATTGCTGCGTGGAGCTCTGTTTATATTGACCTCAACGAGGCACACCTGGGGAGGGCGGGCCGGCAGGGTAAGGCTGCCCAGGTCAGCTAATCCACAACCCTCAGGGAATCACATTGTTGAAAATGGACCCCACTAAGGCAGAAGAGAAGCCAAGGGAAAAAAGGACACAATGCCATTTGCAGCACCGTAGATGAGTCTAGAAGTAATCACGTGACTTGTAGTAATTCAGAAAGTGAAAGACACATATCCTATCATATCACTTATAGGTGTTACCTAAAAATGGATACCAGGGCAGATATTTCCACGGAGAAGGGCAATCACAGATTCATTAAACAAACTTATGGTTCACCAATGGAAAGGTGTGAGGATTGGTTTCTTTACGATATCGGGGTTAACAGACATATACAAACACAGGTGACATATATAATCACCAAAGACCTACAGAATACCAAGAGAGGACTACTCAACATTCTGTCATAACGTACATGGGAAAAGGATCCCAGGAAGAACAGACATCTGTATATGTGTAAAACAACCACATCTTCCACACTTACAACAAGCCAAACATTGTAATCAAACTTGCTGTAATAAAAAATAAAAAATTTATTTAAAAACACGAACAAAAGTAGTGACACAAACGTGAGGGGCTTTCTCCTGGCACATTCCATTCTAAACCCCTATCTAGAACACCACTTCCACTGAGGATCTCTTGCCCTAGTAACCAGATTTGGTAAGGGTGAACTGCTGCCACCTTGTGGCCATTTCACACAACAGCAGCTTTAATCCCAACGCTAATGGTCAGTTGATATTCAAAATCATTGCAGGCCTGTAAATGACACCTGCCCTGAAAACAAATCCTGGGGTCACATATCGACCAAAAAATTCAAAGGACGTCCATATTTCAAAACGACCGTTTCAAAAGGCATATTTTACGCACATCAGTGTTCTGCTTCTTTTCCTTTCTTTCCTTTTTTGTTAAAAAAAAACGGGAATGGAAAAAGGCATCCCTCAGAATGGGCCAAAATCGTTGCAGACGAATCAATGGACAGAGGTTTAATCTCCAATATACATAAACAACCCATGCAGCTTAATATTAAAAAAACAAACAACCCCCCAAAAAATGGGCAGAAGATCTAAAGAGACGTTTCTTCAAAGGAGACACAGAGATGGCCAAGACGCACATGAAAAGCTGCTCAACAGCACTAATTATCAGAGAAATGCAAATCAAAACTACAATGAGGTTTCACCTCACACCTGTTAGAATCGGCATCATCAGAAAATCTACTAACAACCAATTCTGGGGAGGGTGTGGACAAAAGGAGCCCTCTTCCACTATTGGTGGGAATGTAAATTGATACAGTCACTATGGAGAACAGTATGGAGTTTCCTTAAAAAAACTAGAAATAGAATTACCATCTGATCCAGCAATCCCTCTTCTGGGCATATACCCAGAGAAAACCGTATTTAAAAAAGGCACATTCACCACAATGTTCGTTGCAGCACTATTTAAAATAGCCAGGTAATGGAATCAACCTAAATGCCCACAGACAGATGAATGGATAAAGATGTGGTACCTATATAAAATGGAATATTACTCGGCCATTAAAAGGAATGAAACTGGGTCATTTGTAGAGACATCGATGGATCGAGAGACTGTCATACAGAATGAAGTAAGTCAGAAAGAGGAAAACAAATATTGTATATTAACGCATATATGTGGAGCCTAAAAATGGTACAGATGAACTGGTTTGCAGGGAAGAAATAGAGACACAGAGGTAGAGAACAAACGTATGGACACCAAGTGTGGGAAGCCATGGGGTGGTGGTTGTGGGATGAGTTGGGAGTTTGGGATTGACCTGTATACATGCATATGCATAAAATACATAACTAATAATAACGTGCTGTATAAAAAAAATAAATAAAATTAAATTTCAAAATTTTAAAAAATAAAATTTAAAAATAAAACAGAAAAAAGTTCTTCCCGTCACACAGATGTATTTATAGGAATGAATTATTTCCATGCTTATATCTATAAATACATAAAAGAGGAATAAAATCTAACTTGAAACATAAAAGAAAAAAAAATCCTGAACCCACGAGTTATACAGAGGAAAACCCTATCAGGGCACTTGCTCCAGTGGTAAACAAGTCTGAAATTGGTCAGAGGTGGGGAACCATCTCCCATACAGCCAATTAACCCCCCCCCACGCAAGGAGCGTCCTCATTGCAAAGCTGGGGGCCGTGCCGAGGCATCTGTGAGTAAACGTGAGCTGAGCCCCAGGCCAGCTGCTGCTGAACTGTTCCCACCCTTTCCAGGTAAAACACCTGAATATGTACAAGGGCTTGAAAGCCTAGAGGAAGGACCGTGGAGCCACACCAGCGACAGCACGCAGGCCAACTTGGTGCCTGCAGGCCAGCCAGGGTGGTCCTGGCCCCGGGCGCTCTTCCAGAAGCTTTCCATTGCCCTGCCTGAGATACCCCTCCTGTCCCGGCCCCCACTGCTTTTTTCCTTCCTCACCTCTGTCCGGAGAGAATTTCCAGCGGAAGGTATGGGTGACAAATCCTCTTCTTTACACGCGGCAGCCTGGCAACTCCTGCAGAAAGGCCAGCAGAACCCCACTCACACCGGGCCAACCACAAAGCTGTGGCCCCTCACACCCTCCCACCAGCACAGCCCCGAGACTGCTGACGGGGCAGAGAATATGGAGTCAGGCACAGCTTCAGGGGCTATTGCTGCCTGGAGCGCTGTTTATATTGACCTCAACGAGGCACACCTGGGGAGGGCGGGCCGGCAGGGTAAGGCTGCCCAGGTCAGCTAATCCACAACCCTCAGGGAATCACATTGTTGAAAATGGACCCCGCTAAGGCAGAAGAGAAGCCAAGGGAAAAAAGGACACAATGCCATTTGCAGCACCGTAGATGAGTCTAGAAGTAATCACGTGACTTGTAGTAAGTCAGAAAGTGAAAGACACATATCATATCATATCACTTATAGGTGTTACCTAAAAATGGATACCAGGGCAGATATTTCCACGGAGAAGGGCAATCACAGATTCATTAAACAAACTTATGGTTCACCAATGGAAAGGTGTGAGGATTGGTTTCATTACGATATCGGGGTTAACAGACATATACAAACACAGGTGATATATATAATCACCAAAGACCTACAGAATACCAAGAGAGGACTACTCAACATTCTGTCATAACGTACATGGGAAAAGGATCCCAGGAAGAACAGTCATCTGTATATGTGTAAAAGAACCACATCTTCCACACCTACAACAAGCCAAACATTGTAATCAAACTTGCTGTAATAAAAAATAAAAAAATTAAATTAAAAACACGAACAAGAAGTAGTGAGACAAACGTGAGGGGCTTTCTCCTGGCACATTCCATTCTAAACTCCAATCTAGAACACCACTTCCACTGAGGCTCTCTTGCCCTAGTAACCAGATTTGGTAAGGGTGAACTGCTGCCACCTTGTGGCCGTTTCACACAACAGCAGCTTTAATCCCAACGCTAATGGTCAGTTGATATTCAAAATCATTGCAGGCCTCTAAATGACACCTGCCCTGAAAACAAATCCTGGGGTCACATATCGACCAAAAAATTCAAAGGACGTCCATATTTCAAAACGACCATTTCAAAAGGCATATTTTACGCACATTAGTGTTCTGCTTCTTTTCCTTTCTTTCCTTTTTTGTTAAAAAACACGGGAATGGAAAAAGGCATCCCTCAGAATGGGCGAAAATCGTTGCAGACGAATCAATGGACAGAGGTTTAATCTCCAATATATATAAACAGCTCATGCAGCTGAATATTAAAAAAGAAACAACCCCAAAAAAATGGGCAGAAGATCTAAAGAGACGTTTCTTCAAAGGAGACACAGAGATGGCCAAGACGCTCATGAAAAGCTGCTCAAAAGCACTAATTATTAGAGAAATGCAAATCAAAACTACAATGAGGTATCACCTCACACCTGTTAGAATCGGCATCATCAGAAAATCTACAAACAACCAATTCGGGGGAGGGTGTGGACAAAAGGAGCCCTCTTCCACTATTGGTGGGAATGTAAATTGATACAGTCACTATGGAGCACAGTATGGAGTTTCCTTAAAAAACCTAGAAATAGAATTACCATCTGATCCAGCAATCCCACTTCTGGGCATATACCCAGAGAAAACCGTATTTCAAAAAGGCACATTCACCACAATGTTCGTTGCAGCACTATTTACAATAGCCAGGTAATGGAAGCAACCTAAATGCCCACAGACAGATGAATGGTTAAAGATGTGGTACATATATAAAATGGAATAATACTCGGCCATAAAAAGGAGTGAAACTGGGTCATTTGTAGAGACATCGATGGATCAAGAGAGTGTCATACAGAATGAAGTAAGTCAGAACGAGGAAAACAAATATTGTATATTAACGCATATATGTGGAGCCTAAAAATGGTACAGATGAACTGGTTTGCAGGGAAGAAATAGAGACACAGAGGTAGAGAACAAACGTATGGACACCAAGTGTGGGAAGCCATGGGGTGGTGGTGGTGGGATGAGTTGGGAGTTTGGGATTGACCTGTATACATGTATATGCATAAAATACGTAACTAATAATAACGGGCTGTATAAAGAAATAAATAAAATTATATTTCAAAATTTTAAAAAATAAAATTTAAAAAGAAAACAGAAAAAAGTTCTTCCCGTCACACAGATGTATTTATAGCAATGAATTATTTCCATGCTTATATCTATAAATACATAAAAGAGGAATAAAATCTAACTTGAACCATACAAGAAAAAAAAATCCTGAACCCACGAGTTATACAGAGGAAAACCCTATCAGGGCACTTGCTCCAGTGGTAAACAATTCTGAAATTGGTCAGAGGTGGGGAATCATCTCCCATACAGCCAATTAACTCCCCCCCCCACGCAAGGAGCGTCCTCATTGCAAAGCTGGGGGCCGTGCCGAGGCATCTGTGAGTAAACGTGAGCTGAGCCCCAGGCCAGCTGCTGCTGAACTGTTCCCACCCTTTCCAGGTAAAACACCTGAATATGTACAAGGGTTTGAAAGCCTAGAGGAAGGACCGTGGAGCCACACCAGCAACAGCACGCAGGCCAACTTGGTGCCTGCAGGCCAGCCAGGGTGGTCCTGGCCCCGGGCGCTCTTCCAGAAGCTTTCCATTGCCCTGCCTGAGATACCCCTCCTGTCCCGGCCCCCACTGCTTTTTTCCTTCCTCACCTCTGTCCGGAGAGAATTTCCAGCGGAAGGTATGGGTGACAAATCCTCTTCTTTACAGGCGGCAGCCTGGCAACTCCTGCAGAAAGGCCAGCAGAACCCCACTCACACCGGGCCACCCACAAAGCTGTGGCTCCTCACACCCTCCCACCAGCACAGCCCCGAGACTGCTGACGGGGCAGAGAATATGGAGTCAGGCACAGCTTCAGGGGCTATTGCTGCCTGGAGCGCTGTTTATATTGACCTCAACGAGGCACACCTGGGGAGGGCGGGCCGGCAGGGTAAGGCTGCCCAGGTCAGCTAATCCACAACCCTCAGGGAATCACATTGTTGAAAATGGACCCCGCTAAGGCAGAAGAGAAGCCAAGGGAAAAAAGGACACAATGCCATTTGCAGCACCGTAGATGAGTCTAGAAGTAATCACGTGACTTGTAGTAAGTCAGAAAGTGAAAGACACATATCATATCATATCACTTATAGGTGTTACATAAAAATGGATATCAGGGCAAATATTTCCACGGAGAAGGGCAATCACAGATTCATTAAACAAACTTCTGGTTCACCAATGGAAAGGTGTGAGGATTGGTTTCATTACGATATCGGGGTTAACAGACATATACAAACACAGGTGACATATATAATCACCAAAGACCTACAGAATACCAAGAGAGAACTACTCAACATTCTGTCATAACGTACATGGGAAAAGGATCCCAGGAAGAACAGTCATCTGTATATGTGTAAAAGAACCACATCTTCCACACCTACAACAAGCCAAACATTGTAATCAAACTTGCTGTAATAAAAAATAAAAAAAATTAAATTAAAAACACGAACAAGAAGTAGTGAGACAAACGTGAGGGGCTTTCTCCTGGCACATTCCATTCTAAACTCCAATCTAGAACACCCCTTCCACTGAGGCTCTCTTGCCCTAGTAACCAGATTTGGTAAGGGTGAACTGCTGCCACCTTGTGTCCGTTTCACACAACAGCAGCTTTAATCCCAACGCTAATGGTCAGTTGATATTCAAAATCATTGCAGGCCTGTAAATGACACCTGCCCTGAAAACAAATCCTGGGGTCACATATCGACCAAAAGTTTCAAAGGACGTCCATATTTCAAAACGACCGTTTCAAAAGGCATATTTTACGCATATTAGTGTTCTGCTTCTTTTCCTTTCTTTCTTTTTTTGTTAAAAAACACGGGAATGGAAAAAGGCATCCCTCAGAATGGGCGAAAATCGTTGCAGACGAATCAATGGACAGAGGTTTAATCTCCAATATATATAAACAGCTCATGCAGCTTAATGTTAAAAAAACAAACAACCCTAAAAAAATGGGCAGAAGATCTAAAGAGACGTTTCTTCAAAGGAGACACAGAGATGGCCAAGACGCACATGAAAAGCTGCTCAACAGCACTACTTATTAGAGAAATGCAAATCAAATCTACAATGAGGTATCACCTCACACCTGTTAGAATCGGCATCATCAGAAAATCTACAAACAACCAATTCTGGGGAGGGTGTGGACAAAAGGAGCCCTCTTCCACTATTGGTGAGAATGTAAATTGATACAGTCACTATGGAGAACAGTATGGAGTTTCCTTAAAAAAACTAGAAATAGAATTACCATCTGATCCAGCAATCCCACTTCTGGGCATATACCCAGAGAAAACCGTATTTCAAAAAGGCACATTCACCACAATGTTCGTTGCAGCACTATTTACAATAGCAAGGTAATGGAAGCAACCTAAATGCCCACAGACAGATGAATGGATAAAGATGTGGTACATATGTGAAATGGAATATTACTCGGCCATAAAAAGGAATGAAACTGGGTCATTTGTAGAGACATCGATGGATCGAGAGACTGTCATACAGAATGAAGTAAGTCAGAAAGAGGAAAACAAATATTGTATATTAACGCATATATGTGGAGCCTAAAAATGGTACAGATAAACTGGTTTGCAGGGAAGAAATAGAGACACAGAGGTAGAGAACAAACGTATGGACACCAAGTGTGGGAAGCCATGGGGTGGTGGTTGTGGGATGAGTTGGGAGTTTGGGGTTGACCTGTATACTTGTATATGCATAAAATACATAACTAATAATAACGTGCTGTATAAAAAAATAAATAAAATTAAATTTCAAAATTTTAAAAAATAAAATTTAAAAATAAAACAGAAAAAAGTTCTTCCCGTCACACAGATGTATTTATAGGAATGAATTATTTCCATGCTTATATCTATAAATACATAAAAGAGGAATAAAATCTAACTTGAACCATAAAATAAAAAAAAAACCTGAACCCACGAGTTATACAGAGGAAAACCCTATCAGGGCACTTGCTCCAGTGGTAAACAATTCTGAAATTGGTCAGAGGTGGGGAACCGTCTCCCATACAGCCAGCAACCCACCCCCCACACAAGGAGCGTCCTCATTGCAAAGCTGGGGGACCGTGCCGAGGCATCTGTGAGTAAAGGTGAGCTGAGCCCCAGGCCAGCTGCTGCTGAACTGTTCCCACCCTTTCCAGGTAAAACACCTGAATATGTACAAGGGCTTGAAAGCCTAGAGGAAGGACCGTGGAGCCACACCAGCGACAGCACGCAGGCCAACTTGGTGCCTGCAGGGCAGCCAGGGTGGTCCTGGCCCCGGGCGCTCTTCCAGAAGCTTTCCATTGCCCTGCCTGAGATTCCCCTCCTGTCCCGGCCCCCACTTCTTTTTTCCTTCCTCACCTCTGTCCGGAGAGAAATTCCAGCGGAAGGTATGGGTGACACATCCTCTTCTTTACAGCGGCAGCCTGGCAACTCCTACAGTAAGGCCAGCAGAACCCCACTCACCCCGGGCCACCCACAAAGCTGTGGCCCCTCACTCCCTCCCACCAGCAAAGCCCCGAGACTGCTGACGGGGCAGAGAATATGGAGTCAGGCACAGCTTTAGGGGCTATTGCTGCCTGGAGCTCTGTTTATATAGACCTCAACGAGGCACACCTGGGGAGGACGGGCCGGCAGGGTAAGGCTGCCCAGGTCAGCTAATCCACAACCCTCAGGGAATCACATTGTTGAAAATGGAACCCGCTAAGGCAGAAGAGAAGCCAAGGGAAAAAAGGACACAATGCCATTTGCAGCCCAGTAGATGAGTCTAGAAGTAATCACGTGAATTGTAGTAAGTCAGAAAGTAAAAGACACATATCATATCATATCACTTATAGGTGTTACCTAAAAATGGATACCAGGGCAGATATTTACACGGAGAAGGGCAATCACAGATTCATTAAACAAACTTATGGTTCATCAATGGAAAGGTGTGAAGATTGGTTTCATTACGATATCGGAGTTAACAGACATATACAAACACAGGTGACATATATAATCACCAAAGACCTACAGAATACCGAGAGAACTACTCAACATTCTGTCATAACGTACATGGGAAAAGAATCCCAGGAAGATCTGACATCTGTATATGTGTAAAAGAACCACATCTTCCACACCAACAACAAGCCAAAGATTGTAATCAAACTTGCTGTAATAAAAAATAAAAAAAATTAAATTAAAAACACGAACAAGATGTAGTGAGACAAACGTGAGGGGCTTTCTCCTGGCACATTCCATTCTAAACTCCAATCTAGAACACCACTTCCACTGAGGCTCTCTTGCCCTAGTAACCAGATTTGGTAAGGGTGAACTGCTGCCACCTTGTGGCCGTTTCACACAACAGCAGCTTTAATCCCAACGCTAATGGTCAGGTGATATTCAAAATCATTGCAGGCCTGTAAATGACACCTGCCCTGAAAAAAATCCTGGGGTCACATATCGACCAAAAAATTCAAAGGACATCCATATTTCAAAACGACCGTTTCAAAAGGCATATTTTACGCACATTAGTGTTCTGCTTCTTTTCCTTTCTTTCCTTTTTTGTTAAAAAACACGGGAATGGAAAAAGGCATCGCTCAGAATGGGCGAAAATCGTTGCAGACGAATCAATGGACAGAGGTTTAATCTCCAATATATATAAACAGCTCATGCAGCTTAATATTAAAAAAAAACAAACAACCCAAAAAAAATGGGCAGAAGTTCTAAAGAGACGTTTCTTCAAAGGAGACACAGAGATGGCCAAGATGCACATGAAAAGCTGCTCAACAGCACTAATTATTGGAGAAATGCAAATCGAAACTACAATGAGGTATCACCTCACACCTGTTAGAATCGGCATCATCAGAAAATCTACAAACAACCAATTCTGGGGAGGGTGTGGACAAAAGGAGCCCTCTTCCACTATTGGTGGGAATGTAAATTGATACAGTCACTATGGAGAACAGTATGGAGTTTCCTTAAAAAAACTAGAAATAGAATTACCATCTGATCCAGCAATCCCACTTCTGGGCATATACCCAGAGAAAACCATATTTCAAAAAGGCACATTCACCACAATGTTCGTTGCAGCACTATTTACAATAGCCAGGTAATGGAAGCAACCTAAATGCCCACAGACAGATGAATGGATAAAGATGTGGTACATATATGAAATGGAATATTACTCGGCCATAAAAAGGAATGAAACTGGGTCATTTGTAGAGATATCGATTGATCGAGAGACTGTCATACAGAATGAAGTATGTCAGAAAGAGGAAAACAAATATTGTATATTAATGCATATATGTGGAACCTAAAAAAATGGTACAGATGAACTGCTTTGCAGGGAAGAAATAGAGACTCAGAGGTAGAGAACAAACGTATGGACACCAAGTGTGGGAAGCCATGGGGTGGTGGTGGTGGGATGAGTTGGGAGATTGGGATTGACCTGTATACATGTATATGCATAAAATACATAACTAATAATAACCTGCTGTATAAAAACATAAATAAAATTAAATTTCAAAATTTTAGAAAATAAAATTTAAAAATAAAACAGAAAAAATTCTTCCCGTCACACAGATGTATTTATGGGAATGAATTATTTCCATGCTTATATTTAAAAATACATAAAAGAGGAATAAAATCTAACTTGAACCATAAAAGAAAAAAAAAGTGAACCCACGAGTTATACAGAGGAAAACCCTATCACGGCACTTGCTCCAGCGGTAAAGAATTCTGAAATTGGTCAGAGGTAGTGAACCATCTCCCATACAGCCTGCCACCCACCCCCCACACAAGGAGCGTCCTCATTGCAAAGCTGGGGGTCCGTGCCGAGGCATCTGTGAGTAAAGGTGAGCTGAACCACAGGCCAGCTGCTGCTGAACTGTTCCCACCCTTTCCAGATAAAACACCTGAATATGTACAAGGGCTTGAATGCCTAGAGGAAGCTCCGTGGTGCCACACCAGCGACAGCACGCAGGCCAAATTGGTGCCTGCAGGGCAGCCAGGGTGGTCCTGGCCCCGGGCGCTCTTCCAGAAGGTTTCCATTGCCCTGCCTGAGATTCCCCTCCTGTCCCGGCCCCCACTGCTCTTTTCCTTCCTCACCTCTGTCCGGAGAGAAATTCCAGTGGAAGGTATGGGTGACACATCCTCTTCTTTACAGCGGCAGCCTGGCAACTCCTACAGAAAGGCCAGCAGAACACCACTCACACTGGGCCACCCACAAAGCTGTGGCCACTCACTCCCTCCCACCAGCAAATCCCCGAGACTGCTGACAGGGCAGAGAATATGGAGTCAGGCACAGCTTCAGGGGCTATTGCTGCCTGGAGCTCTGTTTATATAGACCTCAACGAGGCACACCTGGGGAGGACGGGCCGGCAGGGTAAGGCTGCCCAGGTCAGCTAATCCACAACCCTCAGGGAATCACATTGTTGAAAATGGAACCCGCTAAGGCAGAAGAGAAGCCAAGGGAAAAAAGGACACAATGCCATTTGCAGCCCAGTAGATGAGTCTAGAAGTAATCACGTGACTTGTAGTAAGTCAGAAAGTGAAAGACACATATCTTATCATATCACTTATAGGTGTTACCTAAAAATGGATACCAGGGCAGATATTTCCACGGAGAAGGGCAATCACAGATTCATTAAACAAATTTATGGTTCACCAATGGAAAGGATTGAGGATTGCTTTCATTAGGATATCGGGGTTAACAGACATATACAAACACAGGTGACATATATAATCACCAAAGACCTACAGAATACCAAGAGAGGACTACTCAACATTCTGTCATAACGTACATGGGAAAAGGATCCCAGGAAGAACAGTCATCTGTATATGTGTAAAAGAAACACATCTTCCACACCTACCACAAGCCAATCATCGTAATCAAACTTGCTGTAATAAAAAATAAAAAAAAAATTAAATTAAAAACACGAACAAGATGTAGTGAGACAAACGTGAGGGGCTTTCTCCTGGCACATTCCATTCTAAATTCCAATCTAGAACACCACTTCCACTGAGGCTCTCTTGCCCTAGTAACCAGATTTGGTAAGGGTGAACTGCTGCCACCTTGTGGCCGTTTCACACAACAGCAGCTTTAATCCCAGCGCTAATGGTCAGTTGATATTCAAAATCATTGCAGGCCTGTAAATGACACCTGCCTTGAAAACAAATCCTGGGTTCACATATCGACCAAAAATTTCAAAGGACGTCCATATTTCAAAACGACCGTTTCAAAAGGCATATTTTACGCACATTAGTGTTCTGCTTCTTCCCCTTTCTTTCCTTTTTTTATTACAAAACACGGGAATGGAAAAAGGCATCCCTCAGAATGGGCGAAAATCGTTGCAGACGAATCAATGGACAGAGGTTTAATCTCCAATATATATAAACAACTCATGCAGCTTAATATTAAAAAAACAAACAACCCTAAAAAAATGGGCAGAAGATCTAAAGAGACGTTTCTTCAAAGGAGACACAGAGATGGCCAAGACGCACATGAAAAGCTGCTCAACAGCACTAATTATTAGAGAAATGCAAATCAAATCTACAATGAGGTATCACCTCACACCTGTTAGAATCGGCATCATCAGAAAATCTACAAACAACCAATTCTGGGGAGGGTGTGGACAAAAGGAGCCCTCTTCCACTATTCGTGAGAATGTAAATTGATACAGTCACTATGGAGAACAGTATGGAGTTTCCTTAAAAAAACTAGAAATAGAATTACCATCTGATCCAGCAATCCCACTTCTGGGCATATACCCAGAGAAAACCGTATTTCAAAAAGGCACATTCACCACAATGTTCGTTGCAGCACTATTTACAATAGCAAGGTAATGGAAGCAACCTAAATGCCCACAGACAGATGAATGGATAAAGATGTGGTACAAATGTGAAATGGAATATTACTCGGCCATAAAAAGGAATGAAACTGGGTCATTTGTAGAGACATCGATGGATCGAGAGACTGTCATACAGAATGAAGTAAGTCAGAAAGAGGAAAACAAATATTGTATATTAACGCATATATGTGGAGCCTAAAAATGGTACAGATAAACTGGTTTGCAGGGAAGAAATAGAGACACAGAGGTAGAGAACAAACGTATGGACACCAAGTGTGGGAAGCCATGGGGTGGTGGTTGTGGGATGAGTTGGGAGTTTGGGGTTGACCTGTATACTTGTATATGCATAAAATACATAACTAATAATAACGTGCTGTATAAAAAAATAAATAAAATTAAATTTCAAAATTTTAAAAAATAAAATTTAAAAATAAAACAGAAAAAAGTTCTTCCCGTCACACAGATGTATTTATAGGAATGAATTATTTCCATGCTTATATCTATAAATACATAAAAGAGGAATAAAATCTAACTTGAACCATAAAATAAAAAAAAACCTGAACCCACGAGTTATACAGAGGAAAACCCTATCAGGGCACTTGCTCCAGTGGTAAACAATTCTGAAATTGGTCAGAGGTGGGGAACCGTCTCCCATACAGCCAGCAACCCACCCCCCACGCAAGGAGCGTCCTCATTGCAAAGCTGGGGGACCGTGCCGAGGCATCTGTGAGTAAAGGTGAGCTGAGCCCCAGGCCAGCTGCTGCTGAACTGTTCCCACCCTTTCCAGGTAAAACACCTGAATATGTACATGGGCTTGAAAGCCTAGAGGAAGGACCGTGGAGCCACACCAGCGACAGCACGCAGGCCAACTTGGTGCCTGCAGGGCAGCCAGGGTGGTCCTGGCCCCAGGCGCTCTTCCAGAAGCTTTCCATTGCCCTGCCTGAGATTCCCCTCCTGTCCCGGCCCCCACTTCTTTTTTCCTTCCTCACCTCTGTCCGGAGAGAAATTCCAGCGGAAGGTATGGGTGACACATCCTCTTCTTTACAGCGGCAGCCTGGCAACTCCTACAGTAAGGCCAGCAGAACCCCACTCACCCCGGGCCACCCACAAAGCTGTGGCCCCTCACTCCCTCCCACCAGCAAAGCCCCGAGACTGCTGACGGGGCAGAGAATATGGAGTCAGGCACAGCTTTAGGGGCTATTGCTGCCTGGAGCTCTGTTTATATAGACCTCAACGAGGCACACCTGGGGAGGACGGGCCGGCAGGGTAAGGCTGCCCAGGTCAGCTAATCCACAACCCTCAGGGAATCACATTGTTGAAAATGGAACCCGCTAAGGCAGAAGAGAAGCCAAGGGAAAAAAGGACACAATGCCATTTGCAGCCCAGTAGATGAGTCTAGAAGTAATCACGTGAATTGTAGTAAGTCAGAAAGTAAAAGACACATATCATATCATATCACTTATAGGTGTTACCTAAAAATGGATACCAGGGCAGATATTTACACGGAGAAGGGCAATCACAGATTCATTAAACAAACTTATGGTTCATCAATGGAAAGGTGTGAAGATTGGTTTCATTACGATATCGGAGTTAACAGACATATACAAACACAGGTGACATATATAATCACCAAAGACCTACAGAATACCGAGAGAACTACTCAACATTCTGTCATAACGTACATGGGAAAAGAATCCCAGGAAGATCTGACATCTGTATATGTGTAAAAGAACCACATCTTCCACACCAACAACAAGCCAAAGATTGTAATCAAACTTGCTGTAATAAAAAATAAAAAAAATTAAATTAAAAACACGAACAAGATGTAGTGAGACAAACGTGAGGGGCTTTCTCCTGGCACATTCCATTCTAAACTCCAATCTAGAACACCACTTCCACTGAGGCTCTCTTGCCCTAGTAACCAGATTTGGTAAGGGTGAACTGCTGCCACCTTGTGGCCGTTTCACACAACAGCAGCTTTAATCCCAACGCTAATGGTCAGGTGATATTCAAAATCATTGCAGGCCTGTAAATGACACCTGCCCTGAAAAAAATCCTGGGGTCACATATCGACCAAAAAATTCAAAGGACATCCATATTTCAAAACGACCGTTTCAAAAGGCATATTTTACGCACATTAGTGTTCTGCTTCTTTTCCTTTCTTTCCTTTTTTGTTAAAAAACACGGGAATGGAAAAAGGCATCGCTCAGAATGGGCGAAAATCGTTGCAGACGAATCAATGGACAGAGGTTTAATCTCCAATATATATAAACAGCTCATGCAGCTTAATATTAAAAAAAAACAAACAACCCAAAAAAAATGGGCAGAAGTTCTAAAGAGACGTTTCTTCAAAGGAGACACAGAGATGGCCAAGATGCACATGAAAAGCTGCTCAACAGCACTAATTATTGGAGAAATGCAAATCGAAACTACAATGAGGTATCACCTCACACCTGTTAGAATCGGCATCATCAGAAAATCTACAAACAACCAATTCTGGGGAGGGTGTGGACAAAAGGAGCCCTCTTCCACTATTGGTGGGAATGTAAATTGATACAGTCACTATGGAGAACAGTATGGAGTTTCCTTAAAAAAACTAGAAATAGAATTACCATCTGATCCAGCAATCCCACTTCTGGGCATATACCCAGAGAAAACCGTAAATCAAAAAGGCACATTCACCACAATGTTCATTGAAGCACTATTTACAATAGCCAGGTAATGGAAGCAACCTAAATGCCCACAGACAGATGAATGGATAAAGATGTGGTACATATATGAAATGGAATATTACTCGGCCATAAAAAGGAATGAAACTGGGTCATTTGTAGAGATATCGATGGATCGAGAGACTGTCATACAGAATGAAGTATGTCAGAAAGAGGAAAACAAATATTGTATATTAATGCATATATGTGGAACCTAAAAAAATGGTACAGATGAACTGCTTTGCAGGGAAGAAATAGAGACTCAGAGGTAGAGAACAAACGTATGGACACCAAGTGTGGGAAGCCATGGGGTGGTGGTGGTGGGATGAGTTGGGAGATTGGGATTGACCTGTATACATGTATATGCATAAAATACATAACTAATAATAACCTGCTGTATAAAAACATAAATAAAATTAAATTTCAAAATTTTAGAAAATAAAATTTAAAAATAAAACAGAAAAAATTCTTCCCGTCACACAGATGTATTTATGGGAATGAATTATTTCCATGCTTATATTTAAAAATACATAAAAGAGGAATAAAATCTAACTTGAACCATAAAAGAAAAAAAAAGTGAACCCACGAGTTATACAGAGGAAAACCCTATCACGGCACTTGCTCCAGCGGTAAAGAATTCTGAAATTGGTCAGAGGTAGTGAACCATCTCCCATACAGCCTGCCACCCACCCCCCACACAAGGAGCGTCCTCATTGCAAAGCTGGGGGTCCGTGCCGAGGCATCTGTGAGTAAAGGTGAGCTGAACCACAGGCCAGCTGCTGCTGAACTGTTCCCACCCTTTCCAGATAAAACACCTGAATATGTACAAGGGCTTGAATGCCTAGAGGAAGCTCCGTGGAGCCACACCAGCGACAGCACGCAGGCCAACTTGGTGCCTGCAGGGCAGCCAGGGTGGTCCTGGACCCGGGCGCTCTTCCAGAAGGTTTCCATTGCCCTGCCTGAGATTCCCCTCCTGTCCCGGCCCCCACTGCTTTTTTCCTTCCTCACCTCTGTCCGGAGAGAAATTCCAGTGGAAGGTATGGGTGACACATCCTCTTCTTTACAGCGGCAGCCTGGCAACTCCTACAGAAAGGCCAGCAGAACACCACTCACACTGGGCCACCCACAAAGCTGTGGCCACTCACTCCCTCCCACCAGCAAATCCCCGAGACTGCTGACAGGGCAGAGAATATGGAGTCAGGCACAGCTTCAGGGGCTATTGCTGCCTGGAGCTCTGTTTATATAGACCTCAACGAGGCACACCTGGGGAGGACGGGCCGGCAGGGTAAGGCTGCCCAGGTCAGCTAATCCACAACCCTCAGGGAATCACATTGTTGAAAAAGGAACCCGCTAAGGCAGAAGAGAAGCCAAGGGAAAAAAGGACACAATGCCATTTGCAGCCCAGTAGATGAGTCTAGAAGTAATCACGTGACTTGTAGTAAGTCAGAAAGTGAAAGACACATATCTTATCATATCACTTATAGGTGTTACCTAAAAATGGATACCAGGGCAGATATTTCCACGGAGAAGGGCAATCACAGATTCATTAAACAAATTTATGGTTCACCAATGGAAAGGATTGAGGATTGCTTTCATTAGGATATCGGGGTTAACAGACATATACAAACACAGGTGACATATATAATCACCAAAGACCTACAGAATACCAAGAGAGGACTACTCAACATTCTGTCATAACGTACATGGGAAAAGGATCCCAGGAAGAACAGTCATCTGTATATGTGTAAAAGAAACACATCTTCCACACCTACCACAAGCCAAACATCGTAATCAAACTTGCTGTAATAAAAAATAAAAAAAAATTAAATTAAAAACACGAACAAGATGTAGTGAGACAAACGTGAGGGGCTTTCTCCTGGCACATTCCATTCTAAATTCCAATCTAGAACACCACTTCCACTGAGGCTCTCTTGCCCTAGTAACCAGATTTGGTAAGGGTGAACTGCTGCCACCTTGTGGCCGTTTCACACAACAGCAGCTTTAATCCCAGCGCTAATGGTCAGTTGATATTCAAAATCATTGCAGGCCTGTAAATGACACCTGCCTTGAAAAGAAATCCTGGGTTCACATATCGACCAAAAATTTCAAAGGACGTCCATATTTCAAAACGACCGTTTCAAAAGGCATATTTTACGCACATTAGTGTTCTGCTTCTTCTCCTTTCTTTCCTTTTTTTATTACAAAACACGGGAATGGAAAAAGGCATCCCTCAGAATGGGCGAAAATCGTTGCAGACGAATCAATGGACAGAGGTTTACTCTCCAATATATATAAACAACTCATGCAGCTTAATATTAAAAAAACAAACAACCCAATCCAAAAATGGGCAGAAGATCTAAAGAGACGTTTCTTCAAAGGAGACACAGAGATGGCCAAGACGCACATGAAAAGCTGCTCAACAGCACTAATTATTAGAGAAATGCAAATCAAAACTACAATGAGGTATCACCTCACACCTGTTAGAATCGGCATCATCAGAAAATCTACAAACAACCAATTCTGGGGAGGGTGTGGACAAAAGGAGCCCTCTTCCACTATTGGTGGGAATGTAAATTGATACAGTCACTATGGAGAACAGTATGGAGTTTCCTTAAAAAAACTAGAAATAGAATTACCATCTGATCCAGCAATCCCACTTCTGGGCATATACCCAGAGAAAACCGTATTTCAAAAAGGCACATTCACCACAATGTTCGTTGCAGCACTATTTACAATAGCCAGGTAATGGAAGCAACCTAAATGCCCACAGACAGATGAATGGATAAAGATGTGGTACATATATGAAATGGAATATTACTCGGCCATAAAATGGAATGAAACTGGGTCATTTGTAGAGACATCGATGGATCGAGAGACTGTCATACATAATGAAGAAAGTCAGAAAGAGGAAAACAAATATTGTATATTAATGCATATATGTGGAGCCTAAAAATGGTACAGATGAACTGGTTTGCAGGGAAGAAATAGAGACACAGAGGTAGAGAACAAACGTATGGACACCAAGTGTGGGAAGCCATGGGGTGGTGGTGGTGGGATGAGTTGGGTGATTGGGATTGACCTGTGTACATGTATATGCATAAAATACATAACTAATAATAACGTGCTGTATAAAAAAATAAATAAAATTAAATTTCAAAATTTTAAAAAATAAAATTTAAAAAGAAAACAGAAAAAATTTCTTCCCGTCACACAAATGAATTTATAGGAATGAATTATTTCCATGCTTATATCTATAAATACATAAGTGAGGAATAAAATCTAACTTGAACCATAAAAGAAAAAAAACCCTGAACCCACGAGTTATACAGTGGAAAACCCTATCAGGGCACTTGCTCCACTGGTAAACAATTCTGAAATTGGTCAGAGGTGGGGAAGCATCTCCCATACAGCCATCAACCCACCCCCCACGCAAGGAGCATCCTCATTGAAAACCTGGGGGACCGTGTCGAGACATCTGTGAGTAAACGTGAGCTGAGCCCCAGGCCAGCTGCTGCTGAACTGTTCCCACCCTTTCCAGGTAAAACACCTGAATATGTACAAGGGCTTGAAAGCCTTAAGGAAGGAACGTGGAGCCACACTAGCGACAGCACGCAGGCCAACTTGGTGCCTGCAGGCCAGCCAGGGTGGTCCTGGCCCCTGGCGCTCTTCCAGAAGCTTTCCATTGCCCTGCCTGATATAGCACTCCTGTCCCGGCACCCACTGCTTTTTTCCATCCTCACCTCTGTCCGGAGAGAAATTCCAGCGGAAGGTATGGGTGACACATCCTCTTCTTTACAGGCGGCAGCCTGGCAACTCCTGCAGAAAGGCCAGCAGAACCCCACTCACACCGGGCCACCCACAAAGCTGTGGCCCCTCACTCCCTCCCACCAGCACAGCCCCGAGACTGCTGACGGGGCAGAGAATATGGAGTCAGGCACAGCTTCAGGGGCTATTGCTGCCTGGAGCGCTGTTTATATTGACCTCAACGAGGCAAACCTGCGGAGGGCGGGCCGGCAGGGTAAGGCTGCCCAGGTCAGCTAATCCACAACCCTCAGGGAATCACATTGTTGAAAATGGACCCCGCTAAGGCACAAGAGAAGCCAAGGGAAAAAAGTACACAATGCCATTTGCAGCCCAGTAGATGAGTCTAGAAGTAATCACGTGACTTGTAGTAAGTCAGAAAGTGAAAGACACATATCATATCATATCACTTATAGGTGTTACCTAAAAATGGATACCAGGGCAGATATTTCCACGGAGAAGGGCAATCACAGATTCATTAAACAAACTTATGGTTCACCAATGGAAAGGTGTGAGGATTGGTTTCATTACGATATCGGGGTTAACAGACATATACAATCACAGGTGACATATATAATCACCAAAGACCTACAGAATACCAAGAGAGGACTACTCAACATTCTGTCATAACGTACATGGGAAAAATATCCCAGGAAGAACAGACATCTGTATATGTGTAAAACAACCACATCTTCCACACCTACAACAAGCCAAACATTGTAATCCAACTTGCTGTAATAAAAAATAAAAAAAAAAAATTAAATTAAAAACGCGAAGAAGATGTAGTGAGACAAACGTGAGGGGCTTTCTCCTGGCACCTTCCATTCTAAATTCCAATCTAGAACACCACTTCCACTGAGGCTCTCTTGCCCTAGTAACCAGATTTGATAAGGGTGAACTGCTGCCACCTTGTGGCCGTTTCACACAACAGCAGCTTTAATCCCAACGCTAATGGTCAGTTGATATTCAAAATCATTGCAGGCCTGTAAATGACACCTGCCCTGAAAACAAATCCTGTGGTCACATATCGACCAAAAATTTCAAAGGACGTCCATATTTCAATACGACCGTTTCAAAAGGCATATTTTACGCACATTAGTGTTCTGCTTCTTCTCCTTTCTTTCCTTTTTTGTTAAAAAACACGGGAATGGAAAATGGCATCCCTCAGAATGGGCGAAAATCGTTGCAGATGAATCAATGGACAGAGATTTAATCTCCAATATATATAAACAACTAATGCAGCTTAATATTAAAAAAACAAACAACCCAATCCAAAAATGGGCAGAAGATCTAAAGAGACGTTTCTTCAAAGGAGACACAGAGATGGCCAAGACGCACATGAAAAGCTGCTCAACAGCACTAATTATTAGAGAAATGCAAATCAAAACTACAATGAGGTATCACCTCACACCTGTTAGAATCGGCATCATCAGAAAATCTACAAACAACCAATTCTGGGGAGGGTGTGGACAAAAGGAGCCCTCTTCCACTATTGGTGGGAATGTAAATTGATACAGTCACTATGGAGAAGAGTATGGAGTTTCCTTAAAAAAACTAGAAATAGAATTACCATCTGATCCAGCAATCCCACTTCTGGGCATATACCCAGAGAAAACCGTAAATCAAAAAGGCACATTCACCACAATGTTCATTGCAGCACTATTTACAATAGCCAGGAAATGGAAGCAACCTAAATGCCCACAGACAGATGAATGGATAAAGAGGTGGTACATATATGAAATGCAATATTACTCGGCCATAAAAAGGAATGAACCTGGGTCATTTGTAGAGACATCGATGAATCGAGAGACTGTCATACAGAATGAAGTAAGTCAGAAAGAGAAAAACAAATATTGTATATTAATGCATATATGTGGAACCTAAAAAAATGGTACAGATGAACTGGATTGCAGGGAATAAATAGAGACACAGAGGTAGAGAACAAACGTATGGACACCAAGTGTGGGAAGCCATGGGGTGGTGGTGGTGGGATGAGTTGGGAGACTGGGATTGACCTGTATACATGTATATGCATAAAATACATAACTAATAATAACCTGCTGTATAAAAACATAAATAAAATTAAATTTCAAAATTTTAAAAAATAAAATTTAAAAATAAAACAGAAAAAATTCTTCCCGTCACACATATGTATTTACAGGAATGAATTATTTCCATGCTTATATTTATAAATACATAAAAGAGGAATAAAATCTAACTTGAACCATAAAAGAAAAAAAAATTGAACCCACGTGTTATACAGAGGAATACCCTATCACGGCACTTGCTCCAGCGGTAAACAATTCTGAAATTGGTCAGAGGTCGGGAACCATCTCCCATACAGCCAGCAACCCACCCCCCACGCAAGGAGCGTCCTCATTGCAAAGCTTCGGGACTGTGCCGAGGCATCTGTGAGTAAACGTGAGCTGAGCCCCAGGCCAGCTGCTGCTGAACTGTTCCTACCCATTCCAGGTAAAACACCTGAATATGTACAAGGGCTTGAAAGCCTACAGGAAGGACCCTGGAGCCACACCAGTGACAGCACGCAGGCCAACTTGGTGCCTGCAGGCAAGCCAGGGTGTTCCTGGACCCTGGCGCTCTTCCAGAAGCATTCCATTGCCCTGCCTGAGATACCCTTCCTGTCCCGGCCCCCACTGCTTTTTTCCCTCCTCACCTCTGTCCGGAGAGAAATTCCAGCTGAAGGTATGGGTGACACATCCTCTTCTTTACAGGCAGCAGCCTGACAACTCCTGCAGAAAGGCCAGCAGAACCCCACTCACACCGGGCCATCCACAAAGCTGTGGCCCCTCACTCCCTCCCACCAGCACAGCCCCGATACTGCTGACGGGGCAGAGAATATGGAGTCAGGCACAGCTTCAGGGGCTATTGCTGCCTGGAGCTCTGTTTATATTGATCTCAATGAGGCACACCTGGGGAGGGCGGGCCGGCAGGGTAAGGCTGCCCAGGTCAGCTAATCCACAACCCTCAGGGAATCACATTGTTGAAAATGGACCCCGCAAAGGCAGAAGAGAAGCCAAGGGAAAAAAGGACACAATGCCATTTTCAGCACCGTAGATGATTCTAGAAGTAATCATGTGACTTGTAGTAAGTCAGAAAGTGAAAGACACATATCATATCATATCATTTATAGGTGTTACCTAAAAATGGATACCAGGGCAGATATTTCCATGGAGATGGTCAATCACAGATTCATTAAACACACTTATGGTTCACCAATGGAAAGGTGTGAGGATTGGTTTCATTACGAAATCGGGGTTAACAGACATATAAAAAACACAGGTGACATATATAATCACCAAAGACCTACAGAATACCAAGAGAGGACTACTCAACATTCTGTCATAACGTACATGGGAAAAGGATCCCAGGAAGAACAGACATGTGTATATGTGTAAAAGAACCACATCTTCCACACCTACAAAAAGTCAAACATTGTAATCAAACTTGCTGTAATAAAAAATAAAAAAAAATTAAATTAAAAACGCGAAGAAGATGTAGTGAGACAAACGTGAGGGGCTTTCTCCTGGCACCTTCCATTCTAAATTCCAATCTAGAACACCACTTCCACTGAGGCTCTCTTGCCCTAGTAACCAGATTTGGTAAGGGTGAACTGCTGCCACCTTGTGGCCGTTTCACACAACAGCAGCTTTAATTCCAACGCTAATGGTCAGTTGATATTCAAAATCATTGCATGCCTGTAAATGACACCTGCCCTGAAAACAAATCCTGGGGTCACATATCGACCAAAAAATTCAAAGGACGTCCATATTTCAAAACGACCGTTTCAAAAGGCATATTTTACGCACATTAGTGTTCTGCTTCTTTTGCTTTCTTTCCTTTTTTGTTAAAAAACACGGGAATGGAAAAAGGCATCCCTCAGAATGGTCGAAAATCGTTGCAGACGAATCAATGGACAGAGGTTTAATCTCCAATATATATAAACTGCTCATGCAGCTTAATATTAAAAAAACAAACAACCCCCCAAAAAATGGGCAGAAGTTCTAAAGAGACGTTTCTTCAAAGGAGACACAGAGATGGCCAAGACGCACATGAAAAGCTGCTCAACAGCATTAATTATTGGAGAAATGCAAATCAAAACTACAATGAGGTATCACCTCACACCTGTTAGAATCGGCATCATCAGAAAATCTACAAACAACCAATTCTGGGGAGGGTGTGCACAAAAGGAGCCCTCTTCCACTATTGGTGGGAATGTAAATTGATACAGTCACTATGGAGAACAGTATGGAGTTTCCTTAAAAAAACTAGAAATAGAATTACCATCTGATCCAGCAATCCCACTTCTGGGCATATACCCAGAGAAAACCGTATTTCAAAAAGGCATATTCACCACAATGTTCGTTGCAGCACTATTTACAATAGCCAGGTAATGGAAGCAACCTAAATGCCCACAGACAGATGAATGGGTAAAGATGTGGTACATATATAAAATGCAATATTACTCGGCCATAAAAAGGAATGAAACTGGGTCATTTGTAGAGACATCGATGGATCGAGGGACTGTCATACAGAATGAAGTAAGTCAGAAAGAGGAAAACAAATATTGTATATTAATGCATATATGTGGAGCCTAAAAATGGTACAGATGAACTGGTTTGCAGGGAACAAATAGAGACACAGAGGTAGAGAACAAACGTATGGACACCAAGTGTGGGAAGCCATGGGGTGGTGGTGCTGGGATGAGTTGGGAGTTTGGGATTGACCTGTATACATGTATATACATAAAATACATAACTAATAATAACCTGCTGTATAAAAACATAAATAAAATTAAATTTCAAAATTTTAAAAAATAAAATTTAAAAATAAAACAGAAAAAATTCTTCCCGTCACACAGATGTATTTACAGGAATGAATTATTTCCATGCTTATATTTATAAATACATAAAAGAGGAATAAAATCTAATTTGAACCATAAAAGAAAAAAAAATCCTGAACCCACGAGTTATACAGAGGAAAACCCTATCAGGGCACTTGCTCCAGTGGTAAACAATTCTGAAATTGGTCAGAGGTGGGGAATCATCTCCCATACAGCCCGCAACCCACGCCCCACGCAAGGAGCGTCCTCATTGCAAAGCTGGGGGACCATGCCGAGGCATCTGTGAGTAAACGTGAGCTGAGCCCCAGGCCAGCTGCTGCTGAACTGTTCCCACCCTTTCCAGGTAAAACACCTGAATATGTACAAGGGCTTGAAAGCCTAGAGGAAGGACCGTGGTGCCACACCAGCGACAGCACGCAGGCCAACTTGCTGCCTGCAGGTCAGCCAGGGTGGTCCTGGCCCCGGGCACTCTTCCAGAAGCTTTCCATTGCCCTGCCTTTGATACCCCTCCTGTCCCGGCCCCCACTGATTTTTTCCATCCTCAACTCTGTCCGGAGAGAAATTCCAGCGGAAGGTATGGGTGACACAACCTCTTCTTTACAGGCGGCAGCCTGGCAACTCCTGCAGAAAGGCCAGCAGAAGCCCACTCACACCGGGCCACCCACAAAGCTGTGGCCCCTCACTCCCTCCCACTAGCACAGCCCCGAGTCTGCTGACGGGGCAGAGAATATGGAGGCAGGCACAGCTTCAGGGGCTATTGCTGCCTGGAGCGCAGTTTATATTGACCTCAAAGAGGCACACCTGGGGAGGGCGGGCCGGCAGGGTAAGGCTGCCCAGGTCAGCTAATCCACAACCCTCAGGGAATCACATTGTTGAAAATGGACCCCGCTAAGGCAGAAGAGAAGCCAAGGGAAAAAAGGACACAATGCCATTTGCAGCACCGTAGATGAGTCTAGAAGTAATCACGTGACTTGTAGTAAGTCAGAAAGTGAAAGACACATATCATATCATATCACTTATAGGTGTTACCTAAAAATGGATACCAGGGCAGATATTTCCACGGAGAAGGGCAATCACAGATTCATTAAACAAACTTATGGTTCACCAATGGAAAGGTGTGAGGATTGGTTTCATTATGATATCGGGGTTAACAGACATATACAAACACAGGTGACATATATAATCACCAAAGACCTACAGAATACCAAGAGAGGACTACTCAACATTCTGTCATAACGTACATGGGAAAAGGATCCCAGGAAGAACAGACATCTGTATATGTGTAAAAGAACCACATCTTCCACACCTACAACAAGCCAAACATTGTAATCAAACTTGCTGTAATAAAAAATAAAAACTTAAATTAAAAACACGAACAAGAAGTAGTGAGACAAACGTGAGGGGCTTTCTCCTGGCACATTCCATTCTAAACTCCAATCTAGAACACCACTTCCACTGAGGCTCTCTTGCCCTAGTAAGCAGATTTGGTAAGGGTGAACTGCTGCCACCTTGTGGCCGTTTCACACAACAGCAGCTTTAATCCCAACGCTAATGGTCAGTTGATATTCAAAATCATTGCAGGCCTGTAAATGACACCTGCCCTGAAAACAAATCCTGGGGTCACATATCGACCAAAAAATTCAAAGGACGTCCATATTTCAAAACGACCGTTTCAGAAGGCATATTTTACGCACATTAGTGTTCTGCTTCTTTTCCTTTCTTTCCTTTTTTGTTAAAAAACACGGGGATGGAAGAAGGAATCCCTCAGAATGGGCGAAAATCCTTGCAGACGAATCAATGGACAGAGGTTTAATCTCCAATATATATAAACAGCTCATGCAGCTTAATATTAAAACAAACAAAAAACCCAAATAAAAATGGGCAGAAGATCTAAAGAGATGTTTCTTCAAAGGAGCCACAGAGATGGCCAAGACGCACATGAAAAGCTGCTCAACAGCACTAATTATTAGAGAAATGCAAATCAAAACTACAATGAGGTATCACCTCACACCTGTTAGAATCAGCATCATTAGAAAATCTACAAACAACCAATTCTGGGGAGGGTGTGGACAAAAGGAGCCCTTTTCCACAATTGGTGGGAATGTAAATTGATACAGTCACTATGGAGAACAGTATGGAGTTTCCTTAAAAAAAACAGAAATAGAATTACCATCTGATCCAGCAATCCCACTTCTGGGCATATACCCAGAGAAAACCGTATTTCAAAAAGGCACATTCACCACAATGTTCGTTGCAGCACTATTTACAATAGCCAGGTAATGGAAGCAACCTAAATGCCCACAGACAGATGAATGGATAAAGATGTGGTACATATATAAAATGGAATATTACTCGGCCATGAAAAGGAATGAAACTGGGTCATTTGTAGAGACATCGATGGATCGAGAGACTGTCATAAAGAATGAAGTAAGTCAGAAAGAGGAAAACAAATATTGTATATTAACGCATATATGAGGAGCCAAAAAACGGTACAGATGAACTGGTTTGCAGGGAAGAAATAGAGACACAGAGGTAGAGAAAAAATGTATGGACACCAAGTGTGGGAAGCCATGGGGTGGTGGTGGTGGGATGAGTTGGGGATTTGGGATTGACCTGTATACATGTATATGCATAAAATACATAACTAATAATAACGTGCTGTATAAAAAGAATAAATAAAATAAAATTTCAAAATTTTAAAATATAAAATTTAAAAATAAAACAGAAAAAAGTTCTTCCCGTCACACAGATGTATTTATAGGAATAAATTATTCCCATGCTTATATCTATAAATACATAAAAGAGGAATAAAACCTAACTTGAACCATAAAAGAAAAAAAAATCCTGAACCCACGAGTTATACAGAGGAAAACCTTATCAGGGCAGTTGCTCCAGTGGTAAACAATTCTGAAATTGGTCAGAGGTGGGGAATCATCTCCCATACAGCCAGCAACCCACCCCCCACGCAAGAAGCGTCCTCATTGCAAAGCTGGGGGACCGTGCCGAGGCATCTGTGAGTAAACGTGAGGTGAGCCCCAGGCCAGCTGCTGCTGAACTGTTCCCACCCTTTCCAGATAAAACACCTGAATATGTACAAGGGCTTGAAAGCCTAGAGGAAGGACCGTGGTGCCACACCAGCGACAGCACGCAGGCCAACTTGGTGCCTGCAGGCCAGCCAGGGTGGTCCTGGCCCCGGGCGCTCTTCCGGAAGCTTTCCATTGCCCTGCCTGAGATACCCCTCCTGTCCCGGCCCCCACTGCTTTTTTCCAACCTCACCTCTGTCCGGAGAGAAATTCCAGCGGAAGTTATGGGTGACACAACCTCTTCTTTAAAGGCGGCAGCCTAGCAACTCCTGCAGAAAGGCCAGCAGAACCCCACTCACACCGGGCCACCCACAAAGTTGTGGCCCCTCACTCCCTCCCACCAGCACAGCCCCGAGACTGCTGACGGGGCAGAGAATATGGAGGCAGGCACAGATTCAGGGGCTATTGCTGCCTGGAGCGCTGTTTATATTGACCTCAACTAGGCACACCTGGGGAGGGCGGGCCGGCAGGGTAAGGCTGCCCAGGTCAGCTAATCCACAACCCTCAGGGAATCACATTGTTGAAAATGGACCCCGCTAAAGCAGAAGAGAAGCCAAGGGAAAAAAGGACACAATGCCATTTGCAGCACCGTAGATGAGTCTAGAAGTAATCACGTGACTTGTAGTAATTCAGAAAGTGAAAGACACATAACATATCATATCACTTATAGGTGTTACCTAAAAATGGATACCAGGGAAGATATTTCCACGGAGAAGGGCAATCACAGATTCATTAAACAAACTTATGGTTCACCAATGGAAAGGTGTGAGGATTGGTTTCATTACGATATCGGGGTTAACAGACATATACAAACACAGGTGACATATATAATCACCAAAGACCTACAGAATACCAAGAGAGGACTACTCAACATTCTGTCATAACGTACATGGGAAAAGGATCCAAGGAAGAAGAGACATCTGCTTATGTGTAAAAGAACCATATCTTCCACACCTACAACAATCCAAACATTGTAATCAAACTTGCTCTAATAAAAAATAAAAAAAATTACATTAAAAACACGAACGAGAAGTAGTGAGACAAACGTGAGGGGTTTCTCCTGGCACATTCCATTCTAAATTCCAATCTAGAACACCACTTCCACTGAGGCTCTCTTGCCCTAGTAACCAGATTTGGTAAGGGTGAACTGCTCCACCTTGTGGCCGTTTCACACAACAGCAGCTTTAATCCCAGCGCTAATGGTCAGTTGATATTCAAAATCATTGCAGGCCTGTAAATGACACCTGCCCTGAAAACATATCCTGGGGTCACATATCGACCAAAAAATTCAAAGGACGTCCATATTTCAAAACGACCGTTTCAAAACGCATATTTTACGCACATTAGTGTTCTGCTTCTTTTCCTTTCTTTCCTTTTTTGTTAAAAAACACGGGAATGGAAAAAGGCATCCCTCAGAATGGGCAAAAATCCTTGCAGACGAATGAATGGACAGAGGTTTAATCTCCAATATATATAAACAACTCATGCAGCTTAATATTAAAAAAACAAACAACCCAATACAAAAATGGGCAGAAGATCTAAAGAGACGTTTCTTCAAAGAAGACACAGAGATGGCCAAGACGCACATGAAAAGCTGCTCAACAGCACTAATTATTAGAGAAATGCAAATCAAAACTACAATGAGGTATCACCTCACACCTGTTAGAATCGGCATCATCAGAAAATCTACAAACAACAAATTCTGGGGAGGGTGTGGACAAAGGGAGCCCTCTTCCACTATTGGTGGGAATGTAAATTGATCGTCACTATGGAGAACAGTATGGAGATTCCTTAAAAAAACTAGAAATAGAATTACCATCTGATCCAGCAATCCCACTTCTGGGCATATACCCAGTGAAAACCGTAAATCAAAAAGGCACATTCACCACAATGTTCATTGCAGCACTATTTACAATAGCCAGGAAATGGAAGCAACCTAAATGCCCACAGACAGATGAATGGATAAAGATGTGGTACATATATAAAATGCAATATTACTCGGCCATAAAAAGGAATGAAACTGGGTCATTTGTAGAGACATCGATGGATCGAGGGACTGTCATACAGAATGAAGTAAGTCAGAAAGAGGAAAACAAATATGGTATATTAATGCATATATGTGGAACCTAAAAAAATGGTGCAGATGAACTGGTTTGCAGGGAAGTAATAGAGACACAGAGGTAGAGAACAAACGTATGGACACCAAGTGTGGGAAGCCATGGGGAGGTGGTGGTGGGATGAGTTGGGAGTTTCGGATTAACCTGTATACATGTATATGCATAAAATACATAACTAATAATAACCTGCTGTATAAAAACATAAATAAAATTAAATTTCAAAATTTAAAAAAATAAAATTTAAAAATAAAAGAGAAAAAAGTTCTTTCCTTCACACAGATGTATTTATAGGAATGAATTATTTCCATGATTATATTTATAAATACATAAAAGAGGAATAAAATCTAACTTGAACCATAAAAGAAAATAAAAGTGAACCCACGAGTTATACAGAGGAAAACCAGATCACGGCACTTGCTCCAGCAGTAAACAATTATGAAATTGGTCAGAGGTGGGGAACCATCTCCCATACAGCCAGCAACCCACCCCCCACGCAAGGAGCATCCTCATTGCAAAGCTGGGGGACCGTGCCGAGGCATCTGTGAGTAAACGTGAGCTGAGCCCCAGGCCAGCTGCTGCTGAACTGTTCCCACCCTTTCCAGGTAAAACACCTGAATATGTACAAGGGCTTGAAAGCCTAGAGGAAGGACCGTGGAGCCACACCAGCGACAGCACGCAGGACAACTTGGTGCCTGCAGGCCAGCCAGGGTGGTCCTGGCCCCGGGCGCTCTTCCAGAAGCTTTCCATTGCCCTGCCTGAGATTCCCCTCCTGTCCCGGCCCCCACTGCATTTTGCCTTCCTCACCTCTGTCCGGAGAGAAATTCCAGCGGAATTTATGGGTGACACAACCTCTTCTTTACAGGCGGCAGCCTAGCAACTCCTGCAGAAAGGCCAGCAGAACCCCACTCACACCGGGCCACCCACAAAGCTGTGGCCCCTCACTCCCTCCCACCAGCACAGCCCCGAGACTGCTGACGGGGCAGAGAATATGGAGTCAGGCACAGCTTCAGGGGCTATTGCTGCCTGGAGCTCTGTTTATATTGACCTCAACGAGGCACACCTGGGGAGGGCGGGCCGGCAGGGTAAGGCTGCCCAGATCAGGTAATCCACAACCCTCAGGGAATCACATTGTTGAAAATGGACCCCGCTAAGGCAGAAGAGAAGCCAAGGGAAAAAAGGACACAATGCCATTTGCAGCACCGTAGATGAGTCTAGAAGTAATCACGTGACTTGTAGTAAGTCAGAAAGTGAAAGACACATATCATATCATATCACTTAAGGGTGTTACCTAAAAATGGATACCAGGACAGATATTTCCACGGAGAAGGGCAATCACAGATTCATTAAACAAACTTATGGTTCACCAATGGAAAGGTGTGAGGATTGGTTTCATTACGATATCGGGGTTAACAGACATATACAAACACAGTTGACATATATAATCACCAAAGACCTACAGAATACCAAGAGAGGACTACTCAACATTCTGTCATAACGTACATGGGAAAAGGATCCCAGGAAGAAGAGTCATCTGTATATGTGTAAAAGAACCAAATCTTCCACACCTACAACAAGCCAAACATTGTAATCAAACTTGCTGTAATAAAAAATATTAAATTAAATTAAATACACGAACAAGAAGTAGTGAGACAAACGTGAGGGGCTTTCTCCTGGCACATTCCATTCTATACTCCAATCTAGAACACCACTTCCACTGAGGCTCTCTTGCCCTAGTAACCAGATTTGGTAAGGGTGAACTGCTGCCACCTTGTGGCCGTTTCACACAACAGCAGCTTTAATCCCAGCGCTAATTGTCAGTTGATATTCAAAATCATTGCAGGCCTGTAAATGACACCTGCCCTGAAAACAAATCCTTGGGACACATATCGACCAAAAAATTCAAAGGACGTCCATATTTCAAAATGACAGTTTCAAAAGGCATATTTTACGCACATTAGTGTTCTACTTCTTTTCCTTTCTTTCCTTTTTTGTTAAAAAACAAGGGAATGGAAACAGGCTTCCCTCAGAATGGGCGAAAATCGTTGCAGACGAATCAATGGACAGAGGTTTAATCTCCCATACATATAAACAGCTCATGCAGCTTAATATTAAAAAAACAAACAACCCCCAAAAAAATGGCCAGAAGATCTAAAGAGATGATTCTTCAAAGAAGACACAGAGATGGCCATGACGCACATGAAAAGCTGCTCAACAGCACTAATTATTAGAGAAATGCAAATCAAAACTACAATGAGGTATCACCTCACACCAGTTAGAATCGGCATCATCAAAAAATCTACAAACAACCAATTCTGGGGAGGGTGTGGACGAAAGAGCCCTCTTCCACTATTGGTGGGAATGTAAATTGATATAGTCACTATGGAGAACAGTATGGAGTTTCCTTAAAAAAACTAGAAATAGAATTACCATCTGATCCAGCAATCCCACTTCTGGTCATATACCCAGAGAAAACCGTAAATCAAAAAGGCACATTCACCACAATGTTCGTTGCAGCACTATTTACAATAGTCAGGTAATGGAAGCAACCTAAATGCCCACAGACAGATGAATGGGTAAAGATGTGGTACATATATAAAATGCAATATTACTCGGCCATAAAAAGGAATGAAACTGGGTCATTTGTAGAGACATCGATGGATCGAGAGACTGTCATACAGAATGAAGTAAGTCAGAAAGAGGAAAACAAATATTGTATATTAATGCATATATGTGGAGCCTAAAAATGGTACAGATGAACTGGTTTGCAGGGAAGAAATAGAGACACAGAGGTAGAGAACAAACGTATGGACACCAAGTGTGGGAAGCCATGGGGTGGTGGTGGTGGGATGAGTTGGGAGTTTGGGATTGACCTGTATACATGTATATGCATAAAATACATAACTAATAATAACGTGCTGTATAAAAAAATAAATAAAATTAAATTTCAAAATTTTAAAAAATAAAATTTAACAATAAAACAGAAAAAAGTTCTTCCCGTCACACAGATGTATTTATAGGAATGAATTATTTCCATGCTTATATCTATAAATACATAAAAGAGGAATAAAATCAAACTTGAACCATAAAAGAAAAAAAAAAACCTGAACCCACGAGTTATACAGAGGAAAAGCCTATCAGGGCACTTGTTCCAGTGGTAAACAATTCTGAAATTGGTCAGAGGTGGGGAACCATCTCCCATACAGCCATCAACCCACCCCCCACGCAAGGAGCGTCCTCATTGCAAAGCTGGGGGACCGTGCCGAGGCATCTGTGAGTAAACGTGAGCTGAGCCCCAGGCCAGCTGCTGCTGAACTGTTCCCACCCTTTCCAGGTAAAACACCTGAATATGTACAAGGGCTTGAAAGCCTAGAGGAAGGACCGTGGAGCCACACCAGCGACAGCACGCAGGGCAAATTGGTGCCTGCAGGCCAGCCAGGGTGGACCTGGCCCCGGGCGCTCTTCCAGAAGCTTTCCATTGCCCTGCCTGAGATACCCCTCCTGTCCCGGCCCCAACTGCTTTTTTCCTTCCTCACCTCTGTCCGGAGAGAAATTCCAGCGGAAGGTATGGGTGACACATCCTCTTCTTTACAGGCGGCAGCCTGGCAACTCCTGCAGAAAGGCCAGCAGAACCCCACTCACACCGGGCCACCCACAAAGCTGTGGCCCCTCACTCCCTCCCACCAGCACAGCCCCGAGACTGCTGACGGGGCAGAGAATATGGAGTCAGGCACAGCTTCAGTGGCTATTGCTGCCTGGAGCTCTGTTTATATTGACCTCAACGAGGCACACCTGGGGAGGGCGGGCCGGCAGGGTAAGGCTGCCCAGGTCAGCTAATCCACAACCCTCAGGGAATCACATTGTTGAGAATGGACCCCGCTAAGGCAGAAGAGAAGCCAAGGGAAAAAAGGACACAATGCCATTTGCAGCACCGTAGATGAATCTAGAAGTAATCACGTGACTTGTAGTAAGTCAGAAAGTGAAAGACACATATCCTATCATATCACTTATAGGTGTTACCTAAAAATGGATACCAGGGCAGATATTTCCATGGAGAAGGGCAATCTCAGATTCATTAAACAAACTTATGGTTCACCAATGGAAAGGTGTGAGGATTGGTTTCATTACGATATCGGGGTTAACAGACATATACAAACACAGGTGACATATATAATCACCAAACACCTACAGAATACCAAGAGAGGACTACTCAACATTCTGTCATAACGTACATGGGAAAAGGATCCCAGGAAGAACTGACATGTGTATATATGTAAAAGAACCACATCTTCCACACCTACAACAAGCCAAACATTGTAATCAAACTTGCTGTAAGAAAAAATAAAAAAATAAATTAAAAACACGAACAAGAATTAGTGAGACAAACGTGAGGGGCTTTCTCCTGGCACATTCCATTCTAAACTCCAATCTAGAACACCACTTCCACTGAGGCTCTCTTGCCCAGGTAACCAGATTTGGTAAGGGTGAACTGCTGCCACCTTGTGTCCGTTTCACACAACAGCAGATTAATCCCAACGCTAATGGTCAGTTGATATTCAAAATCATTTCAGGCCTGTAAATGACACCTGCCCTGAAAACAAATCCTGGGGTCACATATCGACCAAAAAATTCTAAGGACGTCCATATTTCAAAACGACCGTTTCAAAAGGCATATTTTACGCACATTAGTGTTCTGCTTCTTTTCCTTTCTTTCCTTTTTTGTTAAAAAACACGGGAATGGAAAAAGGCATCCCTCAGAATGGGCGAAAATCGTTGCAGACGAATCAATGGACAGAGGTTTAATCTCCAATATATATAAACAGCTCATGCAGCTTAATATTAAAAAAACAAACAACCCAAAATAAATGGGCAGAAGATCTAAAGAGACGTTTCTTCAAAGGAGACACAGAGATGGCCAAGACGCAAATGAAAAGCTGCTCAACAGCACTAATTATCAGAGAAATGCAAATCAAAACTACAATGAGGTTTCACCTCACACCTGTTAGAATCGGCATCATCAGAAAATCTACAAACAACCAATTCTGGGGAGGGTGTGGACAAAAGGAGCCCTCTTCCACTATTGGTGGGAATGTAAATTGATACAGTCACTATGGAGAAGAGTATGGAGTTTCCTTAAAAAAACTAGAAATAGAATTACCATCTGATCCAGCAATCCCACTTCTGGGCATATACCCAGAGAAAACCGTAAATCAAAAAGGCACATTCACCACAATGTTCATTGCAGCACTATTTACAATAGCCAGGTAATGGAAGCAACCTAAATGCCCACAGACAGATGAATGGATAAAGATGTGGTACATATATGAAATGGAATATTACTCGGCCATAAAAAGGAATGAAACTGGGTCATTTGTAGAGACATCGATGGATCGAGAGACTGTCATACAGAATGAAGGAAGTCAGAAAGAGGAAAACAAATATGGTATATTAATGCATATATGTGGAGCCTAAAAATGGTACAGATGAACTGGTTTGCAGGGCAGAAATAGAGACACAGAGGTAGAGAACAAACGTATGGACACCAAGTGTGGGAAGCCATGGGGTGGTGGTGGTGGGATGAGTTGGGAGTTTGGGATTGACCTGTGTACATGTATATGCATAAAATACATAACTAATAATAACGTGCTGTATAAAAAAATAAATAAAATTAAATTTCAAAATTTAAAAAAATAAAATTTAAAAATAAAACAGAAAAACGTTGTTCCCGTCACACAGATGTATTTATAGGAATGAAGTATTTCTATGCTTATATCTATAAATACATAAAAGAGGAATAAAATCTAACTTGAACCATAAAAGAAAAAAAAAACCTGAACCCACGAGTTATACAGAGGAAAACCCTATCAGGGCACTTGCTCCAGTGGTAAACAATTCTGAAATTGGTCAGAGGTGGGGAACCATCTCCCATACAGCCATCAACCCACCCCCCACGCAAGGAGCGTCCTCATTGCAAAGCTGGGGGACCGTGCCGAGGCATCTGTGAGTAAACGTGAGCTGAGCCCCAGGCCAGCTGCTGCTGAACTGTTCCCACCCTTTCCAGGTAAAACACCTGAATATGTACAAGGGCTTGAAAGCCTAGAGGAAGGACCGTGGAGCGACACCAGCGACAGCACGCAGGGCAACTTGGTGCCTGCAGGCCAGCCAGGGTGGTCCTGGCCCCGGGCGCTCTTCCAGAAGCTTTCCATTGCCCTGCCTGAGATACCCCTCCTGTCCCGGCCCCCACTGCTTTTTTCCTTCCTCACCTCTGTCCGGAGAGAAATTCCAGCGGAAGGTATGGGTGACACATCCTCTTCTTTACAGGCGGCAGCCTGGCAACTCCTGCAGAAAGGCCAGCAGAACCCCACTCACACCGGGCCACCCACAAAGCTGTGGCCCCTCACTCCCTCCCACCCGCACAGCCCCGAGACTGCTGACGGGGCAGAGAATACGGATTCAGGCACAGCTTCAGGGGCTATTGCTGCCTGGAGCGCTGTTTATATTGACCTCAACGAGGCACACCTGGGGAGGGCGGCCCGGCAGGGTAAGGCTGCCCAGGTCAGCTAATCCACAACCCTCAGGGAATCACATTGTTGAGAATGGACCCCGCTAAGGCAGAAGAGAAGCCAAGGGAAAAAAGGACACAATGCCATTTGCAGCACCGTAGATGAGTCTAGAAGTAATCACGTGACTTGTAGTAAGTCAGAAAGTGAAAGACACATATCCTATCATATCACTTATAGGTGTTACCTAAAAATGGATACCAGGGCAGATATTTCCACGGAGAAGGGCAATCACAGATTCATTAAACAAACTTATGGTTCACCAATGGAAAGGTGTGAGGATTGGTTTCATTACGATATTGGGGTTAACAGACATCTACAAACACAGGTGACATATATAATCACCAAAGACCTACAGAATACCAAGAGAGGACTACTCAACATTCTGTCATAACGTACATGGGAAAAGGATCCCAGGAAGAACAGACATCTGTATATGTGTAAAAGAACCACATCTTCCACACCTACAACAAGCCAAACATTGTAATCAAACTTGCTGTAAGAAAAAATAAAAAAATTAAATTAAAAACACGAACAAGAAGTAGTGAGACAAACGTGAGGGGCTTTCTCCTGGCACATTCCATTCTAAACTCCAATCTAGAACACCACTTCCACTGAGGCTCTCTTGCCCTAGTAACCAGATTTGGTAAGGGTGAACTGCTGCCACCTTGTGGCCGTTTCACACAACAGCAGCTTTAATCCCAACGATAATGGTCAGTTGATATTCAAAATCATTGCAGGCCTGTAAATGACACCTGCCCTGAAAACAAATCCTGGGGTCACATATCGACCAAATATTCAAAGGACGTCCATATTTCAAAACGACCGTTTCAAAAGGCATATTTTACGCACATTAGTGTTCTGCTTCTTTTCCTTTCTTTCCTTTTTTGTTAAAAAACACGGGAATGGATAAAGGCATCCCTCAGAATGGGCGAAAATCGTTGCAGACGAATCAATGGACAGAGGTTTAATCTCCAATATATATAAACAGCTCATGCAGCTTAATATTAAAAAAAACAAACAACCCAATACAAAAATGGGCAGAAGATCTAAAGAGACGTTTCTTCAAAGGAGACACAGAGATGGCCAAGACGCACATGAAAAGCTGCTCAACAGCACTAATTATCAGAGAAATGCAAATCAAAACTACAATGAGGTTTCACCTCACACCTGTTAGAATCGGCATCATCAGAAAATCTACAAACAACCAATTCTGTGGAGGGTGTGCACAAAAGGAGCCCTCTTCCACTATTGGTGGGAATGTAAATTGATACAGTCACTATGGAGAACAGTATGGAGTTTCCTTAAAAAAACTAGAAATAGAATTACCATCTGATCCAGCAATCCCACTTCTGGGCATATACCCAGAGAAAACCGTATTTCAAAAAGGCACATTCACCACAATGTTCGTTGCAGCACTATATACAATAGCCAGGTAATGGAAGCAACCTAAATGCCCACAGACAGATGAATGGATAAAGATGTGGTACATATATGAAAAGGAATATTACTCGGCCATAAAAAGGAATGAAACTGGGTCATTTGTAGAGACATCGATGGATCGAGAGAGTGTCATACAGAATGAAGAATGTCAGAAAGAGGAAAACAAATATTGTATATTAATGCATATATGTGGAGCCTAAAAATGGTACAGATGAACTGGTTTGCAGGGAAGAAATAGAGACACAGAGGTAGAGAACAAACGTATGGACACCAAGAGTGGGAAGCCATGGGGTGGTGGTGGTGGGATGAGTTGGGAGTTTGGGATTGACCTGTATATATGTATAGGCATAAAATACATAACTAATAATAACGTGCTGTATAAAAAAAATAAATAAAATTAAATTTAAAAATTTTAAAAACTAAAATTTAAAAATAAAACAGAAAAAAGTTCTTCCCGTCACACAGATGTATTTATAGGAATGAATTATTTCCATGCTTATATCTATAAAAATATAAATGAGGAATAAAATCTAACTTGAACCATAAAAGAAAAAAAAACATGAACCCACGAGTTATACAGAGGAAAACCCTATCAGGGCACTTGCTCCAGTGGTAAACAATTCTGAAATTGGTCAGAGGTGGGGAACCATCTCCCATACAGCCATCAACCCACCCCCCACACAAGGAGCTTCCTCATTGCAAAGCTGGGGGACCGTGCCGAGGCATCTGTGAGTAAACGTGAGCTGAGCCCCAGGCCAGCTGCTGCTGAACTGTTCCCACCCTTTCCAGGTAAAACACCTGAATATGTACAAGGGCTTGAAAGCCTAGAGGAAGGACCGTGGAGCCACACCAGCGACAGCACGCAGGACAACTTGGTACCTGCAGGCCAGCCAGGGTGGTCCTGGCCCCGGGCGCTTTTCCGGAAGCTTTCCATTGCCCTGCCTGAGATACCCCTCCTGTCCCGGCCCCCACTGCTTTTTTCCTTCCTCACCTCTGTCCGGAGAGAAATTCCAGCGGAAGGTATGGGTGACACATCCTCTTCTTTACAGGCGGCAGCCTGGCAACTCCTGCAGAAAGGCCAGCAGAACCCCACTCACACCGGGCCACCCACAAAGCTGTGGCCCCTCACTCCCTCCCACCAGCACAGCCCCGAGACTGCTGACGGGGCAGAGAATATGGAGTCAGGCACAGCTTCAGGGGCTATTGCTGCCTGGAGCGCTGTTTATATTGACCTCAATGAGGCACACCTGGGGAGGGCGGGCCGGCAGGGTAAGGCTGCCCAGGTCAGCTAATCCACAACCCTCAGGGAATCACATTGTTGAAAATGGACCCGGCTAAGGCAGAAGAGAAGCCAAGGGAAAAAAGGACACAATGCCATTTGCAGCACCGTAGATGAGTCTAGAAGTAAGCACGTGACTTGTAGTAAGTCAGAAAGTGAAAGACACATATCATATCACTTATAGGTGTTACCTAAAAATGGATACCAGGGCAGATATTTCCACGGAGAAGGGCAATCACAGATTCATTAAACAGACTTATGGTTCACCAATGGAAAGGTGTGAGTATTGGTTTCATTACGATATCGGGGTTAACAGACATATACAAACACAGGTGACATATATAATCACCAAAGACCTACAAAATACCAAGAGAGGACTACTCAACATTCTGTCATAACATACATGGGAAAAGGATCCCAGGAAGAACAGACATGTGTATATGTGTAAAAGAACCACATCTTCCACACCTACAACAAGCCAAACATTGTAATCAAACTTGCTGTAAGAAAAAATAAAAAATTAAATTAAAAACACGAACAAGAAGTAGTGAGACAAACGTGAGGGGCTTTCTCCTGGCACATTCCATTCTAAACTCCAATCTAGAACACCACTTCCACTGAGGCTCTCTTGCCCAGGTAACCAGATTTGGTAAGGGTGAACTGCTGCCACCTTGTGGCCGTTTCACACAACAGCAGCTTTAATCCCAACGCTAATGGTCAGTTGATATTCAAAATCATTGCAGGCCTGTAAATGACACATGCCCTGAAAACAAATCCAGGGGTCACATATCGACCAAAATATTCAAAGGACGTCCATATTTCAAAACGACTGTTTCAAAAGGCATATTTTACGCACATTAGTGTTCTGCTTCTTTTCCTTTCTTTCCTTTTTTGTTAAAAAACACGGGAATGGAAAAAGGCATCCCTCAGAATGGGCGAAAATCGTTGCAGACCAATCAATGGACAGAGGTTTAATCTCCAATATATATAAACAACTCATGCAGCTTAATATTAAAAAAACAAACAACCCCCCAAAAAATGGGCAGAAGATCTAAAGAGACGTTTCTTCAAGGAAGGCACAGAGATGGCCAAGACGCACATGAAAAGCTGCTCAACAGCACTAATTATTAGAGAAATGCAAATCAAAACTACAATGAGGTATCACCTCACACCTGTTAGAATCGGCATCATCAGAAAATCTACAAACAACCAATTCTGGGGAGGGTGTGGACAAAAGGAGCCCTCTTCCACTATTGGTGGGAATGTAAATTGATACAGTGACTATGGAGAAGAGTATGGAGTTTCCTTAAAAAAACTAGAAATAGAATTACCGTCTGATCCAGCAATCCCACTTCTGGGCATATACCCAGAGAAAACCGTAAATCAAAACGGCACATTCACCTCAATGTTCATTTTAGCACTATTTACAATAGCCAGGTAATGGAAGCAACCTAAATGCCCACAGACAGATGAATAGATAAAGAGGTGGTACATATATGAAATGGAATATTACTCGGCCATAAAAAGGAATGAAACTGGGTCATTTGTAGAGACATCGATGGATCGAGAGACTGTCATACAGAATGAAGTAAGTCAGAAAGAGGAAAACAAATATTGTATATTAATGCATATATGTGGAACCTAAAAAAATGGTACAGATGAAAGAGTTTGCAGGGAAGAAATAGAGACACAGAGGTACAGAACAAACGTATGTACACCAAGTGTGGGAAGCCATGGGGTGTTGGTGGTGGGATGATTTGGGAGTTTGGGATTGACCTGTGTACATGTATATGCATAAAATACATAACTAGTAATAACGTGCTGTATAAAAAAATAAATAAAATTAAATTTCAAAATTTAAAAAAATAAAATTTAAAAATAAAACAGAAAAACGTTGTTCCCGTCACACAGATGTATTTATAGGAATGAATTATTTCCATGCTTATATCTATAAATACATAAAAGAGGAATAAAATCTAACTTGAACCATAAAAGAAAAAAAAAACCTGAACCCACGAGTTATACAGAGGAAAACCCTATCAGGGCACTTGCTCCAGTGGTAAACAATTCTGAAATTGGTCAGAGGTGGGGAACCATCTCCCATACAGCCATCAACCCACCCCCCACGCAAGGAGCGTCCTCATTGCAAAGCTGGGGGACCGTGCCGAGGCATCTGTGAGTAAACGTGAGCTGAGCCCCAGGCCAGCTGCTGCTGAACTGTTCCCACCCTTTCCAGGTAAAACACCTGAATATGTACAAGGGCTTGAAAGCCTAGAGGAAGGACCGTGGAGCGACACCAGCGACAGCACGCAGGGCAACTTGGTGCCTGCAGGCCAGCCAGGGTGGTCCTGGCCCCGGGCGCTCTTCCAGAAGCTTTCCATTGCCCTGCCTGAGATACCCCTCCTGTCCCGGCCCCCACTGCTTTTTTCCTTCCTCACCTCTGTCCGGAGAGAAATTCCAGCGGAAGGTATGGGTGACACATCCTCTTCTTTACAGGCGGCAGCCTGGCAACTCCTGCAGAAAGGCCAGCAGAACCCCACTCACACCGGGCCACCCACAAAGCTGTGGCCCCTCACTCCCTCCCACCAGCACAGCCCCGAGACTGCTGACGGGGCAGAGAATACGGATTCAGGCACAGCTTCAGGGGCTATTGCTGCCTGGAGCGCTGTTTATATTGACCTCAACGAGGCACACCTGGGGAGGGCGGCCCGGCAGGGTAAGGCTGCCCAGGTCAGCTAATCCACAACCCTCAGGGAATCACATTGTTGAGAATGGACCCCGCTAAGGCATAAGAGAAGCCAAGGGAAAAAAGGACACAATGCCATTTGCAGCACCGTAGATGAGTCTAGAAGTAATCACGTGACTTGTAGTAAGTCAGAAAGTGAAAGACACATATCCTATCATATCACTTATAGGTGTTACCTAAAAATGGATACCAGGGCAGATATTTCCACGGAGAAGGGCAATCACAGATTCATTAAACAAACTTATGGTTCACCAATGGAAAGGTGTGAGGATTGGTTTCATTACGATATTGGGGTTAACAGACATCTACAAACACAGGTGACATATATAATCACCAAAGACCTACAGAATACCAAGAGAGGACTACTCAACATTCTGTCATAACGTACATGGGAAAAGGATCCCAGGAAGAACAGACATCTGTATATGTGTAAAAGAACCACATCTTCCACACCTACAACAAGCCAAACATTGTAATCAAACTTGCTGTAAGAAAAAATAAAAAAATTAAATTAAAAACACGAACAAGAAGTAGTGAGACAAACGTGAGGGGCTTTCTCCTGGCACATTCCATTCTAAACTCCAATCTAGAACACCACTTCCACTGAGGCTCTCTTGCCCTAGTAACCAGATTTGGTAAGGGTGAACTGCTGCCACCTTGTGGCCGTTTCACACAACAGCAGCTTTAATCCCAACGATAATGGTCAGTTGATATTCAAAATCATTGCAGGCCTGTAAATGACACCTGCCCTGAAAACAAATCCTGGGGTCACATATCGACCAAATATTCAAAGGACGTCCATATTTCAAAACGACCGTTTCAAAAGGCATATTTTACGCACATTAGTGTTCTGCTTCTTTTCCTTTCTTTCCTTTTTTGTTAAAAAACACGGGAATGGATAAAGGCATCCCTCAGAATGGGCGAAAATCGTTGCAGACGAATCAATGGACAGAGGTTTAATCTCCAATATATATAAACAGCTCATGCAGCTTAATATTAAAAAAAACAAACAACCCAATACAAAAATGGGCAGAAGATCTAAAGAGACGTTTCTTCAAAGGAGACACAGAGATGGCCAAGACGCACATGAAAAGCTGCTCAACAGCACTAATTATCAGAGAAATGCAAATCAAAACTACAATGAGGTTTCACCTCACACCTGTTAGAATCGGCATCATCAGAAAATCTACAAACAACCAATTCTGTGGAGGGTGTGCACAAAAGGAGCCCTCTTCCACTATTGGTGGGAATGTAAATTGATACAGTCACTATGGAGAACAGTATGGAGTTTCCTTAAAAAAACTAGAAATAGAATTACCATCTGATCCAGCAATCCCACTTCTGGGCATATACCCAGAGAAAACCGTATTTCAAAAAGGCACATTCACCACAATGTTCGTTGCAGCACTATATACAATAGCCAGGTAATGGAAGCAACCTAAATGCCCACAGACAGATGAATGGATAAAGATGTGGTACATATATGAAAAGGAATATTACTCGGCCATAAAAAGGAATGAAACTGGGTCATTTGTAGAGACATCGATGGATCGAGAGAGTGTCATACAGAATGAAGAATGTCAGAAAGAGGAAAACAAATATTGTATATTAATGCATATATGTGGAGCCTAAAAATGGTACAGATGAACTGGTTTGCAGGGAAGAAATAGAGACACAGAGGTAGAGAACAAACGTATGGACACCAAGAGTGGGAAGCCATGGGGTGGTGGTGGTGGGATGAGTTGGGAGTTTGGGATTGACCTGTATATATGTATAGGCATAAAATACATAACTAATAATAACGTGCTGTATAAAAAAAATAAATAAAATTAAATTTAAAAATTTTAAAAACTAAAATTTAAAAATAAAACAGAAAAAAGTTCTTCCCGTCACACAGATGTATTTATAGGAATGAATTATTTCCATGCTTATATCTATAAAAATATAAATGAGGAATAAAATCTAACTTGAACCATAAAAGAAAAAAAAACTTGAACCCACGAGTTATACAGAGGAAAACCCTATCAGGGCACTTGCTCCAGTGGTAAACAATTCTGAAATTGGTCAGAGGTGGGGAACCATCTCCCATACAGCCATCAACCCACCCCCCACACAAGGAGCTTCCTCATTGCAAAGCTGGGGGACCGTGCCGAGGCATCTGTGAGTAAACGTGAGCTGAGCCCCAGGCCAGCTGCTGCTGAACTGTTCCCACCCTTTCCAGGTAAAACACCTGAATATGTACAAGGGCTTGAAAGCCTAGAGGAAGGACCGTGGAGCCACACCAGCGACAGCACGCAGGACAACTTGGTACCTGCAGGCCAGCCAGGGTGGTCCTGGCCCCGGGCGCTTTTCCGGAAGCTTTCCATTGCCCTGCCTGAGATACCCCTCCTGTCCCGGCCCCCACTGCTTTTTTCCTTCCTCACCTCTGTCCGGAGAGAAATTCCAGCGGAAGGTATGGGTGACACAACCTCTTCTTTACAGGCGGCAGCCTGGCAACTCCTGCAGAAAGGCCAGCAGAACCCCACTCACACCGGGCCACCCACAAAGCTGTGGCCCCTCACTCCCTCCCACCAGCACAGCCCCGAGACTGCTGACGGGGCAGAGAATATGGAGTCAGGCACAGCTTCAGGGGCTATTGCTGCCTGGAGCGCTGTTTATATTGACCTCAATGAGGCACACCTGGGGAGGGCGGGCCGGCAGGGTAAGGCTGCCCAGGTCAGCTAATCCACAACCCTCAGGGAATCACATTGTTGAAAATGGACCCGGATAAGGCAGAAGAGAAGCCAAGGGAAAAAAGGACACAATGCCATTTGCAGCACCGTAGATGAGTCTAGAAGTAAGCACGTGACTTGTAGTAAGTCAGAAAGTGAAAGACACATATCATATCACTTATAGGTGTTACCTAAAAATGGATACCAGGGCAGATATTTCCACGGAGAAGGGCAATCACAGATTCATTAAACAGACTTATGGTTCACCAATGGAAAGGTGTGAGTATTGGTTTCATTACGATATCGGGGTTAACAGACATATACAAACACAGGTGACATATATAATCACCAAAGACCTACAAAATACCAAGAGAGGACTACTCAACATTCTGTCATAACATACATGGGAAAAGGATCCCAGGAAGAACAGACATGTGTATATGTGTAAAAGAACCACATCTTCCACACCTACAACAAGCCAAACATTGTAATCAAACTTGCTGTAAGAAAAAATAAAAAATTAAATTAAAAACACGAACAAGAAGTAGTGAGACAAACGTGAGGGGCTTTCTCCTGGCACATTCCATTCTAAACTCCAATCTAGAACACCACTTCCACTGAGGCTCTCTTGCCCAGGTAACCAGATTTGGTAAGGGTGAACTGCTGCCACCTTGTGGCCGTTTCACACAACAGCAGCTTTAATCCCAACGCTAATGGTCAGTTGATATTCAAAATCATTGCAGGCCTGTAAATGACACATGCCCTGAAAACAAATCCAGGGGTCACATATCGACCAAAATATTCAAAGGACGTCCATATTTCGAAACGACTGTTTCAAAAGGCATATTTTACGCACATTAGTGTTCTGCTTCTTTTCCTTTCTTTCCTTTTTTGTTAAAAAACACGGGAATGGAAAAAGGCATCCCTCAGAATGGGCGAAAATCGTTGCAGACCAATCAATGGACAGAGGTTTAATCTCCAATATATATAAACAACTCATGCAGCTTAATATTAAAAAAACAAACAACCCCCCAAAAAATGGGCAGAAGATCTAAAGAGACGTTTCTTCAAGGAAGGCACAGAGATGGCCAAGACGCACATGAAAAGCTGCTCAACAGCACTAATTATTAGAGAAATGCAAATCAAAACTACAATGAGGTATCACCTCACACCTGTTAGAATCGGCATCATCAGAAAATCTACAAACAACCAATTCTGGGGAGGGTGTGGACAAAAGGAGCCCTCTTCCACTATTGGTGGGAATGTAAATTGATACAGTGACTATGGAGAAGAGTATGGAGTTTCTTAAAAAAACTAGAAATAGAATTACCATCTGATCCAGCAATCCCACTTCTGGGCATATACCCAGAGAAAACCGTAAATCAAAACGGCACATTCACCTCAATGTTCATTTTAGCACTATTTACAATAGCCAGGTAATGGAAGCAACCTAAATGCCCACAGACAGATGAATGGATAAAGAGGTGGTACATATATGAAATGGAATATTACTCGGCCATAAAAAGGAATGAAACTGGGTCATTTGTAGAGACATCGATGGATCGAGAGACTGTCATACAGAATGAAGTAAGTCAGAAAGAGGAAAACAAATATTGTATATTAATGCATATATGTGGAACCTAAAAAAATGGTACAGATGAAAGAGTTTGCAGGGAAGAAATAGAGACACAGAGGTACAGAACAAACGTATGTACACCAAGTGTGGGAAGCCATGGGGTGTTGGTGGTGGGATGATTTGGGAGTTTGGGATTGACCTGTGTACATGTATATGCATAAAATACATAACTAGTAATAACGTGCTGTATAAAAAAATAAATAAAATTACATTTCAAAATTTTAAAAACTAAAATTTAAAAATAAAACAGAAAAAAGTTCTTCCCGTCACACAGATGTATTTATAGGAATGAATTATTTCCATGCTTATATCTATAAATACATAAAAGAGGAATAAAATCTAACTTGAACCATAAAAGAAAAAAAAACCTGAACCCATGAGTTATACAGAGGAAAACCCTATCAGGGCACTTGCTCCAGTGGTAAACAATTCTGAAATTGGTCAGATGTCGGGAACCATCTCCCATACAGCCATCAACCCACCCCCCACGCAAGGAGCGTCCTCATTGCAAAGCTGGGGGACCGTGCCGAGGCATCTGTGAGTAAACGTGAGCTGAGCCCCAGGCCAGCTGCTGCTGAACTGTTCCCACCCTTTCCAGGTAAAACACCTGAATATGTACAAGGGCTTGAAAGCCTAGAGGAAGGACCGTGGAGCCACACTAGCGACAGCACACAGGCCAACTTGGTGCCTGCAGGCCAGCCAGGGTGGTCCTGGCCCCGGGCGCTCTTCCGGAAGCTTTCCATTGCCCTGCCTGAGATACCCCTCCTGTCCCGGCCCCAACTGCTTTTTTCCTTCCTCACCTCTGTCCGGAGAGAAATTCCAGCGGAAGGTATGAGTGACACATCCTCTTCTTTACAGGCGGCAGCCTGGCAACTCCTGCAGAAAGGCCAGCAGAACCCCACTCACACCGGGCCACCCACAAAGCTGTGGCCCCTCACTCCCTCCCACCAGCACAGCCCCGAGACTGCTGACGGGGCAGAGAATATGGAGTCAGGCACAGCTTCAGGGGCTATTGCTGCCTGGAGCGCTGTTTATATTGACCTCAATGAGGCACACCTGGGGAGGGCGGGCCGGCAGGGTAAGGCTGCCCAGGTCAGCTAATCCACAACCCTCAGGGAATCACATTGTTGAGAATGGACCCCGCTAAGGCAGAAGAGAAGCCAAGGGATAAAAGGACACAATGCAATTTGCAGCACCGTAGATGAGTCTAGAAGTAAGCACGTGACTTGTAGTAAGTCAGAAAGTGAAAGACACATATCATATCATATCACTTATAGGTGATACCTAAAAATGGATACCAGGGCAGATATTTCCACGGAGAAGGGCAATCACAGATACATTAAACAGACTTATGGTTCACCAATGGAAAGGTGTTAGTATTGATTTCATTACGATATCGGGGTTAACAGACATATACAAACACAGGTGACATATATAATCACCAAAGACCTACAGAATACCAAGAGAGGACTACTCAACATTCTGTCATAACGTACATGGGAAAAGGATCCCAGGAAGAACAGACATCTGTATATGTGTAAAAGAACCACATCTTCCACACCTACAACAAGCCAAACATTGTAATCAAACTTGCTGTAAGAAAAAATAAAAAATTAAATTAAAAACACGAACAAGAAGTAGTGAGACAAACGTGAGGGGCTTTCTCCTGGCACATTCCATTCTAAACTCCAATCTAGAACACCACTTCCACTGAGGCTCTCTTGCCCAGGTAACCAGATTTGGTAAGGGTGAACTGCTGCCACCTTGTGGCCGTTTCACACAACAGCAGCTTTAATCCCAACGCTAATGGTCAGTTGATATTCAAAATCATTGCAGGCCTGTAAATGACACCTGCCCTGAAAACAAATCCTGGGGTCACATATCGACCAAAAAATTCAAAGGACGTCCATATTTCAAAACGACCGTTTCAAAAGGCATATTTTACGCACATTAGTGTTCTGCTTCTTTTCCTTTCTTTCCTTTTTTGTTAAAAAACACGGGAATGGAAAAAGGCATCCCTCAGAATGGGCGAAAATCGTTGCAGACGAATCAATGGACAGAGGTTTAATCTCCAATATATATAAACAACTCATGCAGCTTAATATTAAAAAAACAAACAACCCAATACAAAAATGGACAGAAGATCTAAAGAGACGTTTCTTCAAGGAAGGCACAGAGATGGCCAAGACGCACATGAAATGCTGCTCAACAGCACTAATTATTAGAGAAATGCAAATCAAAACTACAATGAGGTATCACCTCACACCTGTTAGAATCGGCATCATCAGAAAATCTACAAACAACCAATTCTGGGGAGGGTGTGGACAAAAGGAGCCCTCTTTCACTATTGGTGGGAATGTAAATTGATACAGTGACTATGGAGAAGGGTATGGAGTTTCCTTAAAAAAACTAGAAATAGAATTACCATCTGATCCAGCAATCCCACTTCTGGGCATATACCCAGAGAAAACCGTAAATCAAAACGGCACATTCACCACAATGTTCATTGCAGCACTATTTACAATAGCCAGGTAATGGAAGCAACCTAAATGCCCACAGACAGATGAATGGATAAAGAGGTGGTACATATATGAAATGGAATATTACTCGGCCATAAAAAGGAATGAAACTGGGTCATTTGTAGAGACATCGATGGATCGAGAGACTGTCATACAGAATGAAGGAAGTCAGAAAGAGGAAAACAAATATGGTATATTAATGCATATATGTGGAGCCTAAAAATGGTACAGATGAACTGGTTTGCAGGGCAGAAATAGAGACACAGAGGTAGAGAACAAACGTATGGACACCAAGTGTGAGAAGCCATGGGGTGGTGGTGGTGGGATGAGTTGGGAGTTTGGGATTGACCTGTGTACATGTATATGCATAAAATACATAACTAATAATAACGTGCTGTATAAAAAAATAAATAAAATTAAATTTCAAAATTTTAAAAACTAAAATTTAAAAATAAAACAGAAAAAAGTTCTTCCCGTCAGACAGATGTATTTATAGGAATGAATTATTTCCATGCTTATATTTATAAATACATAAAAGAGGAATAAAATCTAACTTGAACCATAAAAGAAAAAAAAAGTGAACCCACGAGTTATACAGAGGAAAACCCTATCACGGCACTTGCTCCAGCGGTAAACAATTCTGAAATTGGTCAGAGGTGGGGAACCATCTCCCATACAGCCATCAACCCACCCCCCACGCAAGGAGCGTCCTCATTGCAAAGCTGGGGGACCGTGCCGAGGCATATGTGAGTAAACGTGAGCTGAGCCCCAGGCCAGCTGCTGCTGAACTGTTCCCACCCTTTCCAGGTAAATCACCTGAATATGTACAAGGGCTTGAAAGCCTAGAGGAAGGACCGTGGAGCCACACCAGCGACAGCACACAGGCCAACTTGGTGCCTGCAGGCCAGCCAGGGTGGTCCTGGCCCCGGGCGCTCTTCCGGAAGCTTTCCATTGCCCTGCCTGAGATACCCCTCCTGTCCCGGCCCCCACTGCTTTTTTCCTTCCTCACCTCTGTCCGGAGAGAAATTCCAGCGGAAGGTATGAGTGACACATCCTCTTCTTTACAGGCGGCAGCCTGGCAACTCCTGCAGAAAGGCCAGCAGAACCCCACTCACACCGGGCCACCCACAAAGCTGTGGCCCCTCACTCCCTCCCACCAGCACAGCCCCGAGACTGCTGACGGGGCAGAGAATATGGAGTCAGGCACAGCTTCAGGGGCTATTGCTGCCTGGAGCTCTGTTTATATTGACCTCAACGAGGCACACCTGGGGAGGGCGGGCCGGCAGGGTAAGGCTGCCGAGGTCAGCTAATCCACAACCCTCAGGGAATCACATTGTTGAAAATGGACCCCGCTAAGGCAGAAGAGAAGCCAAGGGAAAAAAGGACACAATGCCATTTGCAGCACCCTAGATGAGTCTAGAAGTAATCACGTGACTTGTAGTAAGTCAGAAATTGAAAGACACATATCATATCATATCACTTATAGGTGTTACCTAAAAATGGATACCAGGGCAGAAATTTACACGAAGAAGGGCAATCACAGATTCATTAAACAAACTTATGGTTCACCAATGGAAAGGTGTGAGGATTGGTTTCATTACGATATCGGGGTTAACAGACATATACAAACACAGGTGACATATATAATCACCAAAGACCTACAGAATACCAAGAGAGGACTACTCAACATTCTGTCATAACGTACATGGGAAAAGGATCCCAGGAAGAACAGACATCTGTATATGTGTAAAACAACCACATCTTCCACACCTTCAACAAGCCAAACTTTGTAATCAAACTTGCTGTAATAAAAAATAAAAAATTAGGGCCTTCCTGGTGGCGCAGTGGTTCTGAGTCCGCCTGCCGATGCAGGGGATACGGGTTTGTGCCCCGGTCTGGGGGGATCCCATATGCCGAGGAGCGGCTGGGCCCGTGAGCCATGGCCGCTGGGCCTGCGCGTCCAGAGCCTGTGCTCCGCAGCGGGAGAGGCCACAGCGGTGAGAGGCCCGCATACCGCAAAAAAAAAAAAGAAAAGAAAAAAAAAAGAAATAAATAAATAAAAAATTAAATTAAAAACACGAACAAGAAGTAGTGAGACAAACGTGAGGGGCTTTCTCCTGGCACATTCCATTCTAAACTCCAATCTAGAACACCACTTCCACTGAGGCTCTCTTGCCCTAGTAACCAGATTTGGTAAGGGTGAACTGCTGCCACCTTGTGGCCGTTTCACACAACAGCAGCTTTAATCCCAACGCTAATGGTCAGTTGATATTCAAAATCATTGCAGGCCTGTAAATGACACCTGCCCTGAAAACAAATCCTGGGGTCACATATCGACCAAAAAATTCAAAGGACGTCCATATTTCAAAACGACCGTTTCAAAAGGCATATTTTACGCACATTAGTGTTCTGCTTCTTTTCCTTTCTTTCCTTTTTTGTTAAAAAACACGGGAATGGAAAAAGGCATCCCTCAGAATGGGCGAAAATCGTTGCAGACGAATCAATGGACAGAGGTTTAATCTCCAATATATATAAACAACTCATGCAGCTTAATATTAAAAAAACAAACAACCCAATACAAAAATGGACAGAAGATCTAAAGAGACGTTTCTTCAAGGAAGGCACAGAGATGGCCAAGACGCACATGAAATGCTGCTCAACAGCACTAATTATTAGAGAAATGCAAATCAAAACTACAATGAGGTATCACCTCACACCTGTTAGAATCGGCATCATCAGAAAATCTACAAACAACCAATTCTGGGGAGGGTGTGGACAAAAGGAGCCCTCTTCCACTATTGGTGGGAATGTAAATTGATACAGTGACTATGGAGAAGGGTATGGAGTTTCCTTAAAAAAACTAGAAATAGAATTACCATCTGATCCAGCAATCCCACTTCTGGGCATATACCCAGAGAAAACCGTAAATCAAAACGGCACATTCACCACAATGTTCATTGCAGCACTATTTACAATAGCCAGGTAATGGAAGCAACCTAAATGCCCACAGACAGATGAATGGATAAAGAGGTGGTACATATATGAAATGGAATATATCTCGGCCATAAAAAGGAATGAAACTGGGTCATTTGTAGAGACATCGATGGATCGAGAGACTGTCATACAGAATGAAGTAAGTCAGAAAGAGGAAAACAAATATTGTATATTAATGCATATATGTGGAACCTAAAAAAATGGTACAGATGAACTGGTTTGCAGGGAAGAAATAGAGACACAGAGGTAGAGAACAAACGTATGGACACCAAGTGTGGGAAGCCATGGGGTGTTGGTGGTGGGATGAGTTGGGAGTTTGGGATTGACCTGTATACATGTATATGCATAAAATACATAACTAATATTAACCTGCTGTATAAAAACGTAAATAAAAGTAAATTTCAAAATTTTAAAAAATAAAATTAAAAAATAAAACAGAAAAAATTCTTCCCGTAACACAGATGTATTTATAGGAATGAATTATTTCCATGCTTATATTTATAAATACATAAAAGAGGAATAAAATCTAACTTGAAGCATAAAAGAAAAAAAAGTGAACCCACGAGTTATACAGAGGAAAACCCTATCACGGCACTTGCTCCAGCGGTAAACAATTCTGAAATTGGTCAGAGGTGGGGAACCATCTCCCATACAGCCAGCAACCCACCCCCCACGCAAGGAGTGTCCTCATTGCAAAGCTGGGGGACCGTGCCGAGGCATCTGTGAGTAAACGTGAGCTGAGCCCCAGGCCAGCTGCTGCTGAACTGTTCCCACCCTTTCCAGGTAAAACACCTGAATATGTACAAGGGCTTGAAAGCCTAGAGGAAGGACCGTGGAGCCACACCAGCGACAGCACGCAGGCCAACTTGGTGCCTGCAGGCCAGCCAGGGTGGTCCTGGCCCCGGGCGCTCTTCCAGAAGCTTTCCATTGCCCTGCCTGAGATACCCCTCCTGTCCCGGCCCCCACTGCTTTTTTCCTTCCTCACCTCTGTCCGGAGAGAAATTCCAGCGGAAGTTATGAGTGACACATCCTCTTCTTTACAGGCGGCAGCCTGGCAACTCCTGCAGAAAGGCCAGCAGAACCCCACTCACACCGGGCCACCCACAAAGCTGTGGCCCCTCACTCCCTCCCACCAGCACAGCCCCGAGACTGCTGACGGGGCAGAGAATATGGAGTCAGGCACAGCTTCAGGGGCTATTGCTGCCTGGAGCGCTGTTTATATTGACCTCAATGAGGCACACCTGGGGAGGGCGGGCCGGCAGGGTAAGGCTGCCCAGGTCAGCTAATCCACAACCCTCAGGGAATCACATTGTTGAAAATGGACCCCGCTAAGGCAGAAGAGAAGCCAAGGGAAAAAAGGACACAATGCCATTTGCAGCACCGTAGATGAGTCTAGAAGTAATCACGTGACTTGTAGTAAGTCAGAAAGTGAAAGACACATATCATATCATATCACTTATAGGTGTTACCTAAAAATGGATACCAGGGCAGATATTTCCACGGAGAAGGGCAATCACAGATTCATTAAACAAACTTATGGTTCACCAATGGAAAGGTGTGAGGATTGGTTTCATTACGATATCGGGGTTAACAGACATATACAAACACAGGTGACATATATAATCACCAAAGACCTACAGAATACCAAGAGAGGACTACTCAACATTCTGTCATAACGTACATGGGAAAAGGATCCCAGGAAGAACAGTCATCTGTTTATGTGTAAAAGAACCACATCTTCCACACCTACAAAAAGCCAAACATTGTAATCAAACTTGCTGTAATAAAAAATAAAAAAATAAATTAAAAACACGAACAAGAAGTAGTGAGACAAACGTGAGGGGCTTTCTCCTGGCACATTCCATTCTAAACTCCAATCTAGAACACCACTTCCACTGAGGCTCTCTTGCCCTAGTAACCAGATTTGGTAAGGGTGAACTGCTGCCACCTTGTGGCCGTTTCACACAACAGCAGCTTTAATCCCAACGCTAATGGTCAGTTGATATTCAAAATCATTGCAGGCCTGTAAATGACACCTGCCCTGAAAACAAATCCTGGGGTCACATATCGACCAAAAAATTCAAAGGACGTCCATATTTCAAAACGACCGTTTCAAAAGGCATATTTTAAGCACATTAGTGTCCTGCTTCTTTTCCTTTCTTTCCTTTTTTGTTAAAAATCACGGGAATGGAAAAAGGCATCCCTCAGAATGGGCGAAAATCGTTGCAGACGAATCAATGGACAGAGGTTTAATCTCGAATATATATAAACAGCTCATGCAGCTTAATATTAAAAAAAGAAACAACCCAAAAAAAATGGGCAGAAGATCTAAAGAGACGTTTCTTCAAAGGAGACACAGAGATGGCCAAGACGCACATGAAAAGCTGCTCAACAGCACTAATTATTAGAGAAATGCAAATCAAAACTACAATGAGGTATCACCTCACACCTGTTAGAATCGGCATCATCAGAAAATCTACAAACAACCAATTCTGGGGAGGGTGTGGACAAAAGGAGCTCTCTTCCACTATTGGTGGGAATGTAAATTGATACAGTCACTATGGAGAACAGTATGGAGTTTCCTTAAAAAAACTAGAAATAGAATTACCATCTGATCCAGCAATCCCACTTCTGGGCATATACCCAGAGAAAACCGTATTTCAAAAAGGCACATTCACCACAATGTTCGTTTGAGCACTATTTACAATAGCCAGGTAATGGAAGCATCCTACATGCCCACAGACAGATGAATGGATAAAGATGTGGTACATATATGAAATGGAATATAACTCGGCCATAAAAAGGAATGAAACTGGGTCATTTGTAGAGACATCGATGGATCGAGAGACTGTCATACAGAATGAAGTAAGTCAGAAAGAGGAAAACAAATATTGTATATTAATGCATATATGTGGAACCTAAAAAAATGGTACAGATGAACTGGTTTGCAGGTAAGAAATAGAGACACAGAGGTAGAGAACAAACGTATGGACACCAAGTGTGGGAAGCCATGGGGTGTTGGTGGTGGGATGAGTTGGGAGTTTGGGATTGACCTGTATACATGTATATGCATAAAATACATAACTAATAATAATGTGCTGTATAAAAACGTAAATAAAAGTAAATTTCAAAATTTTAAAAAATAAAATTAAAAAATAAAACAGAAAAAATTCTTCCCGTAACACAGATGTATTTATAGGAATGAATTATTTCCATGCTTATATTTATAAATACATAAAAGAGGAATAAAATCTAACTTGAAGCATAAAAGGAAAAAAAAGTGAACCCACGAGTTATACAGAGGAAAACCCTATCACGGCACTTGCTCCAGCGGTAAACAATTCTGAAATTGGTCAGAGGTGGGGAACCATCTCCCATACAGCCAGCAACCAACACCCCACGCAAGGAGTGTCCTCATTGCAAAGCTGGGGGACCGTGCCGAGGCATCTGTGAGTAAACGTGAGCTGAGCCCCAGGCCAGCTGCTGCTGAACTCTTCCCACCCTTTCCAGGTAAAACACCTGAATATGTACAAGGGCTTGAAAGCCTAGAGGAAGGACCGTGGAGCCGCACCAGCGACAGCACGCAGGCCAACTTGGTGCCTGCAGGCCAGCCAGGGTGGTCCTGGCCCCGGGCGCTCTTCCAGAAGCTTTCCATTGCCCTGCCTGAGATACCCCTCCTGTCCCGGCCCCCACTGCTTTTTTCCTTCCTCACCTCTGTCCGGAGAGAAATTCCAGCGGAAGGTATGAGTGACACATCCTCTTCTTTACAGGCGGCAGCCTGGCAACTCCTGCAGAAAGGCCAGCAGAACCCCACTCACTCCGGGCCACCCACAAAGCTGTGGCCCCTCACTCCCTCCCACCAGCACAGCCCCGAGACTGCTGACGGGGCTGAGAATATGGAGTCAGGCACAGATTCAGCGGATATTGCTGCGTGGAGCTCTGTTTATATTGACCTCAAAGAGGCACACATGGGGAGGGCGGGCCGGCAGGGTAAGGCTGCCCAGGTCAGCTAATCCACAACCCTCAGGGAATCACATTGTTGAAAATGGACCCCACTAAGGCTGAAGAGAAGCCAAGGGAAAAAAGGACACAATGCCATTTGCAGCACCGTAGATGAGTCTAGAAGTAATCACGTGACTTGTAGTAAGTCAGAAAGTGAAAGACACATATCCTATCATATCACTTATAGGTGTTACCTAAAAATGGATACCAGGGCAGATATTTCCACGGAGAAGGGCAATCACAGATTCATTAAACAAACTTATGGTTCACCAATGGAAAGGTGTGAGGATTGGTTTCTTTACGATATCAGGGTTAACAGACATATACAAACACAGGTGACATATATAATCACCAAAGACCTACAGAATACCAAGAGAGGACTACTCAACATTCTGTCATAACGTACATGGGAAAAGGATCCCAGGAAGAACAGACATCTGTATATGTGTAAAACAACCACATCTTCCACACTTACAACAAGCCAAACATTGTAATCAAACTTGCTGTAATAAAAAATAAAAAATTTATTTAAAAACACGAACAAGAAGTAGTGACACAAACGTGAGGGGCTTTCTCCTGGCACATTCCATTCTAAACTCCTATCTAGAACACCACTTCCACTGAGGATCTCTTGCCCTAGTAACCAGATTTGGTAAAGGGTGAACTGCTGCCACCTTGTGGCCGTTTCACACAACAGCAGCTTTAATCCCAACGCTAATGGTCAGTTGATATTCAAAATCATTGCAGGCCTGTAAATGACACCTGCCCTGAAAACAAATCCTGGGGTCACATATCGACCAAAAAATTCAAAGGACGTCCATATTTAAAAACGAGCATTTCAAAAGGCATATTTTACGCACATTAGTGTTCTGCTTCTTTTCCTTTCTTTCCTTTTTTGTTAAAAAAAAACGGGAATGGAAAAAGCATCCCTCAGAATGGGCCAAAATCGTTGCAGACGAATCAATGGATAGAGGTTTAATCTCCAATATACATAAACAACCCATGCAGCTTAATATTAAAAAAACAAACAACCCCCCAAAAAATGGGCAGAAGATCTAAAGAGACGTTTCTTCAAAGGAGACACAGAGATGGCCAAGACGCACATGAAAAGCTGCTCAACAGCACTAATTATTAGAGAAATGCAAATCAAAACTACAATGAGGTATCACCTCACACCTGTTAGAATCGGCATCATCAGAAAATCTACAAACAACCAATTCTGGGGAGGGTGTGGACAAAAGGAGCCCTCTTCCACTATTGGTGTGAATGTAAATTGATACAGTCACTATGGAGAACAGTATGGAGTTTCCTTAAAAAAACTAGAAATAGAATTACCATCTGATCCAGCAATCCCACTTCTGGGCATATACCCAGAGAAAACCGTATTTCAAAAAGGCACATTCACCACAATGTTCGTTGCAGCACTATTTACAATAGCCAGGTAATGGAAGCAACCTAAATGCCCACAGACAGATGAATGGATAAAGATGTGGTACATATATAAAATGGAATATGACTCGGCCATAAAAAGGAATGAAACTGGGTCATCTGTAGAGACATCGATGGATCGAGAGACTGTCATACAGAATGAAGTAAGTCAGAAAGAGGAAAACAAATATTGTATATTAATGCATATATGTGGAGCCTAAAAATGGTACAGATGAACTGGTTTGCAGGGAAGAAATAGAGACACAGAGGTAGAGAACAAACGTATGGACACCAAGTGTGGGAAGCCATGGGGTGGTGGTGGTGGGATGAGTTGGGAGTTTGGGATTGACCTGTATACATGTATATGCATAAAATACATAACTAATAATAACGTGCTGTATAAAAAAAATAAAATTAAATTTCAAAATTTAAAAAAATAAAATTTAAAAATAAAACAGAAAAAAATTCTTCCCGTCACACAGATGTATTTATAGGAATGAATTATTTCCATGCTTATATCTATGAATACATAAAAGAGGAATAAAATCTAACTTGAACCATAAAAGAAAAAAAAACCTGTACCCACGAGTTATACAGTGGAAAACCCTATCAGGGCACTTGCTCCAGTGGTAAGCAATTCTGCAATTGGTCAGAGGTGGGGAACCATCTCCCATACAACCAGCAACCCACCCCCCACGCAAGGAGCGTCCTCATTGAAAAGCTGGGGGACCGTGCCGAGGTATCTTTGAGTAAACGTGAGCTGAGCCCCAGGCCAGCTGCTGCTGAACTGTTCCCACCCTTTCCAGGTAAAACACCTGAATATGTACAAGGGCTTGAAAGCCTAGAGGAAGGACCGTGGAGCCACACCAACGACAGCACACAGGCCAACTAGGTGCCTGCAGGCCAGCCAGGGTGGTCCTGGCCCCGGGCGCTCTTCCAGAAGCTTTCCATTGCCCTGCCTGAGATACCCCTCCTGTCCCGGCCCCCACTGCTTTTTTCCTTCCTCACCTCTGTCCGGAGAGATATTCCAGCGGAAGGTATGGGTGACACATCCTCTTCTTTACAGGCGGCAGCCTGGCAACTCCTGCAGAAAGGCCAGCAGAACCCCACTCACACCGGGCCACCCACAAAGCTGTGGCCCCTCACTCCCTCCCACCAGCACAGCCCCGAGACTGCTGACGGGGCAGAGAATATGGAGTCAGGCACAGCTTCAGGGGCTATTGCTGCCTGGGGTGCTGTTTATATTGACCTCAACGAGGCACACCTGGGGAGGGCGGGCCGGCAGGGTAAGGCTGCCCAGGTCAGCTAATCCACAACCCTCAGGGAATCACATTGTTGAAAATGGACCCCGCTAACGCAGAAGAGAAGCCAAGGGAAAAAAGGACACAATGCCATTTGCAGCACCGTAGATGAGTCTAGAAGTAATCACGTGACTTGTAGTAAGTCAGAAAGTGAAAGACACATATCATATCATATCACTTATAGGTGTTACCTAAAAATGGATACCAGGACAGATATTTCCACGGAGAAGGGCAATCACAGATTCATTAAACAAACTTATGGTTCACCAATGGAAAGGTGTGAGGATTGGTTTCATTACGATATCGGGGTTAACAGACATATACAAACACAGGTGACATATATAATCACCAAAGGCCTACAGAATTCCAAGAGAGGATTACTCAACATTCTGTCATAACGTACATGGGAAAAGGATCCCAGGAAAAACAGACATCTGTATATGTGTAAAAGAACCACATCTTCCACACCTACAACAAGCCAAACATTGTAAACAAACTTGCTGTAATAAAAAATAAAAAAAATTAAATTAAAAACACGAACAAGATGTAGTGAGACAAACCTGAGGGGCTTTCTCCTGGCACATTCCATTTTAAATTCCAATCTAGAACACCAATTCCACTGAGGCTCTCTTGCCCTGGTAACCAGATTTGGTAAGGGTGAACTGCTGCCACCTTGTGGCCGTTTCACACAACAGCAGCTTTAATCCCAGCGCTAATGGTCAGTTGATATTCAAAATCATTGCAGGCCTGTAAATGACACCTGCCCTGAAAACAAATCCTGGGGTCACATATCGACCAAAAAATTCAAAGGACGTCCATATTTCAAAACGACCGTTTCAAAAGGCATATTTTAAGCACATTAGTGTCCTGCTTCTTTTCCTTTCTTTCCTTTTTTGTTAAAAATCACGGGAATGGAAAAATGCATCCCTCAGAATGGGCGAAAATCGTTGCAGACGAATCAATGGACAGAGGTTTAATCTCGAATATATATAAACAGCTCATGCAGCTTAATATTAAAAAAAGAAACAACCCAAAAAAAATGGGCAGAAGATCTAAAGAGACGTTTCTTCAAAGGAGACACAGAGATGGCCAAGACGCACATGAAAAGCTGCTCAACAGCACTAATTATTAGAGAAATGCAAATCAAAACTACAATGAGGTATCACCTCACACCTGTTAGAATCGGCATCATCAGAAAATCTACAAACAACCAATTCTGGGGAGGGTGTGGACAAAAGGAGCTCTCTTCCACTATTGGTGGGAATGTAAATTGATACAGTCACTATGGAGAACAGTATGGAGTTTCCTTAAAAAAACTAGAAATAGAATTACCATCTGATCCAGCAATCCCACTTCTGGGCATATACCCAGAGAAAACCGTATTTCAAAAAGGCACATTCACCACAATGTTCGTTTGAGCACTATTTACAATAGCCAGGTAATGGAAGCATCCTACATGCCCACAGACAGATGAATGGATAAAGATGTGGTACATATATGAAATGGAATATAACTCGGCCATAAAAAGGAATGAAACTGGGTCATTTGTAGAGACATCGATGGATCGAGAGACTGTCATACAGAATGAAGTAAGTCAGAAAGAGGAAAACAAATATTGTATATTAATGCATATATGTGGAACCTAAAAAAATGGTACAGATGAACTGGTTTGCAGGTAAGAAATAGAGACACAGAGGTAGAGAACAAACGTATGGACACCAAGTGTGGGAAGCCATGGGGTGTTGGTGGTGGGATGAGTTGGGAGTTTGGGATTGACCTGTATACATGTATATGCATAAAATACATAACTAATAATAATGTGCTGTATAAAAACGTAAATAAAAGTAAATTTCAAAATTTTAAAAAATAAAATTAAAAAATAAAACAGAAAAAATTCTTCCCGTAACACAGATGTATTTATAGGAATGAATTATTTCCATGCTTATATTTATAAATACATAAAAGAGGAATAAAATCTAACTTGAAGCATAAAAGGAAAAAAAAGTGAACCCACGAGTTATACAGAGGAAAACCCTATCACGGCACTTGCTCCAGCGGTAAACAATTCTGAAATTGGTCAGAGGTGGGGAACCATCTCCCATACAGCCAGCAACCCACCCCCCACGCAAGGAGTGTCCTCATTGCAAAGCTGGGGGACCGTGCCGAGGCATCTGTGAGTAAACGTGAGCTGAGCCCCAGGCCAGCTGCTGCTGAACTGTTCCCACCCTTTCCAGGTAAAACACCTGAATATGTACAAGGGCTTGAAAGCCTAGAGGAAGGACCGTGGAGCCACACCAGCGACAGCACGCAGGCCAACTTGGTGCCTGCAGGCCAGCCAGGGTGGTCCTGGCCCCGGGCGCTCTTCCAGAAGCTTTCCATTGCCCTGCCTGAGATACCCCTCCTGTCCCGGCCCCCACTGCTTTTTTCCTTCCTCACCTCTGTCCGGAGAGAAATTCCAGCGGAAGTTATGAGTGACACATCCTCTTCTTTACAGGCGGCAGCCTGGCAACTCCTGCAGAAAGGCCAGCAGAACCCCACTCACACCGGGCCACCCACAAAGCTGTGGCCCCTCACTCCCTCCCACCAGCACAGCCCCGAGACTGCTGACGGGGCAGAGAATATGGAGTCAGGCACAGCTTCAGGGGCTATTGCTGCCTGGAGCGCTGTTTATATTGACCTCAATGAGGCACACCTGGGGAGGGCGGGCCGGCAGGGTAAGGCTGCCCAGGTCAGCTAATCCACAACCCTCAGGGAATCACATTGTTGAAAATGGACCCCGCTAAGGCAGAAGAGAAGCCAAGGGAAAAAAGGACACAATGCCATTTGCAGCACCGTAGATGAGTCTAGAAGTAATCACGTGACTTGTAGTAAGTCAGAAAGTGAAAGACACATATCATATCATATCACTTATAGGTGTTACCTAAAAATGGATACCAGGGCAGATATTTCCACGGAGACGGGCAATCACAGATTCATTAAACAAACTTATGGTTCACCAATGGAAAGGTGTGAGGATTGGTTTCATTACGATATCGGGGTTAACAGACATATACAAACACAGGTGACATATATAATCACCAAAGACCTACAGAATACCAAGAGAGGACTACTCAACATTCTGTCATAACGTACATGGGAAAAGGATCCCAGGAAGAACAGTCATCTGTTTATGTGTAAAAGAACCACATCTTCCACACCTACAAAAAGCCAAACATTGTAATCAAACTTGCTGTAATAAAAAATAAAAAAATAAATTAAAAACACGAACAAGAAGTAGTGAGACAAACGTGAGGGGCTTTCTCCTGGCACATTCCATTCTAAACTCCAATCTAGAACACCACTTCCACTGAGGCTCTCTTGCCCTAGTAACCAGATTTGGTAAGGGTGAACTGCTGCCACCTTGTGGCCGTTTCACACAACAGCAGCTTTAATCCCAACGCTAATGGTCAGTTGATATTCAAAATCATTGCAGGCCTGTAAATGACACCTGCCCTGAAAACAAATCCTGGGGTCACATATCGACCAAAAAATTCAAAGGACGTCCATATTTCAAAACGACCGTTTCAAAAGGCATATTTTAAGCACATTAGTGTCCTGCTTCTTTTCCTTTCTTTCCTTTTTTGTTAAAAATCACGGGAATGGAAAAAGGCATCCCTCAGAATGGGCGAAAATCGTTGCAGACGAATCAATGGACAGAGGTTTAATCTCGAATATATATAAACAGCTCATGCAGCTTAATATTAAAAAAAGAAACAACCCAAAAAAAATGGGCAGAAGATCTAAAGAGACGTTTCTTCAAAGGAGACACAGAGATGGCCAAGACGCACATGAAAAGCTGCTCAACAGCACTAATTATTAGAGAAATGCAAATCAAAACTACAATGAGGTATCACCTCACACCTGTTAGAATCGGCATCATCAGAAAATCTACAAACAACCAATTCTGGGGAGGGTGTGGACAAAAGGAGCTCTCTTCCACTATTGGTGGGAATGTAAATTGATACAGTCACTATGGAGAACAGTATGGAGTTTCCTTAAAAAAACTAGAAATAGAATTACCATCTGATCCAGCAATCCCACTTCTGGGCATATACCCAGAGAAAACCGTATTTCAAAAAGGCACATTCACCACAATGTTCGTTTGAGCACTATTTACAATAGCCAGGTAATGGAAGCATCCTACATGCCCACAGACAGATGAATGGATAAAGATGTGGTACATATATGAAATGGAATATAACTCGGCCATAAAAAGGAATGAAACTGGGTCATTTGTAGAGACATCGATGGATCGAGAGACTGTCATACAGAATGAAGTAAGTCAGAAAGAGGAAAACAAATATTGTATATTAATGCATATATGTGGAACCTAAAAAAATGGTACAGATGAACTGGTTTGCAGGTAAGAAATAGAGACACAGAGGTAGAGAACAAACGTATGGACACCAAGTGTGGGAAGCCATGGGGTGTTGGTGGTGGGATGAGTTGGGAGTTTGGGATTGACCTGTATACATGTATATGCATAAAATACATAACTAATAATAATGTGCTGTATAAAAACGTAAATAAAAGTAAATTTCAAAATTTTAAAAAATAAAATTAAAAAATAAAACAGAAAAAATTCTTCCCGTAACACAGATGTATTTATAGGAATGAATTATTTCCATGCTTATATTTATAAATACATAAAAGAGGAATAAAATCTAACTTGAAGCATAAAAGGAAAAAAAAGTGAACCCACGAGTTATACAGAGGAAAACCCTATCACGGCACTTGCTCCAGCGGTAAACAATTCTGAAATTGGTCAGAGGTGGGGAACCATCTCCCATACAGCCAGCAACCAACACCCCACGCAAGGAGTGTCCTCATTGCAAAGCTGGGGGACCGTGCCGAGGCATCTGTGAGTAAACGTGAGCTGAGCCCCAGGCCAGCTGCTGCTGAACTCTTCCCACCCTTTCCAGGTAAAACACCTGAATATGTACAAGGGCTTGAAAGCCTAGAGGAAGGACCGTGGAGCCGCACCAGCGACAGCACGCAGGCCAACTTGGTGCCTGCAGGCCAGCCAGGGTGGTCCTGGCCCCGGGCGCTCTTCCAGAAGCTTTCCATTGCCCTGCCTGAGATACCCCTCCTGTCCCGGCCCCCACTGCTTTTTTCCTTCCTCACCTCTGTCCGGAGAGAAATTCCAGCGGAAGGTATGAGTGACACATCCTCTTCTTTACAGGCGGCAGCCTGGCAACTCCTGCAGAAAGGCCAGCAGAACCCCACTCACTCCGGGCCACCCACAAAGCTGTGGCCCCTCACTCCCTCCCACCAGCACAGCCCCGAGACTGCTGACGGGGCTGAGAATATGGAGTCAGGCACAGATTCAGCGGATATTGCTGCGTGGAGCTCTGTTTATATTGACCTCAAAGAGGCACACATGGGGAGGGCGGGCCGGCAGGGTAAGGCTGCCCAGGTCAGCTAATCCACAACCCTCAGGGAATCACATTGTTGAAAATGGACCCCACTAAGGCTGAAGAGAAGCCAAGGGAAAAAAGGACACAATGCCATTTGCAGCACCGTAGATGAGTCTAGAAGTAATCACGTGACTTGTAGTAAGTCAGAAAGTGAAAGACACATATCCTATCATATCACTTATAGGTGTTACCTAAAAATGGATACCAGGGCAGATATTTCCACGGAGAAGGGCAATCACAGATTCATTAAACAAACTTATGGTTCACCAATGGAAAGGTGTGAGGATTGGTTTCTTTACGATATCAGGGTTAACAGACATATACAAACACAGGTGACATATATAATCACCAAAGACCTACAGAATACCAAGAGAGGACTACTCAACATTCTGTCATAACGTACATGGGAAAAGGATCCCAGGAAGAACAGACATCTGTATATGTGTAAAACAACCACATCTTCCACACTTACAACAAGCCAAACATTGTAATCAAACTTGCTGTAATAAAAAATAAAAAATTTATTTAAAAACACGAACAAGAAGTAGTGACACAAACGTGAGGGGCTTTCTCCTGGCACATTCCATTCTAAACTCCTATCTAGAACACCACTTCCACTGAGGATCTCTTGCCCTAGTAACCAGATTTGGTAAAGGGTGAACTGCTGCCACCTTGTGGCCGTTTCACACAACAGCAGCTTTAATCCCAACGCTAATGGTCAGTTGATATTCAAAATCATTGCAGGCCTGTAAATGACACCTGCCCTGAAAACAAATCCTGGGGTCACATATCGACCAAAAAATTCAAAGGACGTCCATATTTAAAAACGAGCATTTCAAAAGGCATATTTTACGCACATTAGTGTTCTGCTTCTTTTCCTTTCTTTCCTTTTTTGTTAAAAAAAAACGGGAATGGAAAAAGCATCCCTCAGAATGGGCCAAAATCGTTGCAGACGAATCAATGGATAGAGGTTTAATCTCCAATATACATAAACAACCCATGCAGCTTAATATTAAAAAAACAAACAACCCCCCAAAAAATGGGCAGAAGATCTAAAGAGACGTTTCTTCAAAGGAGACACAGAGATGGCCAAGACGCACATGAAAAGCTGCTCAACAGCACTAATTATTAGAGAAATGCAAATCAAAACTACAATGAGGTATCACCTCACACCTGTTAGAATCGGCATCATCAGAAAATCTACAAACAACCAATTCTGGGGAGGGTGTGGACAAAAGGAGCCCTCTTCCACTATTGGTGTGAATGTAAATTGATACAGTCACTATGGAGAACAGTATGGAGTTTCCTTAAAAAAACTAGAAATAGAATTACCATCTGATCCAGCAATCCCACTTCTGGGCATATACCCAGAGAAAACCGTATTTCAAAAAGGCACATTCACCACAATGTTCGTTGCAGCACTATTTACAATAGCCAGGTAATGGAAGCAACCTAAATGCCCACAGACAGATGAATGGATAAAGATGTGGTACATATATAAAATGGAATATGACTCGGCCATAAAAAGGAATGAAACTGGGTCATCTGTAGAGACATCGATGGATCGAGAGACTGTCATACAGAATGAAGTAAGTCAGAAAGAGGAAAACAAATATTGTATATTAATGCATATATGTGGAGCCTAAAAATGGTACAGATGAACTGGTTTGCAGGGAAGAAATAGAGACACAGAGGTAGAGAACAAACGTATGGACACCAAGTGTGGGAAGCCATGGGGTGGTGGTGGTGGGATGAGTTGGGAGTTTGGGATTGACCTGTATACATGTATATGCATAAAATACATAACTAATAATAACGTGCTGTATAAAAAAAATAAAATTAAATTTCAAAATTTAAAAAAATAAAATTTAAAAATAAAACAGAAAAAAATTCTTCCCGTCACACAGATGTATTTATAGGAATGAATTATTTCCATGCTTATATCTATGAATACATAAAAGAGGAATAAAATCTAACTTGAACCATAAAAGAAAAAAAAACCTGTACCCACGAGTTATACAGTGGAAAACCCTATCAGGGCACTTGCTCCAGTGGTAAGCAATTCTGCAATTGGTCAGAGGTGGGGAACCATCTCCCATACAACCAGCAACCCACCCCCCACGCAAGGAGCGTCCTCATTGAAAAGCTGGGGGACCGTGCCGAGGTATCTGTGAGTAAACGTGAGCTGAGCCCCAGGCCAGCTGCTGCTGAACTGTTCCCACCCTTTCCAGGTAAAACACCTGAATATGTACAAGGGCTTGAAAGCCTAGAGGAAGGACCGTGGAGCCACACCAACGACAGCACACAGGCCAACTAGGTGCCTGCAGGCCAGCCAGGGTGGTCCTGGCCCCGGGCGCTCTTCCAGAAGCTTTCCATTGCCCTGCCTGAGATACCCCTCCTGTCCCGGCCCCCACTGCTTTTTTCCTTCCTCACCTCTGTCCGGAGAGATATTCCAGCGGAAGGTATGGGTGACACATCCTCTTCTTTACAGGCGGCAGCCTGGCAACTCCTGCAGAAAGGCCAGCAGAACCCCACTCACACCGGGCCACCCACAAAGCTGTGGCCCCTCACTCCCTCCCACCAGCACAGCCCCGAGACTGCTGACGGGGCAGAGAATATGGAGTCAGGCACAGCTTCAGGGGCTATTGCTGCCTGGGGTGCTGTTTATATTGACCTCAACGAGGCACACCTGGGGAGGGCGGGCCGGCAGGGTAAGGCTGCCCAGGTCAGCTAATCCACAACCCTCAGGGAATCACATTGTTGAAAATGGACCCCGCTAACGCAGAAGAGAAGCCAAGGGAAAAAAGGACACAATGCCATTTGCAGCACCGTAGATGAGTCTAGAAGTAATCACGTGACTTGTAGTAAGTCAGAAAGTGAAAGACACATATCATATCATATCACTTATAGGTGTTACCTAAAAATGGATACCAGGACAGATATTTCCACGGAGAAGGGCAATCACAGATTCATTAAACAAACTTATGGTTCACCAATGGAAAGGTGTGAGGATTGGTTTCATTACGATATCGGGGTTAACAGACATATACAAACACAGGTGACATATATAATCACCAAAGGCCTACAGAATTCCAAGAGAGGATTACTCAACATTCTGTCATAACGTACATGGGAAAAGGATCCCAGGAAAAACAGACATCTGTATATGTGTAAAAGAACCACATCTTCCACACCTACAACAAGCCAAACATTGTAAACAAACTTGCTGTAATAAAAAATAAAAAAAATTAAATTAAAAACACGAACAAGATGTAGTGAGACAAACCTGAGGGGCTTTCTCCTGGCACATTCCATTTTAAATTCCAATCTAGAACACCAATTCCACTGAGGCTCTCTTGCCCTGGTAACCAGATTTGGTAAGGGTGAACTGCTGCCACCTTGTGGCCGTTTCACACAACAGCAGCTTTAATCCCAGCGCTAATGGTCAGTTGATATTCAAAATCATTGCAGGCCTGTAAATGACACCTGCCCTGAAAACAAATCCTGGGGTCACATATCGACCAAAAAATTCAAAGGACGTCCATATTTCAAAACGACCGTTTCAAAAGGCATATTTTACGCACATTAGTGTTCTGCTTCTTTTCCTTTCTTTCCTTTTTTGTTAAAAAACACGGGAATGGAAAAAGGCATCCCTCAGAATGGGCGAAAATCGTTGCAGACGAATCAATGGACAGAGGTTTAATCTCCAATATATATAAACAACTATTGCAGCTTAATATTAAAAAAAACAAACAACCCAATTCAAAAATGGGCAGAAGATCTAAAGAGACGTTTCTTCAAAGGAGACACAGAGATGGCCAAGACGCACATGAAAAGCTGCTCAACAGCACTAATTATCAGAGAAATGCAAATCAAAACTACAATGAGGTTTCACCTCACACCTGTTAGAATCGGCATCATCAGAAAATCTACAAACAACCAATTCTGGGGAGGGTGTGGACAAAAGGAGCCCTCTTCCACTATTGGTGGGAATGTAAATTGATACAGTCACTATGGAGAACAGTATGGAGTTTCCTTAAAAAAACTAGAAATAGAATTACCATCTGATCCAGCAATCCCACTTCTGGGCATATACCCAGAGAAAACCGTATTTCAAAAAGGCACATTCACAACAATGTTCGTTGCAGCACTATTTACAATAGCCAGGTAATGGAAGCAACCTAAATGCCCACAGACAGATGAATGGATAAAGATGTGGTACATATATGAAATGGAATATTACTCGGCCATAAAAAGGAATGAAACTGGGTCATTTGTAGAGACATCGATGGATCGAGAGACTGTCATACAGAATGAAGAAAGTCAGAAAGAGGAAAACAAATATTGTATATTAATGCATATATGTGGAGCCTAAAAATGGTACAGATGAACTGGTTTGCAGGGAAGAAATAGAGACACAGAGGTAGAGAACAAACGTATGGACACCAAGTGTTGGAAGCCATGGGGTGGTGGTGGTGGGATGAGTTGGGAGTTTGGGATTGACCTGTGTACATGTATATGCATAAAATACATAACTAATAATAACGTGCTGTATAAAAAATAAATAATATTAAATTTCAAAATTTTAAAAACTAAAATTTAAAAATAAAACAGAAAACAGTTCTTCCCGTCACACAGATGTATTTATAGGAATGAATTATTTCCATGCTTATATCTATAAATACATAAAAGAGGAATAAAATCTAACTTGAACCATAAAAGAAAAAAAAAACCTGAACCCATGAGTTATACAGAGGAAAACCCTATCAGGGCACTTGCTCCAGTGGTAAACAATTCTGAAATTGGTCAGATGTGGGGAACCATCTCCCATACAGCCATCAACCCACCCCCCACGAAAGGAGCGTCCTCATTGCAAAGCTGGGGGACCATGCCGAGGCATCTGTGAGTAAACGTGAGCTGAGCCCCAGGCCAGCTGCTGCTGAACTGTTCCCACCCTTTCCAGGTAAAACACCTGAATATGTACAAGGGCTTGAAAGCCTAGAGGAAGGACCGTGGAGCCACACCAGCGACAGCACACAGGCCAACTTGGTGCCTGCAGGCCAGCCAGGGTGGTCCTGGCCCCGGGCGCTCTTCCGGAAGCTTTCCATTGCCCTGCCTGAGATACCCCTCCTGTCCCGGCCCCCACTGCTTTTTTCCTTCCTCACCTCTGTCCGGAGAGAAATTCCAGCGGAAGTTATGAGTGACACATCCTCTTCTTTACAGGCGGCAGCCTGGCAACTCCTGCAGAAAGGCCAGCAGAACCCCACTCACACCGGGCCACCCACAAAGCTGTGGCCCCTCACTCCCTCCCACCAGCACAGCCCCGAGACTGCTGACGGGGCAGAGAATATGGAGTCAGGCACAGCTTCAGGGGCTATTGCTGCCTGGAGCGCTGTTTATATTGACCTCAATGAGGCACACCTGGGGAGGGCGGGCCGGCAGGGTAAGGCTGCCCAGGTCAGCTAATCCACAACCCTCAGGGAATCACATTGTTGAAAATGGACCCCGCTAAGGCAGAAGAGAAGCCAAGGGAAAAAAGGACACAATGCCATTTGCAGCACCGTAGATGAGTCTAGAAGTAATCACGTGACTTGTAGTAAGTCAGAAAGTGAAAGACACATATCATATCATATCACTTATAGGTGTTACCTAAAAATGGATACCAGGGCAGATATTTCCACGGAGACGGGCAATCACAGATTCATTAAACAAACTTATGGTTCACCAATGGAAAGGTGTGAGGATTGGTTTCATTACGATATCGGGGTTAACAGACATATACAAACACAGGTGACATATATAATCACCAAAGACCTACAGAATACCAAGAGAGGACTACTCAACATTCTGTCATAACGTACATGGGAAAAGGATCCCAGGAAGAACAGTCATCTGTTTATGTGTAAAAGAACCACATCTTCCACACCTACAAAAAGCCAAACATTGTAATCAAACTTGCTGTAATAAAAAATAAAAAAATAAATTAAAAACATGAACAAGAAGTAGTGAGACAAACGTGAGGGGCTTTCTCCTGGCACATTCCATTCTAAACTCCAATCTAGAACACCACTTCCACTGAGGCTCTCTTGCCCTAGTAACCAGATTTGGTAAGGGTGAACTGCTGCCACCTTGTGGCCGTTTCACACAACAGCAGCTTTAATCCCAACGCTAATGGTCAGTTGATATTCAAAATCATTGCAGGCCTGTAAATGACACCTGCCCTGAAAACAAATCCTGGGGTCACATATCGACCAAAAAATTCAAAGGACGTCCATATTTCAAAACGACCATTTCAAAAGGCATATTTTACGCACATTAGTGTTCTGCTTCTTTTCCTTTCTTTCCTTTTTTGTTAAAAAACACGGGAATGGAAAAAGGCATCCCTCACAATGGGCGAAAATCGTTGCAGACGAATCAATGGAGAGAGGTTTAATCTCCAATATATATAAACAACACATGCAGCTTAATATTAAAAAAAACAAACATGCCAATACAAAAATGGGCAGAGGATCTAAAGAGACGTTTCTTCAAAGAAGGCACAGAGATGGACAAGACGCACATGAAAAGCTGCTCAACAGCACTAATTATTAGAGAAATGCAAATCAAAACTACAATGAGGTATCACCTCACACCTGTTAGAATCGGCATCATCAGAAAATCTACAAACAACCAATTCTGGGGAGGGTGTGGACAAAAGGAGCCCTCTTCCACTATTGGTGGGAATGTAAATTGATTCAGTCACTATGGAGAACAGTATGGGGTTTCCTTAAAAAAACTAGAAATAGAATTACCATCTGATCCAGCAATCCCACTTCTGGGCATATCCCCAGAGGAAACCGTATTTCAAAAAGACACATTCACCACAATGTTCATTGCAGCACTATTTACAATAGCCAGGTAATTGGAGCAACCTAAATGCCCACAGACAGAAGAATGGATAAAGATGTGGTACATATATGAAATGGAATATTACTCGGCCATAAAAAGGAATGAAACTGGGTCATTTGTAGAGACATCGATGGATCGAGAGACTGTCATACAGAATGAAGTAAGTCAGAAAGAGGAAAACAAATATTGTATATTAATGCATATATGTGGAGCCTAAAGATGGTATAGATGAACTGGTTTGCAGGGAAGAAATAGAGACACAGAGGTAGAGAAAAAACGTATGGACACCAAGTGTGGGAAGCCATGGGGTGGTGGTGGTGGGATGAGTTGGGACTTTGGGATTGACCTGTATACATGTATACGCATAAAATACATAACTAATAATAATGTGCTGTATAAAAACATAAATAAAACTAAATTTCAAAATTTTAAAAAATAAAATTTAAAAATAAAACAGAAAAAAGTTCTTCCCATCACACAGATGTATTTATAGGAATGAATTATTTCCATGCTTATATCTATAAATACATAAAAGAGGAATAAAATCTAACTTGAATCATAAAAGAAAAAAAAAACCTGAACCCACGAGTTATACAGAGGAAAACCCTATCAGGGCCCTTGCTACAGTGGTAAACAATTCTGAAATTGGTCAGAGGTGGAGAACCATCTCCCATACAGCCATCAACCCACCCCCCACGCAAGGAGCGTCCTCATTACAAAGCTGGGGGACAGTGCCGAGGCATCTGTGAGTAAACGTGAGCTGAGCCCCAGGCCAGCTGCTGCTGAACTGTTCCCACCCTTTCCAGGTAAAACACCTGAATATGTACAAGGGCTTGAAAGCCTAGAGGAAGGACCGTGGAGCCACACCAGCGACAGTACGCAGGCCAACTTGGTGCCTGCAGGCCAGCCAGGGTGGTCGTCGCATGTAAAGCACAGTAAGAGGGGCACAACTTCGACAATGATGCACTTGCCCAAAAAGGGCGTATGCGTTTTCACCTAAATATATTCAGGAGAAAACGCATACGCCCTTTTTGGCCAAACAAGCAAGCGGGCAATGCAAATCTGCACTACAAAGAAGTATCACTTCCCACGGGTCAAAAGGGATATCCACAAAATGTGTAAAAACCAGAAAGACAAGACAGGCCCTGGAGAACAGGGAGCCTTGTTATGCTGATGGGCGGGATGTAAGTTGCCAACTGCCTCACTGGAGGAGTGCATTGTGTTCCCTAAAACAAGTAAACAACAGAGCTACAGAGCCAAGGGCACTTCCAGTCTAGGGAATATACCTTGGGAAAACTGAAAATCAATAAGACAGAGCCACCCCCAAATTGAGGGCTGCACTGCTTACAAGAACCTCAACCTGGGTACACCTGAAATATCCCAGGAAATAAAAAAATGGTTCAAAACATTGTGGAACTTACGAACGATGGAATATCCCTCAGCCATGAAATCAATGTCATAAGACCAGTAGCAGCAAAATGAGTGGATTCAGGTACGATGATTCTAAGGGAAAGAAGTCACACAGGAAAAGAAACTTATCATAAGATATCACTTAGGAAGATCCTGTAAACATGGCTACACATGAACTGAGTTAGGAAAGAGAACAGAGTCTCACATTTAGAAAACACTCTTATGCCTGCTTAAGGGGGAAGGAGAGGTGGGGTGATGCATCAAACCAGAGTTTGATATAAGCACAGGTACCATTCCAAAAACCAACTATGGAATAGACAAGACCTACACCTTCCTCAGTGAAAGGGACTCAAAACCCCATATTTCCCACAGAGTAATAGATCTGACTAGTAAGAATCTTAAAACCTATGTATTGATATGTCTCCATAAGGGGATCAATTGTGTCTAGACTGGCATAAACAGGGCAGCGAGAATCAGCTCAAACCCACGAGAAAAATGAATTTCAAAAACAAAACAAAGAAATAGGGAAATTCTTTACAATTCCTTCAGGGTCTCTGATGCAACCTGGAATGACCCTATCTACGATGACAGCTGGATGCGGCATGAGGCTGGACACTTGGGACTGAGAGGATTGGGGAGATTGGGTGAGCAAATGCAGACCCTTTAAAGCAATAATGCATGGCACCCATTCCATGGGTCCCAACTCTCCAAGTTGTAGGGAATATTTCTAAAGCTATAACATGTACGGGAAACCTAGAGAATGGACACACTGTGAATACAAATGGTTTCTAAAACTCAACGAAGAGTCCCTCTCCTGGTGCTCCGGTTTGATTTTCCAACTGCTTTCCTATCAATCTCCCAACTTGGAGAGACAGCCCCTTTAAGCTCCTGGTTCACACAGGTTGCCAATTTGGCCGAGGATGAAAGGGAAGAGGGAGAACCAATGAGAGAGTAGCTGTTAGGCATTTGGATGGGCACATGTCACTCTAATTTCCCAGCAGGAAGAAGAATTAACCAAAGTCTCAGCCAACCACCGGGAACCAGTATAGATCCTGAACCAAAAGTTTGGACTTGCGTTCAGCTCACAAAAAACGAGTTGAAAAATGGAGCTCAGGGGCACAGCAATTCACAAACTGGCAGAGTAATCAAGGCCAACTATCGTCCAAAAATCTGTTGAGGGAAGGCAACGAGGCGGACTTGAATGCGAGGCAGAATAGCAGGAAACAGATTTCAAGAGGTACGTTAGAATCGCCTGTAAAGCACAGGAAGAGGGGCACAACTTCGACAATGATGCACTTGGCCAAAAAGGGCGTATGCGTTTTCTCCTGAATATATTCAGGAGAAAACGCATACGCCCTTTTTGGCCAAGCAAGCAAGCGGGCAATGCAAATCTGCACTACAAAGAAGTATCACTTCCCACCGGTCAAAAGGGACATCCACAAAATGTGTAAAAACCAGAAAGGCAAGACAGGCCCTGGAGAACAGGGAGCCTTGTTATGCTGATGGGCGGGATGTAAGTTGCCAACTGCCTCACTGGAGGAGTGCATTGTGTTCCCTAAAACAAGTAAACAACAGAGCTACAGAGCCAAGGGCACTTCCAGTCTAGGGAATATACCTTGGGAAAACTGAAAATCCATAAGACAGAGCCACCCCCAAATTGAGGGCTGCACTGCTTACAAGAACCTCAACCTGGGTACACCGGAAATATCCCAGGAAATATAAAAATGGTTCAAAACATTGTGGAAATTACGTACGATGGAATATCCCTCAGCCATGAAATCAATGTCATAAGACCAGTAGCAGCAAAATGAGTGGATTCAGGTACGATGATTCTAAGTGAAAGAAGTCACACAGAAAAAGAAACTTATCATAAGATATCACTTAGGAAGATCCTGTAAACATGGCTACACATGAACTGAGTTAGGAAAGAGAACAGAGTCTCACATTTAGAAAACACTCTTATGCCTGCTTAAGGGGGAAGGAGAGGTGGGGTGATGCATCAAACCAGAGTTTGATATAAGCACAGGTACTGTTCCAAAAACCAACTATGGAATAGACAAGACCTACACCTTCCTCAGTGAAAGGGACTCAAAACCCCATATTTCCCGCAGAGGAATAGATCTGACTAGTAAGAATCTTAAAACCTATGTATTGATATGTCTCCGTAAGGGAATCAAGTGTGTCTAGACTGGCATAAACATGGCAGCGAGAATCAGCTCAAACCCACTCTAAAAAGGAATTTCAAAAACAGAACAAAGAAACAGGGAAATTCTTTACAATTCCTTCAGGGTCTCTGATGCAACCTGGAATGACCCTATCTACAATGACAGCTGGATGTGGCATGAGGCTGGACACTTGGGACTGAGAGGATTGGTGAGATTGGGTGAGCAAATGCAGACCCTTTAAAGCAATAATGCATGGCAACCATTCCATGGGTCCCACCTCTCCAGGTTGAAGGGAATATTACTACAGCTATAACATGTACGGGAAACCTAGAGAATGGACACACTGTGAATACAAAAGGTTTCTAAAACTCAACGAAGAGTCCCTCTCCTGGTGCTCCGGTTTGACTTTCCAACAGCTTTACTATCAATCTCCCAACTTGGAGAGACAGCCCCTTTAAGCTCCTGGTTCACACAGGTTGCCCATTTGGCAGAGGAGGAAAGGGAAGAGGGAGAACCAATGAGAGAGTAGCTGTTAGGCATTTGGATGGGCACATGTCACTCTAATTTCCCGGCAGGAAGAAGATTTAACCAAAGTCTCAGCCACCCACCGGGAACCAGTATAGGTCCTGAACCAAATGTTTGGACTTGCGTTCAGCTCACAAAAAACGAGTTGAAAAATGGAGCTCAGGGGCACAGCAATTCACAAACTGGCAGAGTAATCAAGGCCAACTATCGTCCAAAAATCTGTTGAGGGAAGGCAACGAGGCGGACTTGAATGCGAGGCAGAATAGCAGGAAACAGATTTCAAGAGGTACGTTAGAATCGCCTGTAAAGCACAGGAAGAGGGGCACAACTTCGACAATGATGCACTTGGCCAAAAAGGGCGTATGCGTTTTCTCCTGAATATATTCAGGAGAAAACGCATACGCCCTTTTTGGCCAAGCAAGCAAGCGGGCAATGCAAATCTGCACTACAAAGAAGTATCACTTCCCACCGGTCAAAAGGGACATCCACAAAATGTGTAAAAACCAGAAAGGCAAGACAGGCCCTGGAGAACAGGGAGCCTTGTTATGCTGATGGGCGGGATGTAAGTTGCCAACTGCCTCACTGGAGGAGTGCATTGTGTTCCCTAAAACAAGTAAACAACAGAGCTACAGAGCCAAGGGCACTTCCAGTCTAGGGAATATACCTTGGGAAAACTGAAAATCCATAAGACAGAGCCACCCCCAAATTGAGGGCTGCACTGCTTACAAGAACCTCAACCTGGGTACACCGGAAATATCCCAGGAAATATAAAAATGGTTCAAAACATTGTGGAACTTACGTACGATGGAATATCCCTCAGCCACGAAATCAATGTCATAAGACCAGTAGCAGCAAAATGAGTGGATTCAGGTACGATGATTCTAAGGGAAAGAAGTCACACAGGAAAATAAACTTATCATAAGATATCACTTAGGAAGATCCTGTAAACATGGCAACACAAGAACTGAGTTAGGAAAGAGAACAGAGTCTCACATTTAGAAAACACTCTTATGCCTGCTTAAGGGGGAAGGAGAGGTGGGGTGATGCATCAAACCAGAGTTTGATATAAGCACAGGTACTGTTCCAAAAACCAACTATGGAATAGACAAGACCTACACCTTCCTCAGTGAAAGGGACTCAAAACCCCATATTTCCCGCAGAGGAATAGATCTGACTAGTAAGAATCTTAAAACCTATGTATTGATATGTCTCCGTAAGGGAATCAAGTGTGTCTAGACTGGCATAAACATGGCAGCGAGAATCAGCTCAAACCCACTCTAAAAAGGAATTTCAAAAACAGAACAAAGAAACAGGGAAATTCTTTACAATTCCTTCAGGGTCTCTGATGCAACCTGGAATGACCCTATCTACGATGACAGCTGGATGTGGCATGAGGCTGGACACTTGGGACTGAGAGGATTGGTGAGATTGGGTGAGCAAATGCAGACCCTTTAAAGCAATAATGCATGGCGACCATTCCATGGGTCCCACCTCTCCAGGTTGAAGGGGATATTACTACAGCTATAACATGTACGGGAAACCTAGAGAATGGACACACTGTGAATACGAAAGGTTTCTAAAACTCAACGAAGAGTCCCTCTCCTGGTGCTCCGGTTTGACTTTCCAACAGCTTTACTATCAATCTCCCAACTTGGAGAGACAGCCCCTTTAAGCTCCTGGTTCACACAGGTTGCCCATTTGGCAGAGGAGGAAAGGGAAGAGGGAGAACCAATGAGAGAGTAGCTGTTAGGCATTTGGATGGGCACATGTCACTCTAATTTCCCGGCAGGAAGAAGAATTAACCAAAGTCTCAGCCACCCACCGGGAACCAGTATAGGTCCTGAACCAAATGTTTGGACTTGCGTTCAGCTCACAAAAAACGAGTTGAAAAATGGAGCTCAGGGGCACAGCAATTCACAAACTGGCAGAGTAATCAAGGCCAACTATCGTCCAAAAATCTGTTGAGGGAAGGCAACGAGGCGGACTTGAATGCGAGGCAGAATAGCAGGAAACAGATTTCAAGAGGTACGTTGGAATCGCCTGTAAAGCACAGGAAGAGGGGCACAACTTCGACAATGATGCACTTGGCCAAAAAGGGCGTATGCGTTTTCTCCTGAATATATTCAGGAGAAAACGCATACGCCCTTTTTGGCCAAGCAAGCAAGCGGGCAATGCAAATCTGCACTACAAAGAAGTATCACTTCCCACCGGTCAAAAGGGACATCCACAAAATGTGTAAAAACCAGAAAGGCAAGACAGGCCCTGGAGAACAGGGAGCCTTGTTATGCTGATGGGCGGGATGTAAGTTGCCAACTGCCTCACTGGAGGAGTGCATTGTGTTCCCTAAAACAAGTAAACAACAGAGCTACAGAGCCAAGGGCACTTCCAGTCTAGGGAATATACCTTGGGAAAACTGAAAATCCATAAGACAGAGCCACCCCCAAATTGAGGGCTGCACTGCTTACAAGAACCTCAACCTGGGTACACCTGAAATATCCCAGGAAATATAAAAATGGTTCAAAACATTGTGGAACTTACGTACGATGGAATATCCCTCAGCCACGAAATCAATGTCATAAGACCAGTAGCAGCAAAATGAGTGGATTCAGGTACGATGATTCTAAGGGAAAGAAGTCACACAGGAAAAGAAACTTATCATAAGATATCACTTAGGAAGATCCTGTAAACATGGCAACACATGAACTGAGTTAGGCAAGAGAACAGAGTCTCACATTTAGAAAACACTCTTATGCCTGCTTAAGGGGGAAGGAGAGGTGGGGTGATGCATCAAACCAGAGTTTGATATAAGCACAGGTACTGTTCCAAAAACCAACTATGGAATAGACAAGACCTACACCTTCCTCAGTGAAAGGGACTCAAAACCCCATATTTCCCGCAGAGGAATAGATCTGACTAGTAAGAATCTTAAAACCTATGTATTGATATGTCTCCGTAAGGGAATCAAGTGTGTCTAGACTGGCATAAACATGGCAGCGAGAATCAGCTCAAACCCACTCTAAAAAGGAATTTCAAAAACAGAACAAAGAAACAGGGAAATTCTTTACAATTCCTTCAGGGTCTCTGATGCAACCTGGAATGACCCTATCTACGATGACAGCTGGATGTGGCATGAGGCTGGACACTTGGGACTGAGAGGATTGGTGAGATTGGGTGAGCAAATGCAGACCCTTTAAAGCAATAATGCATGGCAACCATTCCATGGGTCCCACCTCTCCAGGTTGAAGGGGATATTACTACAGCTATAACATGTACGGGAAACCTAGAGAATGGACACACTGTGAATACGAAAGGTTTCTAAAACTCAACGAAGAGTCCCTCTCCTGGTGCTCCGGTTTGACTTTCCAACAGCTTTACTATCAATCTCCCAACTTGGAGAGACAGCCCCTTTAAGCTCCTGGTTCACACAGGTTGCCCATTTGGCAGAGGAGGAAAGGGAAGAGGGAGAACCAATGAGAGAGTAGCTGTTAGGCATTTGGATGGGCACATGTCACTCTAATTTCCCGGCAGGAAGAAGAATTAACCAAAGTCTCAGCCACCCACCGGGAACCAGTATAGGTCCTGAACCAAATGTTTGGACTTGCGTTCAGCTCACAAAAAACGAGTTGAAAAATGGAGCTCAGGGGCACAGCAATTCACAAACTGGCAGAGTAATCAAGGCCAACTATCGTCCAAAAATCTGTTGAGGGAAGGCAACGAGGCGGACTTGAATGCGAGGCAGAATAGCAGGAAACAGATTTCAAGAGGTACGTTGGAATCGCCTGTAAAGCACAGGAAGAGGGGCACAACTTCGACAATGATGCACTTGGCCAAAAAGGGCGTATGCGTTTTCTCCTGAATATATTCAGGAGAAAACGCATACGCCCTTTTTGGCCAAGCAAGCAAGCGGGCAATGCAAATCTGCACTACAAAGAAGTATCACTTCCCACCGGTCAAAAGGGACATCCACAAAATGTGTAAAAACCAGAAAGGCAAGACAGGCCCTGGAGAACAGGGAGCCTTGTTATGCTGATGGGCGGGATGTAAGTTGCCAACTGCCTCACTGGAGGAGTGCATTGTGTTCCCTAAAACAAGTAAACAACAGAGCTACAGAGCCAACGGCACTTCCAGTCTAGGGAATATACCTTGGGAAAACTGAAAATCCATAAGACAGAGCAACCCCCAAATTGAGGGCTGCACTGCTTACAAGAACCTCAACCTGGGTACACCTGAAATATCCCAGGAAATATAAAAATGGTTCAAAACATTGTGGAACTTACGTACGATGGAATATCCCTCAGCCATGAAATCAATGTCATAAGACCAGTAGCAGCAAAATGAGTGGATTCAGGTACGATGATTCTAAGTGAAAGAAGTCACACAGGAAAAGAAACTTATCATAAGATATCACTTAGGAAGATCCTGTAAACATGGCAACACATGAACTGATTTAGGAAAGAGAACAGAGTCTCACATTTAGAAAACACTCTTATGCCTGCTTAAGGGGGAAGGAGAGGTGGGGTGATGCATCAAACCAGAGTTTGATATAAGCACAGGTACTGTTCCAAAAACCAACTATGGAATAGACAAGACCTACACCTTCCTCAGTGAAAGGGACTCAAAACCCCATATTTCCCGCAGAGGAATAGATCTGACTAGTAAGAATCTTAAAACCTATGTATTGATATGTCTCCGTAAGGGAATCAAGTGTGTCTAGACTGGCATAAACATGGCAGCGAGAATCAGCTCAAACCCACTCTAAAAAGGAATTTCAAAAACAGAACAAAGAAACAGGGAAATTCTTTACAATTCCTTCAGGGTCTCTGATGCAACCTGGAATGACCCTATCTACGATGACAGCTGGATGTGGCATGAGGCTGGACACTTGGGATTGAGAGGATTGGTGAGATTGGGTGAGCAAATGCAGACCCTTTAAAGCAATAATGCATGGCAACCATTCCATGGGTCCCACCTCTCCAGGTTGAAGGGAATATTACTACAGCTATAACATGTACGGGAAACCTAGAGAATGGACACACTGTGAATACGAAAGGTTTCTAAAACTCAACGAAGAGTCCCTCTCCTGGTGCTCCGGTTTGACTTTCCAACAGCTTTACTATCAATCTCCCAACTTGGAGAGACAGCCCCTTTAAGCTCCTGGTTCACACAGGTTGCCCATTTGGCAGAGGAGGAAAGGGAAGAGGGAGAACCAATGAGAGAGTAGCTGTTAGGCATTTGGATGGGCACATGTCACTCTAATTTCCCGGCAGGAAGAAGAATTAACCAAAGTCTCAGCCACCCACCGGGAACCAGTATAGGTCCTGAACCAAATGTTTGGACTTGCGTTCAGCTCACAAAAAACGAGTTGAAAAATGGAGCTCAGGGGCACAGCAATTCACAAACTGGCAGAGTAATCAAGGCCAACTATCGTCCAAAAATCTGTTGAGGGAAGGCAACGAGGCGGACTTGAATGCGAGGCAGAATAGCAGGAAACAGATTTCAAGAGGTACGTTGGAATCGCCTGTAAAGCACAGGAAGAGGGGCACAACTTCGACAATGATGCACTTGGCCAAAAAGGGCGTATGCGTTTTCTCCTGAATATATTCAGGAGAAAACGCATACGCCCTTTTTGGCCAAGCAAGCAAGCGGGCAATGCAAATCTGCACTACAAAGAAGTATCACTTCCCACCGGTCAAAAGGGACATCCACAAAATGTGTAAAAACCAGAAAGGCAAGACAGGCCCTGGAGAACAGGGAGCCTTGTTATGCTGATGGGCGGGATGTAAGTTGCCAACTGCCTCACTGGAGGAGTGCATTGTGTTCCCTAAAACAAGTAAACAACAGAGCTACAGAGCCAACGGCACTTCCAGTCTAGGGAATATACCTTGGGAAAACTGAAAATCCATAAGACAGAGCCACCCCCAAATTGAGGGCTGCACTGCTTACAAGAACCTCAACCTGGGTACACCTGAAATATCCCAGGAAATATAAAAATGGTTCAAAACATTGTGGAACTTATGTACGATGGAATATCCCTCAGCCACGAAATCAATGTCATAAGACCAGTAGCAGCAAAATGAGTGGATTCAGGTACGATGATTCTAAGTGAAAGAAGTCACACAGAAAAAGAAACTTATCATAAGATATCACTTAGGAAGATCCTGTAAACATGGCAACACATGAACTGAGTTAGGAAAGAGAACAGAGTCTCACATTTAGAAAACACTCTTATGCCTGCTTAAGGGGGAAGGAGAGGTGGGGTGATGCATCAAACCAGAGTTTGATATAAGCACAGGTACTGTTCCAAAAACCAACTATGGAATAGACAAGACCTACACCTTCCTCAGTGAAAGGGACTCAAAAATCCCATATTTCCCGCAGAGGAATAGATCTGACTAGTAAGAATCTTAAAACCTATGTATTGATATGTCTCCGTAAGGGAATCAAGTGTGTCTAGACTGGCATAAACATAGCAGCGAGAATCAGCTCAAACCCACTCTAAAAAGGAATTTCAAAAACAGAACAAAGAAACAGGGAAATTCTTTACAATTCCTTCAGGGTCTCTGATGCAACCTGGAATGACCCTATCTACGATGACAGCTGGATGTGGCATGAGGCTGGACACTTGGGACTGAGAGGATTGGTGAGATTGGGTGAGCAAATGCAGACCCTTTAAAGCAATAATGCATGGCAACCATTCCATGGGTCCCACCTCTCCAGGTTGAAGGGGATATTACTACAGCTATAACATGTACGGGAAACCTAGAGAATGGACACACTGTGAATACGAAAGGTTTCTAAAACTCAACGAAGAGTCCCTCTCCTGGTGCTCCGGTTTGACTTTCCAACAGCTTTACTATCAATCTCCCAACTTGGAGAGACAGCCCCTTTAAGCTCCTGGTTCACACAGGTTGCCCATTTGGCAGAGGAGGAAAGGGAAGAGGGAGAACCAATGAGAGAGTAGCTGTTAGGCATTTGGATGGGCACATGTCACTCTAATTTCCCGGCAGGAAGAAGAATTAACCAAAGTCTCAGCCACCCACCGGGAACCAGTATAGGTCCTGAACCAAATGTTTGGACTTGCGTTCAGCTCACAAAAAACGAGTTGAAAAATGGAGCTCAGGGGCACAGCAATTCACAAACTGGCAGAGTAATCAAGGCCAACTATCGTCCAAAAATCTGTTGAGGGAAGGCAACGAGGCGGACTTGAATGCGAGGCAGAATAGCAGGAAACAGATTTCAAGAGGTACGTTGGAATCGCCTGTAAAGCACAGCAAGAGGGGCACAACTTCGACAATGATGCACTTGGCCAAAAAGGGCGTATGCGTTTTCTCCTGAATATATTCAGGAGAAAACGCATACGCCCTTTTTGGCCAAGCAAGCAAGCGGGCAATGCAAATCTGCACTACAAAGAAGTATCACTTCCCACCGGTCAAAAGGGACATCCACAAAATGTGTAAAAACCAGAAAGGCAAGACAGGCCCTGGAGAACAGGGAGCCTTGTTATGCTGATGGGCGGGATGTAAGTTGCCAACTGCCTCACTGGAGGAGTGCATTGTGTTCCCTAAAACAAGTAAACAACAGAGCTACAGAGCCAAGGGCACTTCCAGTCTAGGGAATATACCTTGGGAAAACTGAAAATCCATAAGACAGAGCCACCCCCAAATTGAGGGCTGCACTGCTTACAAGAACCTCAACCTGGGTACACCTGAAATATCCCAGGAAATATAAAAATGGTTCAAAACATTGTGGAACTTACGTACGATGGAATATCCCTCAGCCACGAAATCAATGTCATAAGACCAGTAGCAGCAAAATGAGTGGATTCAGGTACGATGATTCTAAGGGAAAGAAGTCACACAGGAAAAGAAACTTATCATAAGATATCACTTAGGAAGATCCTGTAAACATGGCAACACATGAACTGAGTTAGGAAAGAGAACAGAGTCTCACATTTAGAAAACACTCTTATGCCTGCTTAAGGGGGAAGGAGAGGTGGGGTGATGCATCAAACCAGAGTTTGATATAAGCACAGGTACTGTTCCAAAAACCAACTATGGAATAGACAAGACCTACACCTTCCTCAGTGAAAGGGACTCAAAACCCCATATTTCCCGCAGAGGAATAGATCTGACTAGTAAGAATCTTAAAACCTATGTATTGATATGTCTCCGTAAGGGAATCAAGTGTGTCTAGACTGGCATAAACATGGCAGCGAGAATCAGCTCAAACCCACTCTAAAAAGGAATTTCAAAAACAGAACAAAGAAACAGGGAAATTCTTTACAATTCCTTCAGGGTCTCTGATGCAACCTGGAATGACCCTATCTATGATGACAGCTGGATGTGGCATGAGGCTGGACACTTGGGACTGAGAGGATTGGTGAGATTGGGTGAGCAAATGCAGACCCTTTAAAGCAATAATGCATGGCAACCATTCCATGGGTCCCACCTCTCCAGGTTGAAGGGAATATTACTACAGCTATAACATGTACGGGAAACCTAGAGAATGGACACACTGTGAATACGAAAGGTTTCTAAAACTCAACGAAGAGTCCCTCTCCTGGTGCTCCGGTTTGACTTTCCAACAGCTTTACTATCAATCTCCCAACTTGGAGAGACAGCCCCTTTAAGCTCCTGGTTCACACAGGTTGCCCATTTGGCAGAGGAGGAAAGGGAAGAGGGAGAACCAATGAGAGAGTAGCTGTTAGGCATTTGGATGGGCACATGTCACTCTAATTTCCCGGCAGGAAGAAGAATTAACCAAAGTCTCAGCCACCCACCGGGAACCAGTATAGGTCCTGAACCAAATGTTTGGACTTGCGTTCAGCTCACAAAAAACGAGTTGAAAAATGGAGCTCAGGGGCACAGCAATTCACAAACTGGCAGAGTAATCAAGGCCAACTATCGTCCAAAAATCTGTTGAGGGAAGGCAACGAGGCGGACTTGAATGCGAGGCAGAATAGCAGGAAACAGATTTCAAGAGGTACGTAAGAATCGCCTGTAAAGCACAGCAAGAGGGGCACAACTTCGACAATGATGCACTTGGCCAAAAAGGGCGTATGCGTTTTCTCCTGAATATATTCAGGAGAAAACGCATACGCCCTTTTTGGCCAAGCAAGCAAGCGGGCAATGCAAATCTGCACTACAAAGAAGTATCACTTCCCACCGGTCAAAAGGGACATCCACAAAATGTGTAAAAACCAGAAAGGCAAGACAGGCCCTGGAGAACAGGGAGCCTTGTTATGCTGATGGGCGGGATGTAAGTTGCCAACTGCCTCACTGGAGGAGTGCATTGTGTTCCCTAAAACAAGTAAACCACAGAGCTACAGAGCAAAGGGCACTTCCAGTCTAGGGAATATACCTTGGGAAAACTGAAAATCCATAAGACAGAGCCACCCCCAAATTGAGGGCTGCACTGCTTACAAGAACCTCAACCTGGGTACACCTGAAATATCCCAGGAAATATAAAAATGGTTCAAAACATTGTGGAACTTACGTACGATGGAATATCCCTCAGCCACGAAATCAATGTCATAAGACCAGTAGCAGCAAAATGAGTGGATTCAGGTACGATGATTCTAAGGGAAAGAAGTCACACAGGAAAAGAAACTTATCATAAGATATCACTTAGGATGATCCTGTAAACATGGCAACACATGAACTGAGTTAGGCAAGAGAACAGAGTCTCACATTTAGAAAACACTCTTATGCCTGCTTAAGGGGGAAGGAGAGGTGGGGTGATGCATCAAACCAGAGTTTGATATAAGCACAGGTACTGTTCCAAAAACCAACTATGGAATAGACAAGACCTACACCTTCCTCAGTGAAAGGGACTCAAAACCCCATATTTCCCGCAGAGGAATAGATCTGACTAGTAAGAATCTTAAAACCTATGTATTGATATGTCTCCGTAAGGGAATCAAGTGTGTCTAGACTGGCATAAACATGGCAGCGAGAATCAGCTCAAACCCACTCTAAAAAGGAATTTCAAAAACAGAACAAAGAAACAGGGAAATTCTTTACAATTCCTTCAGGGTCTCTGATGCAACCTGGAATGACCCTATCTACGATGACAGCTGGATGTGGCATGAGGCTGGACACTTGGGACTGAGAGGATTGGTGAGATTGGGTGAGCAAATGCAGACCCTTTAAAGCAATAATGCATGGCAACCATTCCATGGGTCCCACCTCTCCAGGTTGAAGGGGATATTACTACAGCTATAACATGTACGGGAAACCTAGAGAATGGACACACTGTGAATACGAAAGGTTTCTAAAACTCAACGAAGAGTCCCTCTCCTGGTGCTCCGGTTTGACTTTCCAACAGCTTTACTATCAATCTCCCAACTTGGAGAGACAGCCCCTTTAAGCTCCTGGTTCACACAGGTTGCCCATTTGGCAGAGGAGGAAAGGGAAGAGGGAGAACCAATGAGAGAGTAGCTGTTAGGCATTTGGATGGGCACATGTCACTCTAATTTCCCGGCAGGAAGAAGAATTAACCAAAGTCTCAGCCACCCACCGGGAACCAGTATAGGTCCTGAACCAAATGTTTGGACTTGCGTTCAGCTCACAAAAAACGAGTTGAAAAATGGAGCTCAGGGGCACAGCAATTCACAAACTGGCAGAGTAATCAAGGCCAACTATCGTCCAAAAATCTGTTGAGGGAAGGCAACGAGGCGGACTTGAATGCGAGGCAGAATAGCAGGAAACAGATTTCAAGAGGTACGTTGGAATCCCCTGTAAAGCACAGGAAGAGGGGCACAACTTCGACAATGATGCACTTGGCCAAAAAGGGCGTATGCGTTTTCTCCTGAATATATTCAGGAGAAAACGCATACGCCCTTTTTGGCCAAGCAAGCAAGCGGGCAATGCAAATCTGCACTACAAAGAAGTATCACTTCCCACCGGTCAAAAGGGACATCCACAAAATGTGTAAAAACCAGAAAGGCAAGACAGGCCCTGGAGAACAGGGAGCCTTGTTATGCTGATGGGCGGGATGTAAGTTGCCAACTGCCTCACTGGAGGAGTGCATTGTGTTCCCTAAAACAAGTAAACAACAGAGCTACAGAGCCAAGGGCACTTCCAGTCTAGGGAATATACCTTGGGAAAACTGAAAATCCATAAGACAGAGCCACCCCCAAATTGAGGGCTGCACTGCTTACAAGAACCTCAACCTGGGTACACCTGAAATATCCCAGGAAATATAAAAATGGTTCAAAACATTGTGGAACTTACGTACGATGGAATATCCCTCAGCCACGAAATCAATGTCATAAGACCAGTAGCAGCAAAATGAGTGGATTCAGGTACGATGATTCTAAGGGAAAGAAGTCACACAGGAAAAGAAACTTATCATAAGATATCACTTAGGAAGATCCTGTAAACATGGCAACACATGAACTGAGTTAGGAAAGAGAACAGAGTCTCACATTTAGAAAACACTCTTATGCCTGCTTAAGGGGGAAGGAGAGGTGGGGTGATGCATCAAACCAGAGTTTGATATAAGCACAGGTACTGTTCCAAAAACCAACTATGGAATAGACAAGACCTACACCTTCCTCAGTGAAAGGGACTCAAAACCCCATATTTCCCGCAGAGGAATAGATCTGACTAGTAAGAATCTTAAAACCTATGTATTGATATGTCTCCGTAAGGGAATCAAGTGTGTCTAGACTGGCATAAACATGGCAGCGAGAATCAGCTCAAACCCACTCTAAAAAGGAATTTCAAAAACAGAACAAAGAAACAGGGAAATTCTTTACAATTCCTTCAGGGTCTCTGATGCAACCTGGAATGACCCTATCTATGATGACAGCTGGATGTGGCATGAGGCTGGACACTTGGGACTGAGAGGATTGGTGAGATTGGGTGAGCAAATGCAGACCCTTTAAAGCAATAATGCATGGCAACCATTCCATGGGTCCCACCTCTCCAGGTTGAAGGGAATATTACTACAGCTATAACATGTACGGGAAACCTAGAGAATGGACACACTGTGAATACGAAAGGTTTCTAAAACTCAACGAAGAGTCCCTCTCCTGGTGCTCCGGTTTGACTTTCCAACAGCTTTACTATCAATCTCCCAACTTGGAGAGACAGCCCCTTTAAGCTCCTGGTTCACACAGGTTGCCCATTTGGCAGAGGAGGAAAGGGAAGAGGGAGAACCAATGAGAGAGTAGCTGTTAGGCATTTGGATGGGCACATGTCACTCTAATTTCCCGGCAGGAAGAAGAATTAACCAAAGTCTCAGCCACCCACCGGGAACCAGTATAGGTCCTGAACCAAATGTTTGGACTTGCGTTCAGCTCACAAAAAACGAGTTGAAAAATGGAGCTCAGGGGCACAGCAATTCACAAACTGGCAGAGTAATCAAGGCCAACTATCGTCCAAAAATCTGTTGAGGGAAGGCAACGAGGCGGACTTGAATGCGAGGCAGAATAGCAGGAAACAGATTTCAAGAGGTACGTTGGAATCGCCTGTAAAGCACAGGAAGAGGGGCACAACTTCGACAATGATGCACTTGGCCAAAAAGGGCGTATGCGTTTTCTCCTGAATATATTCAGGAGAAAACGCATACGCCCTTTTTGGCCAAGCAAGCAAGCGGGCAATGCAAATCTGCACTACAAAGAAGTATCACTTCCCACCGGTCAAAAGGGACATCCACAAAATGTGTAAAAACCAGAAAGGCAAGACAGGCCCTGGAGAACAGGGAGCCTTGTTATGCTGATGGGCGGGATGTAAGTTGCCAACTGCCTCACTGGAGGAGTGCATTGTGTTCCCTAAAACAAGTAAACCACAGAGCTACAGAGCCAAGGGCACTTCCAGTCTAGGGAATATACCTTGGGAAAACTGAAAATCCATAAGACAGAGCCACCCCCAAATTGAGGGCTGCACTGCTTACAAGAACCTCAACCTGGGTACACCTGAAATATCCCAGGAAATATAAAAATGGTTCAAAACATTGTGGAACTTACGTACGATGGAATATCCCTCAGCCACGAAATCAATGTCATAAGACCAGTAGCAGCAAAATGAGTGGATTCAGGTACGATGATTCTAAGGGAAAGAAGTCACACAGGAAAAGAAACTTATCATAAGATATCACTTAGGATGATCCTGTAAACATGGCAACACATGAACTGAGTTAGGCAAGAGAACAGAGTCTCACATTTAGAAAACACTCTTATGCCTGCTTAAGGGGGAAGGAGAGGTGGGGTGATGCATCAAACCAGAGTTTGATATAAGCACAGGTACTGTTCCAAAAACCAACTATGGAATAGACAAGACCTACACCTTCCTCAGTGAAAGGGACTCAAAACCCCATATTTCCCGCAGAGGAATAGATCTGACTAGTAAGAATCTTAAAACCTATGTATTGATATGTCTCCGTAAGGGAATCAAGTGTGTCTAGACTGGCATAAACATGGCAGCGAGAATCAGCTCAAACCCACTCTAAAAAGGAATTTCAAAAACAGAACAAAGAAACAGGGAAATTCTTTACAATTCCTTCAGGGTCTCTGATGCAACCTGGAATGACCCTATCTACGATGACAGCTGGATGTGGCATGAGGCTGGACACTTGGGACTGAGAGGATTGGTGAGATTGGGTGAGCAAATGCAGACCCTTTAAAGCAATAATGCATGGCAACCATTCCATGGGTCCCACCTCTCCAGGTTGAAGGGGATATTACTACAGCTATAACATGTACGGGAAACCTAGAGAATGGACACACTGTGAATACGAAAGGTTTCTAAAACTCAACGAAGAGTCCCTCTCCTGGTGCTCCGGTTTGACTTTCCAACAGCTTTACTATCAATCTCCCAACTTGGAGAGACAGCCCCTTTAAGCTCCTGGTTCACACAGGTTGCCCATTTGGCAGAGGAGGAAAGGGAAGAGGGAGAACCAATGAGAGAGTAGCTGTTAGGCATTTGGATGGGCACATGTCACTCTAATTTCCCGGCAGGAAGAAGAATTAACCAAAGTCTCAGCCACCCACCGGGAACCAGTATAGGTCCTGAACCAAATGTTTGGACTTGCGTTCAGCTCACAAAAAACGAGTTGAAAAATGGAGCTCAGGGGCACAGCAATTCACAAACTGGCAGAGTAATCAAGGCCAACTATCGTCCAAAAATCTGTTGAGGGAAGGCAACGAGGCGGACTTGAATGCGAGGCAGAATAGCAGGAAACAGATTTCAAGAGGTACGTTAGAATCGCCTGTAAAGCACAGGAAGAGGGGCACAACTTCGACAATGATGCACTTGGCCAAAAAGGGCGTATGCGTTTTCTCCTGAATATATTCAGGAGAAAACGCATACGCCCTTTTTGGCCAAGCAAGCAAGCGGGCAATGCAAATCTGCACTACAAAGAAGTATCACTTCCCACCGGTCAAAAGGGACATCCACAAAATGTGTAAAAACCAGAAAGGCAAGACAGGCCCTGGAGAACAGGGAGCCTTGTTATGCTGATGGGCGGGATGTAAGTTGCCAACTGCCTCACTGGAGGAGTGCATTGTGTTCCCTAAAACAAGTAAACAACAGAGCTACAGAGCCAAGGGCACTTCCAGTCTAGGGAATATACCTTGGGAAAACTGAAAATCCATAAGACAGAGCCACCCCCAAATTGAGGGCTGCACTGCTTACAAGAACCTCAACCTGGGTACACCTGAAATATCCCAGGAAATATAAAAATGGTTCCAAACATTGTGGAACTTACGTACGATGGAATATCCCTCAGCCACGAAATCAATGTCATAAGACCAGTAGCAGCAAAATGAGTGGATTCAGGTACGATGATTCTAAGGGAAAGAAGTCACACAGGAAAAGAAACTTATCATAAGATATCACTTAGGAAGATCCTGTAAACATGGCTACACATGAACTGAGTTAGGAAAGAGAACAGAGTCTCACATTTAGAAAACACTCTTATGCCTGCTTAAGGGGGAAGGAGAGGTGGGGTGATGCATCAAACCAGAGTTTGATATAAGCACAGGTACTGTTCCAAAAACCAACTATGGAATAGACAAGACCTACACCTTCCTCAGTGAAAGGGACTCAAAACCCCATATTTCCCGCAGAGGAATAGATCTGACTAGTAAGAATCTTAAAACCTATGTATTGATATGTCTCCGTAAGGGAATCAAGTGTGTCTAGACTGGCATAAACATGGCAGCGAGAATCAGCTCAAACCCACTCTAAAAAGGAATTTCAAAAACAGAACAAAGAAACAGGGAAATTCTTTACAATTCCTTCAGGGTCTCTGATGCAACCTGGAATGACCCTATCTACGATGACAGCTGGATGTGGCATGAGGCTGGACACTTGGGACTGAGAGGATTGGTGAGATTGGGTGAGCAAATGCAGACCCTTTAAAGCAATAATGCATGGCAACCATTCCATGGGTCCCACCTCTCCAGGTTGAAGGGGATATTACTACAGCTATAACATGTACGGGAAACCTAGAGAATGGACACACTGTGAATACGAAAGGTTTCTAAAACTCAACGAAGAGTCCCTCTCCTGGTGCTCCGGTTTGACTTTCCAACAGCTTTACTATCAATCTCCCAACTTGGAGAGACAGCCCCTTTAAGCTCCTGGTTCACACAGGTTGCCCATTTGGCAGAGGAGGAAAGGGAAGAGGGAGAACCAATGAGAGAGTAGCTGTTAGGCATTTGGATGGGCACATGTCACTCTAATTTCCCGGCAGGAAGAAGAATTAACCAAAGTCTCAGCCACCCACCGGGAACCAGTATAGGTCCTGAACCAAATGTTTGGACTTGCGTTCAGCTCACAAAAAACGAGTTGAAAAATGGAGCTCAGGGGCACAGCAATTCACAAACTGGCAGAGTAATCAAGGCCAACTATCGTCCAAAAATCTGTTGAGGGAAGGCAACGAGGCGGACTTGAATGTGAGGCAGAATAGCAGGAAACAGATTTCAAGAGGTACGTTAGAATCGCCTGTAAAGCACAGGAAGAGGGGCACAACTTCGACAATGATGCACTTGGCCAAAAAGGGCGTATGCGTTTTCTCCTGAATATATTCAGGAGAAAACGCATACGCCCTTTTTGGCCAAGCAAGCAAGCGGGCAATGCAAATCTGCACTACAAAGAAGTATCACTTCCCACCGGTCAAAAGGGACATCCACAAAATGTGTAAAAACCAGAAAGGCAAGACAGGCCCTGGAGAACAGGGAGCCTTGTTATGCTGATGGGCGGGATGTAAGTTGCCAACTGCCTCACTGGAGGAGTGCATTGTGTTCCCTAAAACAAGTAAACAACAGAGCTACAGAGCCAAGGGCACTTCCAGTCTAGGGAATATACCTTGGGCAAACTGAAAATCCATAAGACAGAGCCACCCCCAAATTGAGGGCTGCACTGCTTACAAGAACCTCAACCTGGGTACACCTGAAATATCCCAGGAAATATAAAAATGGTTCCAAACATTGTGGAACTTACGTACGATGGAATATCCCTCAGCCACGAAATCAATGTCATAAGACCAGTAGCAGCAAAATGAGTGGATTCAGGTACGATGATTCTAAGTGAAAGAAGTCACACAGAAAAAGAAACTTATCATAAGATATCACTTAGGAAGATCTTGTAAACATGGCAACACATGAACTGAGTTAGGAAAGAGAACAGAGTCTCACATTTAGAAAACACTCTTATGCCTGCTTAAGGGGGAAGGAGAGGTGGGGTGATGCATCAAACCAGAGTTTGATATAAGCACAGGTACTGTTCCAAAAACCAACTATGGAATAGACAAGACCTACACCTTCCTCAGTGAAAGGGACTCAAAACCCCATATTTCTCGCAGAGGAATAGATCTGACTAGTAAGAATCTTAAAACCTATGTATTGATATGTCTCCGTAAGGGAATCAAGTGTGTCTAGACTGGCATAAACATGGCAGCGAGAATCAGCTCAAACCCACTCTAAAAAGGAATTTCAAAAACAGAACAAAGAAACAGGGAAATTCTTTACAATTCCTTCAGGGTCTCTGATGCAACCTGGAATGACCCTATCTACAATGACAGCTGGATGTGGCATGAGGCTGGACACTTGGGACTGAGAGGATTGGTGAGATTGGGTGAGCAAATGCAGACCCTTTAAAGCAATAATGCATGGCAACCATTCCATGGGTCCCACCTCTCCAGGTTGAAGGGAATATTACTACAGCTATAACATGTACGGGAAACCTAGAGAATGGACACACTGTGAATACGAAAGGTTTCTAAAACTCAACGAAGAGTCCCTCTCCTGGTGCTCCGGTTTGACTTTCCAACTGCTTTACTATCAATCTCCCAACTTGGAGAGACAGCCCCTTTAAGCTCCTGTTTCACACAGGTTGCCCATTTGGCAGAGGAGGAAAGGGAAGAGGGAGAACCAATGAGAGAGTAGCTGTTAGGCATTTGGATGGGCACATGTCACTCTAATTTCCCGGCAGGAAGAAGAATTAACCAAAGTCTCAGCCACCCACCGGGAACCAGTATAGGTCCTGAACCAAATGTTTGGACTTGCGTTCAGCTCACAAAAAACGAGTTGAAAAATGGAGCTCAGGGGCACAGCAATTCACAAACTGGCAGAGTAATCAAGGCCAACTATCGTCCAAAAATCTGTTGAGGGAAGGCAACGAGGCGGACTTGAATGCGAGGCAGAATAGCAGGAAACAGATTTCAAGAGGTACGTTGGAATCGCCTGTAAAGCACAGGAAGAGGGGCACAACTTCGACAATGATGCACTTGGCCAAAAAGGGCGTATGCGTTTTCTCCTGAATATATTCAGGAGAAAACGCATACGCCCTTTTTGGCCAAGCAAGCAAGCGGGCAATGCAAATCTGCACTACAAAGAAGTATCACTTCCCACCGGTCAAAAGGGACATCCACAAAATGTGTAAAAACCAGAAAGGCAAGACAGGCCCTGGAGAACAGGGAGCCTTGTTATGCTGATGGGCGGGATGTAAGTTGCCAACTGCCTCACTGGAGGAGTGCATTGTGTTCCCTAAAACAAGTAAACCACAGAGCTACAGAGCCAAGGGCACTTCCAGTCTAGGGAATATACCTTGGGAAAACTGAAAATCCATAAGACAGAGCCACCCCCAAATTGAGGGCTGCACTGCTTACAAGAACCTCAACCTGGGTACACCTGAAATATCCCAGGAAATATAAAAATGGTTCAAAACATTGTGGAACTTACGTACGATGGAATATCCCTCAGCCACGAAATCAATGTCATAAGACCAGTAGCAGCAAAATGAGTGGATTCAGGTACGATGATTCTAAGGGAAAGAAGTCACACAGGAAAAGAAACTTATCATAAGATATCACTTAGGAAGATCCTGTAAACATGGCAACACATGAACTGAGTTAGGAAAGAGAACAGAGTCTCACATTTAGAAAACACTCTTATGCCTGCTTAAGGGGGAAGGAGAGGTGGGGTGATGCATCAAACCAGAGTTTGATATAAGCACAGGTACTGTTCCAAAAACCAACTATGGAATAGACAAGACCTACACCTTCCTCAGTGAAAGGGACTCAAAACCCCATATTTCCCGCAGAGGAATAGATCTGACTAGTAAGAATCTTAAAACCTATGTATTGATATGTCTCCGTAAGGGAATCAAGTGTGTCTAGACTGGCATAAACATGGCAGCGAGAATCAGCTCAAACCCACTCTAAAAAGGAATTTCAAAAACAGAACAAAGAAACAGGGAAATTCTTTACAATTCCTTCAGGGTCTCTGATGCAACCTGGAATGACCCTATCTACGATGACAGCTGGATGTGGCATGAGGCTGGACACTTGGGACTGAGAGGATTGGTGAGATTGGGTGAGCAAATGCAGACCCTTTAAAGCAATAATGCATGGCAACCATTCCATGGGTCCCACCTCTCCAGGTTGAAGGGAATATTACTACAGCTATAACATGTACGGGAAACCTAGAGAATGGACACACTGTGAATACGAAAGGTTTCTAAAACTCAACGAAGAGTCCCTCTCCTGGTGCTCCGGTTTGACTTTCCAACAGCTTTACTATCAATCTCCCAACTTGGAGAGACAGCCCCTTTAAGCTCCTGGTTCACACAGGTTGCCCATTTGGCAGAGGAGGAAAGGGAAGAGGGAGAACCAATGAGAGAGTAGCTGTTAGGCATTTGGATGGGCACATGTCACTCTAATTTCCCGGCAGGAAGAAGAATTAACCAAAGTCTCAGCCACCCACCGGGAACCAGTATAGGTCCTGAACCAAATGTTTGGACTTGCGTTCAGCTCACAAAAAACGAGTTGAAAAATGGAGCTCAGGGGCACAGCAATTCACAAACTGGCAGAGTAATCAAGGCCAACTATCGTCCAAAAATCTGTTGAGGGAAGGCAACGAGGCGGACTTGAATGCGAGGCAGAATAGCAGGAAACAGATTTCAAGAGGTACGTTAGAATCGCCTGTAAAGCACAGCAAGAGGGGCACAACTTCGACAATGATGCACTTGGCCAAAAAGGGCGTATGCGTTTTCTCCTGAATATATTCAGGAGAAAACGCATACGCCCTTTTTGGCCAAGCAAGCAAGCGGGCAATGCAAATCTGCACTACAAAGAAGTATCACTTCCCACCGGTCAAAAGGGACATCCACAAAATGTGTAAAAACCAGAAAGGCAAGACAGGCCCTGGAGAACAGGGAGCCTTGTTATGCTGATGGGCGGGATGTAAGTTGCCAACTGCCTCACTGGAGGAGTGCATTGTGTTCCCTAAAACAAGTAAACCACAGAGCTACAGAGCCAAGGGCACTTCCAGTCTAGGGAATATACCTTGGGAAAACTGAAAATCCATAAGACAGAGCCACCCCCAAATTGAGGGCTGCACTGCTTACAAGAACCTCAACCTGGGTACACCTGAAATATCCCAGGAAATATAAAAATGGTTCAAAACATTGTGGAACTTACGTACGATGGAATATCCCTCAGCCACGAAATCAATGTCATAAGACCAGTAGCAGCAAAATGAGTGGATTCAGGTACGATGATTCTAAGTGAAAGAAGTCACACAGAAAAAGAAACTTATCATAAGATATCACTTAGGAAGATCCTGTAAACATGGCAACACATGAACTGAGTTAGGAAAGAGAACAGAGTCTCACATTTAGAAAACACTCTTATGCCTGCTTAAGGGGGAAGGAGAGGTGGGGTGATGCATCAAACCAGAGTTTGATATAAGCACAGGTACTGTTCCAAAAACCAACTATGGAATAGACAAGACCTACACCTTCCTCAGTGAAAGGGACTCAAAAACCCCATATTTCCCGCAGAGGAATAGATCTGACTAGTAAGAATCTTAAAACCTATGTATTGATATGTCTCCGTAAGGGAATCAAGTGTGTCTAGACTGGCATAAACATGGCAGCGAGAATCAGCTCAAACCCACTCTAAAAAGGAATTTCAAAAACAGAACAAAGAAACAGGGAAATTCTTTACAATTCCTTCAGGGTCTCTGATGCAACCTGGAATGACCCTATCTACGATGACAGCTGGATGTGGCATGAGGCTGGACACTTGGGACTGAGAGGATTGGTGAGATTGGGTGAGCAAATGCAGACCCTTTAAAGCAATAATGCATGGCAACCATTCCATGGGTCCCACCTCTCCAGGTTGAAGGGAATATTACTACAGCTATAACATGTACGGGAAACCTAGAGAATGGACACACTGTGAATACGAAAGGTTTCTAAAACTCAACGAAGAGTCCCTCTCCTGGTGCTCCGGTTTGACTTTCCAACAGCTTTACTATCAATCTCCCAACTTGGAGAGACAGCCCCTTTAAGCTCCTGGTTCACACAGGTTGCCCATTTGGCAGAGGAGGAAAGGGAAGAGGGAGAACCAATGAGAGAGTAGCTGTTAGGCATTTGGATGGGCACATGTCACTCTAATTTCCCGGCAGGAAGAAGAATTAACCAAAGTCTCAGCCACCCACCGGGAACCAGTATAGGTCCTGAACCAAATGTTTGGACTTGCGTTCAGCTCACAAAAAACGAGTTGAAAAATGGAGCTCAGGGGCACAGCAATTCACAAACTGGCAGAGTAATCAAGGCCAACTATCGTCCAAAAATCTGTTGAGGGAAGGCAACGAGGCGGACTTGAATGCGAGGCAGAATAGCAGGAAACAGATTTCAAGAGGTACGTAAGAATCGCCTGTAAAGCACAGCAAGAGGGGCACAACTTCGACAATGATGCACTTGGCCAAAAAGGGCGTATGCGTTTTCTCCTGAATATATTCAGGAGAAAACGCATACGCCCTTTTTGGCCAAGCAAGCAAGCGGGCAATGCAAATCTGCACTACAAAGAAGTATCACTTCCCACCGGTCAAAAGGGACATCCACAAAATGTGTAAAAACCAGAAAGGCAAGACAGGCCCTGGAGAACAGGGAGCCTTGTTATGCTGATGGGCGGGATGTAAGTTGCCAACTGCCTCACTGGAGGAGTGCATTGTGTTCCCTAAAACAAGTAAACAACAGAGCTACAGAGCCAAGGGCACTTCCAGTCTAGGGAATATACCTTGGGAAAACTGAAAATCCATAAGACAGAGCCACCCCCAAATTGAGGGCTGCACTGCTTACAAGAACCTCAACCTGGGTACACCTGAAATATCCCAGGAAATATAAAAATGGTTCAAAACATTGTGGAACTTACGTACGATGGAATATCCCTCAGCCACGAAATCAATGTCATAAGACCAGTAGCAGCAAAATGAGTGGATTCAGGTACGATGATTCTAAGTGAAAGAAGTCACACAGAAAAAGAAACTTATCATAAGATATCACTTAGGAAGATCCTGTAAACATGGCAACACATGAACTGAGTTAGGAAAGAGAACAGAGTCTCACATTTAGAAAACACTCTTATGCCTGCTTAAGGGGGAAGGAGAGGTGGGGTGATGCATCAAACCAGAGTTTGATATAAGCACAGGTACTGTTCCAAAAACCAACTATGGAATAGACAAGACCTACACCTTCCTCAGTGAAAGGGACTCAAAAACCCCATATTTCCCGCAGAGGAATAGATCTGACTAGTAAGAATCTTAAAACCTATGTATTGATATGTCTCCGTAAGGGAATCAAGTGTGTCTAGACTGGCATAAACATGGCAGCGAGAATCAGCTCAAACCCACTCTAAAAAGGAATTTCAAAAACAGAACAAAGAAACAGGGAAATTCTTTACAATTCCTTCAGGGTCTCTGATGCAACCTGGAATGACCCTATCTACGATGACAGCTGGATGTGGCATGAGGCTGGACACTTGGGACTGAGAGGATTGGTGAGATTGGGTGAGCAAATGCAGACCCTTTAAAGCAATAATGCATGGCAACCATTCCATGGGTCCCACCTCTCCAGGTTGAAGGGAATATTACTACAGCTATAACATGTACGGGAAACCTAGAGAATGGACACACTGTGAATACGAAAGGTTTCTAAAACTCAACGAAGAGTCCCTCTCCTGGTGCTCCGGTTTGACTTTCCAACAGCTTTACTATCAATCTCCCAACTTGGAGAGACAGCCCCTTTAAGCTCCTGGTTCACACAGGTTGCCCATTTGGCAGAGGAGGAAAGGGAAGAGGGAGAACCAATGAGAGAGTAGCTGTTAGGCATTTGGATGGGCACATGTCACTCTAATTTCCCGGCAGGAAGAAGAATTAACCAAAGTCTCAGCCACCCACCGGGAACCAGTATAGGTCCTGAACCAAATGTTTGGACTTGCGTTCAGCTCACAAAAAACGAGTTGAAAAATGGAGCTCAGGGGCACAGCAATTCACAAACTGGCAGAGTAATCAAGGCCAACTATCGTCCAAAAATCTGTTGAGGGAAGGCAACGAGGCGGACTTGAATGCGAGGCAGAATAGCAGGAAACAGATTTCAAGAGGTACGTTAGAATCGCCTGTAAAGCACAGCAAGAGGGGCACAACTTCGACAATGATGCACTTGGCCAAAAAGGGCGTATGCGTTTTCTCCTGAATATATTCAGGAGAAAACGCATACGCCCTTTTTGGCCAAGCAAGCAAGCGGGCAATGCAAATCTGCACTACAAAGAAGTATCACTTCCCACCGGTCAAAAGGGACATCCACAAAATGTGTAAAAACCAGAAAGGCAAGACAGGCCCTGGAGAACAGGGAGCCTTGTTATGCTGATGGGCGGGATGTAAGTTGCCAACTGCCTCACTGGAGGAGTGCATTGTGTTCCCTAAAACAAGTAAACAACAGAGCTACAGAGCCAAGGGCACTTCCAGTCTAGGGAATATACCTTGGGAAAACTGAAAATCCATAAGACAGAGCCACCCCCAAATTGAGGGCTGCACTGCTTACAAGAACCTCAACCTGGGTACACCTGAAATATCCCAGGAAATATAAAAATGGTTCCAAACATTGTGGAACTTACGTACGATGGAATATCCCTCAGCCACGAAATCAATGTCATAAGACCAGTAGCAGCAAAATGAGTGGATTCAGGTACGATGATTCTAAGGGAAAGAAGTCACACAGGAAAAGAAACTTATCATAAGATATCACTTAGGAAGATCCTGTAAACATGGCTACACATGAACTGAGTTAGGAAAGAGAACAGAGTCTCACATTTAGAAAACACTCTTAGGCCTGCTTAAGGGGGAAGGAGAGGTGGGGTGATGCATCAAACCAGAGTTTGATATAAGCACAGGTACTGTTCCAAAAACCAACTATGGAATAGACAAGACCTACACCTTCCTCAGTGAAAGGGACTCAAAACCCCATATTTCCCGCAGAGGAATAGATCTGACTAGTAAGAATCTTAAAACCTATGTATTGATATGTCTCCGTAAGGGAATCAAGTGTGTCTAGACTGGCATAAACATGGCAGCGAGAATCAGCTCAAACCCACTCTAAAAAGGAATTTCAAAAACAGAACAAAGAAACAGGGAAATTCTTTACAATTCCTTCAGGGTCTCTGATGCAACCTGGAATGACCCTATCTACGATGACAGCTGGATGTGGCATGAGGCTGGACACTTGGGACTGAGAGGATTGGTGAGATTGGGTGAGCAAATGCAGACCCTTTAAAGCAATAATGCATGGCAACCATTCCATGGGTCCCACCTCTCCAGGTTGAAGGGGATATTACTACAGCTATAACATGTACGGGAAACCTAGAGAATGGACACACTGTGAATACGAAAGGTTTCTAAAACTCAACGAAGAGTCCCTCTCCTGGTGCTCCGGTTTGACTTTCCAACAGCTTTACTATCAATCTCCCAACTTGGAGAGACAGCCCCTTTAAGCTCCTGGTTCACACAGGTTGCCCATTTGGCAGAGGAGGAAAGGGAAGAGGGAGAACCAATGAGAGAGTAGCTGTTAGGCATTTGGATGGGCACATGTCACTCTAATTTCCCGGCAGGAAGAAGAATTAACCAAAGTCTCAGCCACCCACCGGGAACCAGTATAGGTCCTGAACCAAATGTTTGGACTTGCGTTCAGCTCACAAAAAACGAGTTGAAAAATGGAGCTCAGGGGCACAGCAATTCACAAACTGGCAGAGTAATCAAGGCCAACTATCGTCCAAAAATCTGTTGAGGGAAGGCAACGAGGCGGACTTGAATGCGAGGCAGAATAGCAGGAAACAGATTTCAAGAGGTACGTTAGAATCGCCTGTAAAGCACAGGAAGAGGGGCACAACTTCGACAATGATGCACTTGGCCAAAAAGGGCGTATGCGTTTTCTCCTGAATATATTCAGGAGAAAACGCATACGCCCTTTTTGGCCAAGCAAGCAAGCGGGCAATGCAAATCTGCACTACAAAGAAGTATCACTTCCCACCGGTCAAAAGGGACATCCACAAAATGTGTAAAAACCAGAAAGGCAAGACAGGCCCTGGAGAACAGGGAGCCTTGTTATGCTGATGGGCGGGATGTAAGTTGCCAACTGCCTCACTGGAGGAGTGCATTGTGTTCCCTAAAACAAGTAAACAACAGAGCTACAGAGCCAAGGGCACTTCCAGTCTAGGGAATATACCTTGGGAAAACTGAAAATCCATAAGACAGAGCCACCCCCAAATTGAGGGCTGCACTGCTTACAAGAACCTCAACCTGGGTACACCTGAAATATCCCAGGAAATATAAAAATGGTTCCAAACATTGTGGAACTTACGTACGATGGAATATCCCTCAGCCACGAAATCAATGTCATAAGACCAGTAGCAGCAAAATGAGTGGATTCAGGTACGATGATTCTAAGGGAAAGAAGTCACACAGGAAAAGAAACTTATCATAAGATATCACTTAGGAAGATCCTGTAAACATGGCTACACATGAACTGAGTTAGGAAAGAGAACAGAGTCTCACATTTAGAAAACACTCTTATGCCTGCTTAAGGGGGAAGGAGAGGTGGGGTGATGCATCAAACCAGAGTTTGATATAAGCACAGGTACTGTTCCAAAAACCAACTATGGAATAGACAAGACCTACACCTTCCTCAGTGAAAGGGACTCAAAACCCCATATTTCCCGCAGAGGAATAGATCTGACTAGTAAGAATCTTAAAACCTATGTATTGATATGTCTCCGTAAGGGAATCAAGTGTGTCTAGGCTGGCATAAGCATGGCAGCGAGAATCAGCTCAAACCCACTCTAAAAAGGAATTTCAAAAACAGAACAAAGAAACAGGGAAATTCTTTACAATTCCTTCAGGGTCTCTGATGCAACCTGGAATGACCCTATCTACGATGACAGCTGGATGTGGCATGAGGCTGGACACTTGGGACTGAGAGGATTGGTGAGATTGGGTGAGCAAATGCAGACCCTTTAAAGCAATAATGCATGGCAACCATTCCATGGGTCCCACCTCTCCAGGTTGAAGGGGATATTACTACAGCTATAACATGTACGGGAAACCTAGAGAATGGACACACTGTGAATACGAAAGGTTTCTAAAACTCAACGAAGAGTCCCTCTCCTGGTGCTCCGGTTTGACTTTCCAACAGCTTTACTATCAATCTCCCAACTTGGAGAGACAGCCCCTTTAAGCTCCTGGTTCACACAGGTTGCCCATTTGGCAGAGGAGGAAAGGGAAGAGGGAGAACCAATGAGAGAGTAGCTGTTAGGCATTTGGATGGGCACATGTCACTCTAATTTCCCGGCAGGAAGAAGAATTAACCAAAGTCTCAGCCACCCACCGGGAACCAGTATAGGTCCTGAACCAAATGTTTGGACTTGCGTTCAGCTCACAAAAAACGAGTTGAAAAATGGAGCTCAGGGGCACAGCAATTCACAAACTGGCAGAGTAATCAAGGCCAACTATCGTCCAAAAATCTGTTGAGGGAAGGCAACGAGGCGGACTTGAATGTGAGGCAGAATAGCAGGAAACAGATTTCAAGAGGTACGTTAGAATCGCCTGTAAAGCACAGGAAGAGGGGCACAACTTCGACAATGATGCACTTGGCCAAAAAGGGCGTATGCGTTTTCTCCTGAATATATTCAGGAGAAAACGCATACGCCCTTTTTGGCCAAGCAAGCAAGCGGGCAATGCAAATCTGCACTACAAAGAAGTATCACTTCCCACCGGTCAAAAGGGACATCCACAAAATGTGTAAAAACCAGAAAGGCAAGACAGGCCCTGGAGAACAGGGAGCCTTGTTATGCTGATGGGCGGGATGTAAGTTGCCAACTGCCTCACTGGAGGAGTGCATTGTGTTCCCTAAAACAAGTAAACCACAGAGCTACAGAGCCAAGGGCACTTCCAGTCTAGGGAATATACCTTGGGAAAACTGAAAATCCATAAGACAGAGCCACCCCCAAATTGAGGGCTGCACTGCTTACAAGAACCTCAACCTGGGTACACCTGAAATATCCCAGGAAATATAAAAATGGTTCAAAACATTGTGGAACTTACGTACGATGGAATATCCCTCAGCCACGAAATCAATGTCATAAGACCAGTAGCAGCAAAATGAGTGGATTCAGGTACGATGATTCTAAGGGAAAGAAGTCACACAGGAAAAGAAACTTATCATAAGATATCACTTAGGAAGATCCTGTAAACATGGCAACACATGAACTGAGTTAGGAAAGAGAACAGAGTCTCACATTTAGAAAACACTCTTATGCCTGCTTAAGGGGGAAGGAGAGGTGGGGTGATGCATCAAACCAGAGTTTGATATAAGCACAGGTACTGTTCCAAAAACCAACTATGGAATAGACAAGACCTACACCTTCCTCAGTGAAAGGGACTCAAAACCCCATATTTCCCGCAGAGGAATAGATCTGACTAGTAAGAATCTTAAAACCTATGTATTGATATGTCTCCGTAAGGGAATCAAGTGTGTCTAGACTGGCATAAACATGGCAGCGAGAATCAGCTCAAACCCACTCTAAAAAGGAATTTCAAAAACAGAACAAAGAAACAGGGAAATTCTTTACAATTCCTTCAGGGTCTCTGATGCAACCTGGAATGACCCTATCTACGATGACAGCTGGATGTGGCATGAGGCTGGACACTTGGGACTGAGAGGATTGGTGAGATTGGGTGAGCAAATGCAGACCCTTTAAAGCAATAATGCATGGCAACCATTCCATGGGTCCCACCTCTCCAGGTTGAAGGGAATATTACTACAGCTATAACATGTACGGGAACCCTAGAGAATGGACACACTGTGAATACGAAAGGTTTCTAAAACTCAACGAAGAGTCCCTCTCCTGGTGCTCCGGTTTGACTTTCCAACAGCTTTACTATCAATCTCCCAACTTGGAGAGACAGCCCCTTTAAGCTCCTGGTTCACACAGGTTGCCCATTTGGCAGAGGAGGAAAGGGAAGAGGGAGAACCAATGAGAGAGTAGCTGTTAGGCATTTGGATGGGCACATGTCACTCTAATTTCCCGGCAGGAAGAAGAATTAACCAAAGTCTCAGCCACCCACCGGGAACCAGTATAGGTCCTGAACCAAATGTTTGGACTTGCGTTCAGCTCACAAAAAACGAGTTGAAAAATGGAGCTCAGGGGCACAGCAATTCACAAACTGGCAGAGTAATCAAGGCCAACTATCGTCCAAAAATCTGTTGAGGGAAGGCAACGAGGCGGACTTGAATGCGAGGCAGAATAGCAGGAAACAGATTTCAAGAGGTACGTAAGAATCGCCTGTAAAGCACAGCAAGAGGGGCACAACTTCGACAATGATGCACTTGGCCAAAAAGGGCGTATGCGTTTTCTCCTGAATATATTCAGGAGAAAACGCATACGCCCTTTTTGGCCAAGCAAGCAAGCGGGCAATGCAAATCTGCACTACAAAGAAGTATCACTTCCCACCGGTCAAAAGGGACATCCACAAAATGTGTAAAAACCAGAAAGGCAAGACAGGCCCTGGAGAACAGGGAGCCTTGTTATGCTGATGGGCGGGATGTAAGTTGCCAACTGCCTCACTGGAGGAGTGCATTGTGTTCCCTAAAACAAGTAAACAACAGAGCTACAGAGCCAAGGGCACTTCCAGTCTAGGGAATATACCTTGGGAAAACTGAAAATCCATAAGACAGAGCCACCCCCAAATTGAGGGCTGCACTGCTTACAAGAACCTCAACCTGGGTACACCTGAAATATCCCAGGAAATATAAAAATGGTTCAAAACATTGTGGAACTTACGTACGATGGAATATCCCTCAGCCACGAAATCAATGTCATAAGACCAGTAGCAGCAAAATGAGTGGATTCAGGTACGATGATTCTAAGTGAAAGAAGTCACACAGAAAAAGAAACTTATCATAAGATATCACTTAGGAAGATCCTGTAAACATGGCAACACATGAACTGAGTTAGGAAAGAGAACAGAGTCTCACATTTAGAAAACACTCTTATGCCTGCTTAAGGGGGAAGGAGAGGTGGGGTGATGCATCAAACCAGAGTTTGATATAAGCACAGGTACTGTTCCAAAAACCAACTATGGAATAGACAAGACCTACACCTTCCTCAGTGAAAGGGACTCAAAAACCCCATATTTCCCGCAGAGGAATAGATCTGACTAGTAAGAATCTTAAAACCTATGTATTGATATGTCTCCGTAAGGGAATCAAGTGTGTCTAGACTGGCATAAACATGGCAGCGAGAATCAGCTCAAACCCACTCTAAAAAGGAATTTCAAAAACAGAACAAAGAAACAGGGAAATTCTTTACAATTCCTTCAGGGTCTCTGATGCAACCTGGAATGACCCTATCTACGATGACAGCTGGATGTGGCATGAGGCTGGACACTTGGGACTGAGAGGATTGGTGAGATTGGGTGAGCAAATGCAGACCCTTTAAAGCAATAATGCATGGCAACCATTCCATGGGTCCCACCTCTCCAGGTTGAAGGGAATATTACTACAGCTATAACATGTACGGGAAACCTAGAGAATGGACACACTGTGAATACGAAAGGTTTCTAAAACTCAACGAAGAGTCCCTCTCCTGGTGCTCCGGTTTGACTTTCCAACAGCTTTACTATCAATCTCCCAACTTGGAGAGACAGCCCCTTTAAGCTCCTGGTTCACACAGGTTGCCCATTTGGCAGAGGAGGAAAGGGAAGAGGGAGAACCAATGAGAGAGTAGCTGTTAGGCATTTGGATGGGCACATGTCACTCTAATTTCCCGGCAGGAAGAAGAATTAACCAAAGTCTCAGCCACCCACCGGGAACCAGTATAGGTCCTGAACCAAATGTTTGGACTTGCGTTCAGCTCACAAAAAACGAGTTGAAAAATGGAGCTCAGGGGCACAGCAATTCACAAACTGGCAGAGTAATCAAGGCCAACTATCGTCCAAAAATCTGTTGAGGGAAGGCAACGAGGCGGACTTGAATGCGAGGCAGAATAGCAGGAAACAGATTTCAAGAGGTACGTTAGAATCGCCTGTAAAGCACAGCAAGAGGGGCACAACTTCGACAATGATGCACTTGGCCAAAAAGGGCGTATGCGTTTTCTCCTGAATATATTCAGGAGAAAACGCATACGCCCTTTTTGGCCAAGCAAGCAAGCGGGCAATGCAAATCTGCACTACAAAGAAGTATCACTTCCCACCGGTCAAAAGGGACATCCACAAAATGTGTAAAAACCAGAAAGGCAAGACAGGCCCTGGAGAACAGGGAGCCTTGTTATGCTGATGGGCGGGATGTAAGTTGCCAACTGCCTCACTGGAGGAGTGCATTGTGTTCCCTAAAACAAGTAAACAACAGAGCTACAGAGCCAAGGGCACTTCCAGTCTAGGGAATATACCTTGGGAAAACTGAAAATCCATAAGACAGAGCCACCCCCAAATTGAGGGCTGCACTGCTTACAAGAACCTCAACCTGGGTACACCTGAAATATCCCAGGAAATATAAAAATGGTTCAAAACATTGTGGAACTTACGTACGATGGAATATCCCTCAGCCACGAAATCAATGTCATAAGACCAGTAGCAGCAAAATGAGTGGATTCAGGTACGATGATTCTAAGTGAAAGAAGTCACACAGGAAAAGAAACTTATCATAAGATATCACTTAGGAAGATCCTGTAAACATGGCAACACATGAACTGAGTTAGGAAAGAGAACAGAGTCTCACATTTAGAAAACACTCTTATGCCTGCTTAAGGGGGAAGGAGAGGTGGGGTGATGCATCAAACCAGAGTTTGATATAAGCACAGGTACTGTTCCAAAAACCAACTATGGAATAGACAAGACCTACACCTTCCTCAGTGAAAGGGACTCAAAACCCCATATTTCCCGCAGAGGAATAGATCTGACTAGTAAGAATCTTAAAACCTATGTATTGATATGTCTCCGTAAGGGAATCAAGTGTGTCTAGACTGGCATAAACATGGCAGCGAGAATCAGCTCAAACCCACTCTAAAAAGGAATTTCAAAAACAGAACAAAGAAACAGGGAAATTCTTTACAATTCCTTCAGGGTCTCTGATGCAACCTGGAATGACCCTATCTACGATGACAGCTGGATGTGGCATGAGGCTGGACACTTGGGACTGAGAGGATTGGTGAGATTGGGTGAGCAAATGCAGACCCTTTAAAGCAATAATGCATGGCAACCATTCCATGGGTCCCACCTCTCCAGGTTGAAGGGAATATTACTACAGCTATAACATGTACGGGAAACCTAGAGAATGGACACACTGTGAATACGAAAGGTTTCTAAAACTCAACGAAGAGTCCCTCTCCTGGTGCTCCGGTTTGACTTTCCAACTGCTTTACTATCAATCTCCCAACTTGGAGAGACAGCCCCTTTAAGCTCCTGGTTCACACAGGTTGCCCATTTGGCAGAGGAGGAAAGGGAAGAGGGAGAACCAATGAGAGAGTAGCTGTTAGGCATTTGGATGGGCACATGTCACTCTAATTTCCCGGCAGGAAGAAGAATTAACCAAAGTCTCAGCCACCCACCGGGAACCAGTATAGGTCCTGAACCAAATGTTTGGACTTGCGTTCAGCTCACAAAAAACGAGTTGAAAAATGGAGCTCAGGGGCACAGCAATTCACAAACTGGCAGAGTAATCAAGGCCAACTATCGTCCAAAAATCTGTTGAGGGAAGGCAACGAGGCGGACTTGAATGCGAGGCAGAATAGCAGGAAACAGATTTCAAGAGGTACGTAAGAATCGCCTGTAAAGCACAGCAAGAGGGGCACAACTTCGACAATGATGCACTTGGCCAAAAAGGGCGTATGCGTTTTCTCCTGAATATATTCAGGAGAAAACGCATACGCCCTTTTTGGCCAAGCAAGCAAGCGGGCAATGCAAATCTGCACTACAAAGAAGTATCACTTCCCACCGGTCAAAAGGGACATCCACAAAATGTGTAAAAACCAGAAAGGCAAGACAGGCCCTGGAGAACAGGGAGCCTTGTTATGCTGATGGGCGGGATGTAAGTTGCCAACTGCCTCACTGGAGGAGTGCATTGTGTTCCCTAAAACAAGTAAACCACAGAGCTACAGAGCCAAGGGCACTTCCAGTCTAGGGAATATACCTTGGGAAAACTGAAAATCCATAAGACAGAGCCACCCCCAAATTGAGGGCTGCACTGCTTACAAGAACCTCAACCTGGGTACACCTGAAATATCCCAGGAAATATAAAAATGGTTCAAAACATTGTGGAACTTACGTACGATGGAATATCCCTCAGCCACGAAATCAATGTCATAAGACCAGTAGCAGCAAAATGAGTGGATTCAGGTACGATGATTCTAAGGGAAAGAAGTCACACAGGAAAAGAAACTTATCATAAGATATCACTTAGGAAGATCCTGTAAACATGGCAACACATGAACTGAGTTAGGCAAGAGAACAGAGTCTCACATTTAGAAAACACTCTTATGCCTGCTTAAGGGGGAAGGAGAGGTGGGGTGATGCATCAAACCAGAGTTTGATATAAGCACAGGTACTGTTCCAAAAACCAACTATGGAATAGACAAGACCTACACCTTCCTCAGTGAAAGGGACTCAAAACCCCATATTTCCCGCAGAGGAATAGATCTGACTAGTAAGAATCTTAAAACCTATGTATTGATATGTCTCCGTAAGGGAATCAAGTGTGTCTAGACTGGCATAAACATGGCAGCGAGAATCAGCTCAAACCCACTCTAAAAAGGAATTTCAAAAACAGAACAAAGAAACAGGGAAATTCTTTACAATTCCTTCAGGGTCTCTGATGCAACCTGGAATGACCCTATCTACGATGACAGCTGGATGTGGCATGAGGCTGGACACTTGGGACTGAGAGGATTGGTGAGATTGGGTGAGCAAATGCAGACCCTTTAAAGCAATAATGCATGGCAACCATTCCATGGGTCCCACCTCTCCAGGTTGAAGGGGATATTACTACAGCTATAACATGTACGGGAAACCTAGAGAATGGACACACTGTGAATACGAAAGGTTTCTAAAACTCAACGAAGAGTCCCTCTCCTGGTGCTCCGGTTTGACTTTCCAACAGCTTTACTATCAATCTCCCAACTTGGAGAGACAGCCCCTTTAAGCTCCTGGTTCACACAGGTTGCCCATTTGGCAGAGGAGGAAAGGGAAGAGGGAGAACCAATGAGAGAGTAGCTTTTAGGCATTTGGATGGGCACATGTCACTCTAATTTCCCGGCAGGAAGAAGAATTAACCAAAGTCTCAGCCACCCACCGGGAACCAGTATAGGTCCTGAACCAAATGTTTGGACTTGCGTTCAGCTCACAAAAAACGAGTTGAAAAATGGAGCTCAGGGGCACAGCAATTCACAAACTGGCAGAGTAATCAAGGCCAACTATCGTCCAAAAATCTGTTGAGGGAAGGCAACGAGGCGGACTTGAATGCGAGGCAGAATAGCAGGAAACAGATTTCAAGAGGTACGTTAGAATCGCCTGTAAAGCACAGCAAGAGGGGCACAACTTCGACAATGATGCACTTGGCCAAAAAGGGCGTATGCGTTTTCTCCTGAATATATTCAGGAGAAAACGCATACGCCCTTTTTGGCCAAGCAAGCAAGCGGGCAATGCAAATCTGCACTACAAAGAAGTATCACTTCCCACCGGTCAAAAGGGACATCCACAAAATGTGTAAAAACCAGAAAGGCAAGACAGGCCCTGGAGAACAGGGAGCCTTGTTATGCTGATGGTCGGGATGTAAGTTGCCAACTGCCTCACTGGAGGAGTGCATTGTGTTCCCTAAAACAAGTAAACAACAGAGCTACAGAGCCAAGGGCACTTCCAGTCTAGGGAATATACCTTGGGAAAACTGAAAATCCATAAGACAGAGCCACCCCCAAATTGAGGGCTGCACTGCTTACAAGAACCTCAACCTGGGTACACCTGAAATATCCCAGGAAATATAAAAATGGTTCAAAACATTGTGGAACTTACGTACGATGGAATATCCCTCAGCCACGAAATCAATGTCATAAGACCAGTAGCAGCAAAATGAGTGGATTCAGGTACGATGATTCTAAGGGAAAGAAGTCACACAGGAAAAGAAACTTATCATAAGATATCACTTAGGAAGATCCTGTAAACATGGCTACACATGAACTGAGTTAGGAAAGAGAACAGAGTCTCACATTTAGAAAACACTCTTATGCCTGCTTAAGGGGGAAGGAGAGGTGGGGTGATGCATCAAACCAGAGTTTGATATAAGCACAGGTACTGTTCCAAAAACCAACTATGGAATAGACAAGACCTACACCTTCCTCAGTGAAAGGGACTCAAAACCCCATATTTCCCGCAGAGGAATAGATCTGACTAGTAAGAATCTTAAAACCTATGTATTGATATGTCTCCGTAAGGGAATCAAGTGTGTCTAGACTGGCATAAACATGGCAGCGAGAATCAGCTCAAACCCACTCTAAAAAGGAATTTCAAAAACAGAACAAAGAAACAGGGAAATTCTTTACAATTCCTTCAGGGTCTCTGATGCAACCTGGAATGACCCTATCTACGATGACAGCTGGATGTGGCATGAGGCTGGACACTTGGGACTGAGAGGATTGGTGAGATTGGGTGAGCAAATGCAGACCCTTTAAAGCAATAATGCATGGCAACCATTCCATGGGTCCCACCTCTCCAGGTTGAAGGGGATATTACTACAGCTATAACATGTACGGGAAACCTAGAGAATGGACACACTGTGAATACGAAAGGTTTCTAAAACTCAACGAAGAGTCCCTCTCCTGGTGCTCCGGTTTGACTTTCCAACAGCTTTACTATCAATCTCCCAACTTGGAGAGACAGCCCCTTTAAGCTCCTGGTTCACACAGGTTGCCCATTTGGCAGAGGAGGAAAGGGAAGAGGGAGAACCAATGAGAGAGTAGCTGTTAGGCATTTGGATGGGCACATGTCACTCTAATTTCCCGGCAGGAAGAAGAATTAACCAAAGTCTCAGCCACCCACCGGGAACCAGTATAGGTCCTGAACCAAATGTTTGGACTTGCGTTCAGCTCACAAAAAACGAGTTGAAAAATGGAGCTCAGGGGCACAGCAATTCACAAACTGGCAGAGTAATCAAGGCCAACTATCGTCCAAAAATCTGTTGAGGGAAGGCAACGAGGCGGACTTGAATGTGAGGCAGAATAGCAGGAAACAGATTTCAAGAGGTACGTTAGAATCGCCTGTAAAGCACAGGAAGAGGGGCACAACTTCGACAATGATGCACTTGGCCAAAAAGGGCGTATGCGTTTTCTCCTGAATATATTCAGGAGAAAACGCATACGCCCTTTTTGGCCAAGCAAGCAAGCGGGCAATGCAAATCTGCACTACAAAGAAGTATCACTTCCCAACGGTCAAAAGGGACATCCACAAAATGTGTAAAAACCAGAAAGGCAAGACAGGCCCTGGAGAACAGGGAGCCTTGTTATGCTGATGGGCGGGATGTAAGTTGCCAACTGCCTCACTGGAGGAGTGCATTGTGTTCCCTAAAACAAGTAAACAACAGAGCTACAGAGCCAAGGGCACTTCCAGTCTAGGGAATATACCTTGGGAAAACTGAAAATCCATAAGACAGAGCCACCCCCAAATTGAGGGCTGCACTGCTTACAAGAACCTCAACCTGGGTACACCTGAAATATCCCAGGAAATATAAAAATGGTTCCAAACATTGTGGAACTTACGTACGATGGAATATCCCTCAGCCACGAAATCAATGTCATAAGACCAGTAGCAGCAGAATGAGTGGATTCAGGTACGATGATTCTAAGTGAAAGAAGTCACACAGAAAAAGAAACTTATCATAAGATATCACTTAGGAAGATCTTGTAAACATGGCAACACATGAACTGAGTTAGGAAAGAGAACAGAGTCTCACATTTAGAAAACACTCTTATGCCTGCTTAAGGGGGAAGGAGAGGTGGGGTGATGCATCAAACCAGAGTTTGATATAAGCACAGGTACTGTTCCAAAAACCAACTATGGAATAGACAAGACCTACACCTTCCTCAGTGAAAGGGACTCAAAACCCCATATTTCTCACAGAGGAATAGATCTGACTAGTAAGAATCTTAAAACCTATGTATTGATATGTCTCCGTAAGGGAATCAAGTGTGTCTAGACTGGCATAAACATGGCAGCGAGAATCAGCTCAAACCCACTCTAAAAAGGAATTTCAAAAACAGAACAAAGAAACAGGGAAATTCTTTACAATTCCTTCAGGGTCTCTGATGCAACCTGGAATGACCCTATCTACGATGACAGCTGGATGTGGCATGAGGCTGGACACTTGGGACTGAGAGGATTGGTGAGATTGGGTGAGCAAATGCAGACCCTTTAAAGCAATAATGCATGGCAACCATTCCATGGGTCCCACCTCTCCAGGTTGAAGGGAATATTACTACAGCTATAACATGTACGGGAAACCTAGAGAATGGACACACTGTGAATACGAAAGGTTTCTAAAACTCAACGAAGAGTCCCTCTCCTGGTGCTCCGGTTTGACTTTCCAACTGCTTTACTATCAATCTCCCAACTTGGAGAGACAGCCCCTTTAAGCTCCTGGTTCACACAGGTTGCCCATTTGGCAGAGGAGGAAAGGGAAGAGGGAGAACCAATGAGAGAGTAGCTGTTAGGCATTTGGATGGGCACATGTCACTCTAATTTCCCGGCAGGAAGAAGAATTAACCAAAGTCTCAGCCACCCACCGGGAACCAGTATAGGTCCTGAACCAAATGTTTGGACTTGTGTTCAGCTCACAAAAAACGAGTTGAAAAATGGAGCTCAGGGGCACAGCAATTCACAAACTGGCAGAGTAATCAAGGCCAACTATCGTCCAAAAATCTGTTGAGGGAAGGCAACGAGGCGGACTTGAATGCGAGGCAGAATAGCAGGAAACAGATTTCAAGAGGTACGTAAGAATCGCCTGTAAAGCACAGGAAGAGGGGCACAACTTCGACAATGATGCACTTGGCCAAAAAGGGCGTATGCGTTTTCTCCTGAATATATTCAGGAGAAAACGCATACGCCCTTTTTGGCCAAGCAAGCAAGCGGGCAATGCAAATCTGCACTACAAAGAAGTATCACTTCCCACCGGTCAAAAGGGACATCCACAAAATGTGTAAAAACCAGAAAGGCAAGACAGGCCCTGGAGAACAGGGAGCCTTGTTATGCTGATGGGCGGGATGTAAGTTGCCAACTGCCTCACTGGAGGAGTGCATTGTGTTCCCTAAAACAAGTAAACAACAGAGCTACAGAGCCAAGGGCACTTCCAGTCTAGGGAATATACCTTGGGAAAACTGAAAATCCATAAGACAGAGCCACCCCCAAATTTGGGCTGCACTGCTTACAAGAACCTCAACCTGGGTACACCTGAAATATCCCAGGAAATATAAAAATGGTTCCAAACATTGTGGAACTTACGTACGATGAAATATCCCTCAGCCACGAAATCAATGTCATAAGACCAGTAGCAGCAAAATGAGTGGATTCAGGTACGATGATTCTAAGGGAAAGAAGTCACACAGGAAAAGAAACTTATCATAAGATATCACTTAGGAAGATCCTGTAAACATGGCTACACATGAACTGAGTTAGGAAAGAGAACAGAGTCTCACATTTAGAAAACACTCTTATGCCTGCTTAAGGGGGAAGGAGAGGTGGGGTGATGCATCAAACCAGAGTTTGATATAAGCACAGGTACTGTTCCAAAAACCAACTATGGAATAGACAAGACCTACACCTTCCTCAGTGAAAGGGACTCAAAACCCCATATTTCCCGCAGAGGAATCAATCTGACTAGTAAGAATCTTAAAACCTATGTATTGATATGTCTCCGTAAGGGAATCAAGTGTGTCTAGACTGGCATAAACATGGCAGCGAGAATCAGCTCAAACCCACTCTAAAAAGGAATTTCAAAAACAGAACAAAGAAACAGGGAAATTCTTTACAATTCCTTCAGGGTCTCTGATGCAACCTGGAATGACCCTATCTACGATGACAGCTGGATGTGGCATGAGGCTGGACACTTGGGACTGAGAGGATTGGTGAGTTTGGGTGAGCAAATGCAGACCCTTTAAAGCAATAATGCATGGCAACCATTCCATGGGTCCCACCTCTCCAGGTTGAAGGGAATATTACTACAGCTATAACATGTACGGGAAACCTAGAGAATGGACACACTGTGAATACGAAAGGTTTCTAAAACTCAACGAAGAGTCCCTCTCCTGGTGCTCCGGTTTGACTTTCCAACAGCTTTACTATCAATCTCCCAACTTGGAGAGACAGCCCCTTTAAGCTCCTGGTTCACACAGGTTGCCCATTTGGCAGAGGAGGAAAGGGAAGAGGGAGAACCAATGAGAGAGTAGCTGTTAGGCATTTGGATGGGCACATGTCACTCTAATTTCCCGGCAGGAAGAAGAATTAACCAAAGTCTCAGCCACCCACCGGGAACCAGTATAGGTCCTGAACCAAATGTTTGGACTTGCGTTCAGCTCACAAAAAACGAGTTGAAAAATGGAGCTCAGGGGCACAGCAATTCACAAACTGGCAGAGTAATCAAGGCCAACTATCGTCCAAAAATCTGTTGAGGGAAGGCAACGAGGCGGACTTGAATGCGAGGCAGAATAGCAGGAAACAGATTTCAAGAGGTACGTTAGAATCGCCTGTAAAGCACAGGAAGAGGGGCACAACTTCGACAATGATGCACTTGGCCATAAAGGGCGTATGCGTTTTCTCCTGAATATATTCAGGAGAAAACGCATACGCCCTTTTTGGCCAAGCAAGCAAGCGGGCAATGCAAATCTGCACTACAAAGAAGTATCACTTCCCACCGGTCAAAAGGGACATCCACAAAATGTGTAAAAACCAGAAAGGCAAGACAGGCCCTGGAGAACAGGGAGCCTTGTTATGCTGATGGGCGGGATGTAAGTTGCCAACTGCCTCACTGGAGGAGTGCATTGTGTTCCCTAAAACAAGTAAACAAGAGAGCTACAGAGCCAAGGGCACTTCCAGTCTAGGGAATATACCTTGGGAAAACTGAAAATCCATAAGACAGAGCCACCCCCAAATTGAGGGCTGCACTGCTTACAAGAACCTCAACCTGGGTACACCTGAAATATCCCAGGAAATATAAAAATGGTTCCAAACATTGTGGAACTTACGTACGATGGAATATCCCTCAGCCACGAAATCAATGTCATAAGACCAGTAGCAGCAAAATGAGTGGATTCAGGTACGATGATTCTAAGTGAAAGAAGTCACACAGAAAAAGAAACTTATCATAAGATATCACTTAGGAAGATCCTGTAAACATGGCAACACATGAACTGAGTTAGGAAAGAGAACAGAGTCTCACATTTAGAAAACACTCTTATGCCTGCTTAAGGGGGAAGGAGAGGTGGGGTGATGCATCAAACCAGAGTTTGATATAAGCACAGGTACTGTTCCAAAAACCAACTATGGAATAGAAAAGACCTACACCTTCCTCAGTGAAAGGGACTCAAAACCCCATATTTCTCGCAGAGGAATAGATCTGACTAGTAAGAATCTTAAAACCTATGTATTGATATGTCTCCGTAAGGGAATCAAGTGTGTCTAGACTGGCATAAACATGGCAGCGAGAATCAGCTCAAACCCACTCTAAAAAGGAATTTCAAAAACAGAACAAAGAAACAGGGAAATTCTTTACAATTCCTTCAGGGTCTCTGATGCAACCTGGAATGACCCTATCTACGATGACAGCTGGATGTGGCATGAGGCTGGACACTTGGGACTGAGAGGATTGGTGAGATTGGGTGAGCAAATGCAGACCCTTTAAAGCAATAATGCATGGCAACCATTCCATGGGTCCCACCTCTCCAGGTTGAAGGGAATATTACTACAGCTATAACATGTACGGGAAACCTAGAGAATGGACACACTGTGAATACGAAAGGTTTCTAAAACTCAACGAAGAGTCCCTCTCCTGGTGCTCCGGTTTGACTTTCCAACAGCTTTACTATCAATCTCCCAACTTGGAGAGACAGCCCCTTTAAGCTCCTGGTTCACACAGGTTGCCCATTTGGCAGAGGAGGAAAGGGAAGAGGGAGAACCAATGAGAGAGTAGCTGTTAGGCATTTGGATGGGCACATGTCACTCTAATTTCCCGGCAGGAAGAAGAATTAACCAAAGTCTCAGCCACCCACCGGGAACCAGTATAGGTCCTGAACCAAATGTTTGGACTTGCGTTCAGCTCACAAAAAACGAGTTGAAAAATGGAGCTCAGGGGCACAGCAATTCACAAACTGGCAGAGTAATCAAGGCCAACTATCGTCCAAAAATCTGTTGAGGGAAGGCAACGAGGCGGACTTGAATGCGAGGCAGAATAGCAGGAAACAGATTTCAAGAGGTACGTAAGAATCGCCTGTAAAGCACAGGAAGAGGGGCACAACTTCGACAATGATGCACTTGGCCAAAAAGGGCGTATGCGTTTTCTCCTGAATATATTCAGGAGAAAACGCATACGCCCTTTTTGGCCAAGCAAGCAAGCGGGCAATGCAAATCTGCACTACAAAGAAGTATCACTTCCCACCGGTCAAAAGGGACATCCACAAAATGTGTAAAAACCAGAAAGGCAAGACAGGCCCTGGAGAACAGGGAGCCTTGTTATGCTGATGGGCGGGATGTAAGTTGCCAACTGCCTCACTGGAGGAGTGCATTGTGTTCCCTAAAACAAGTAAACAACAGAGCTACAGAGCCAAGGGCACTTCCAGTCTAGGGAATATACCTTGGGAAAACTGAAAATCCATAAGACAGAGCCACCCCCAAATTGAGGGCTGCACTGCTTACAAGAACCTCAACGTGGGTACACCTGAAATATCCCAGGAAATATAAAAATGGTTCCAAACATTGTGGAACTTACGTACGATGGAATATCCCTCAGCCACGAAATCAATGTCATAAGACCAGTAGCAGCAAAATGAGTGGATTCAGGTACGATGATTCTAAGTGAAAGAAGTCACACAGAAAAAGAAACTTATCATAAGATATCACTTAGGAAGATCCTGTAAACATGGCAACACATGAACTGAGTTAGGAAAGAGAACAGAGTCTCACATTTAGAAAACACTCTTATGCCTGCTTAAGGGGGAAGGAGAGGTGGGGTGATGCATCAAACCAGAGTTTGATATAAGCACAGGTACTGTTCCAAAAACCAACTATGGAATAGACAAGACCTACACCTTCCTCAGTGAAAGGGACTCAAAACCCCATATTTCCCGCAGAGGAATAGATCTGACTAGTAAGAATCTTAAAACCTATGTATTGATATGTCTCCGTAAGGGAATCAAGTGTGTCTAGACTGGCATAAACATGGCAGCGAGAATCAGCTCAAACCCACTCTAAAAAGGAATTTCAAAAACAGAACAAAGAAACAGGGAAATTCTTTACAATTCCTTCAGGGTCTCTGATGCAACCTGGAATGACCCTATCTACGATGACAGCTGGATGTGGCATGAGGCTGGACACTTGGGACTGAGAGGATTGGTGAGATTGGGTGAGCAAATGCAGACCCTTTAAAGCAATAATGCATGGCAACCATTCCATGGGTCCCACCTCTCCAGGTTGAAGGGAATATTACTACAGCTATAACATGTACGGGAAACCTAGAGAATGGACACACTGTGAATACGAAAGGTTTCTAAAACTCAACGAAGAGTCCCTCTCCTGGTGCTCCGGTTTGACTTTCCAACAGCTTTACTATCAATCTCCCAACTTGGAGAGACAGCCCCTTTAAGCTCCTGGTTCACACAGGTTGCCCATTTGGCAGAGGAGGAAAGGGAAGAGGGAGAACCAATGAGAGAGTAGCTGTTAGGCATTTGGATGGGCACATGTCACTCTAATTTCCCGGCAGGAAGAAGAATTAACCAAAGTCTCAGCCACCCACCGGGAACCAGTATAGGTCCTGAACCAAATGTTTGGACTTGCGTTCAGGTCACAAAAAACGAGTTGAAAAATGGAGCTCAGGGGCACAGCAATTCACAAACTGGCAGAGTAATCAAGGCCAACTATCGTCCAAAAATCTGTTGAGGGAAGGCAACGAGGCGGACTTGAATGCGAGGCAGAATAGCAGGAAACAGATTTCAAGAGGTACGTAAGAATCGCCTGTAAAGCACAGGAAGAGGGGCACAACTTCGACAATGATGCACTTGGCCTAAAAGGGCGTATGCGTTTTCTCCTGAATATATTCAGGAGAAAACGCATACGCCCTTTTTGGCCAAGCAAGCAAGCGGGCAATGCAAATCTGCACTACAAAGAAGTATCACTTCCCACCGGTCAAAAGGGACATCCACAAAATGTGTAAAAACCAGAAAGGCAAGACAGGCCCTGGAGAACAGGGAGCCTTGTTATGCTGATGGGCGGGATGTAAGTTGCCAACTGCCTCACTGGAGGAGTGCATTGTGTTCCCTAAAACAAGTAAACAACAGAGCTACAGAGCCAAGGGCACTTCCAGTCTAGGGAATATACCTTGGGAAAACTGAAAATCCATAAGACAGAGCCACCCCCAAATTGAGGGCTGCACTGCTTACAAGAACCTCAACGTGGGTACACCTGAAATATCCCAGGAAATATAAAAATGGTTCCAAACATTGTGGAACTTACGTACGATGGAATATCCCTCAGCCACGAAATCAATGTCATAAGACCAGTAGCAGCAAAATGAGTGGATTCACGTACGATGATTCTAAGTGAAAGAAGTCACACAGAAAAAGAAACTTATCATAAGATATCACTTAGGAAGATCCTGTAAACATGGCAACACATGAACTGAGTTAGGAAAGAGAACAGAGTCTCACATTTAGAAAACACTCTTATGCCTGCTTAAGGGGGAAGGAGAGGTGGGGTGATGCATCAAACCAGAGTTTGATATAAGCACAGGTACTGTTCCAAAAACCAACTATGGAATAGACAAGACCTACACCTTCCCCAGTGAAAGGGACTCAAAACCCCATATTTCCCGCAGAGGAATAGATCTGACTAGTAAGAATCTTAAAACCTATGTATTGATATGTCTCCGTAAGGGAATCAAGTGTGTCTAGACTGGCATAAACATGGCAGCGAGAATCAGCTCAAACCCACTCTAAAAAGGAATTTCAAAAACAGAACAAAGAAACAGGGAAATTCTTTACAATTCCTTCAGGGTCTCTGATGCAACCTGGAATGACCCTATCTACGATGACAGCTGGATGTGGCATGAGGCTGGACACTTGGGACTGAGAGGATTGGTGAGATTGGGTGAGCAAATGCAGACCCTTTAAAGCAATAATGCATGGCAACCATTCCATGGGTCCCACCTCTCCAGGTTGAAGGGAATATTACTACAGCTATAACATGTACGGGAAACCTAGAGAATGGACACACTGTGAATACGAAAGGTTTCTAAAACTCAACGAAGAGTCCCTCTCCTGGTGCTCCGGTTTGACTTTCCAACAGCTTTACTATCAATCTCCCAACTTGGAGAGACAGCCCCTTTAAGCTCCTGGTTCACACAGGTTGCCCATTTGGCAGAGGAGGAAAGGGAAGAGGGAGAACCAATGAGAGAGTAGCTGTTAGGCATTTGGATGGGCACATGTCACTCTAATTTCCCGGCAGGAAGAAGAATTAACCAAAGTCTCAGCCACCCACCGGGAACCAGTATAGGTCCTGAACCAAATGTTTGGACTTGCGTTCAGCTCACAAAAAACGAGTTGAAAAATGGAGCTCAGGGGCACAGCAATTCACAAACTGGCAGAGTAATCAAGGCCAACTATCGTCCAAAAATCTGTTGAGGGAAGGCAACGAGGCGGACTTGAATGCGAGGCAGAATAGCAGGAAACAGATTTCAAGAGGTACGTTAGAATCGCCTGTAAAGCACAGCAAGAGGGGCACAACTTCGACAATGATGCACTTGGCCAAAAAGGGCGTATGCGTTTTCTCCTGAATATATTCAGGAGAAAACGCATACGCCCTTTTTGGCCAAGCAAGCAAGCGGGCAATGCAAATCTGCACTACAAAGAAGTATCACTTCCCACCGGTCAAAAGGGACATCCACAAAATGTGTAAAAACCAGAAAGGCAAGACAGGCCCTGGAGAACAGGGAGCCTTGTTATGCTGATGGGCGGGATGTAAGTTGCCAACTGCCTCACTGGAGGAGTGCATTGTGTTCCCTAAAACAAGTAAACAACAGAGCTACAGAGCCAAGGGCACTTCCAGTCTAGGGAATATACCTTGGGAAAACTGAAAATCCATAAGACAGAGCCACCCCCAAATTGAGGGCTGCACTGCTTACAAGAACCTCAACCTGGGTACACCTGAAATATCCCAGGAAATATAAAAATGGTTCAAAACATTGTGGAACTTACGTACGATGGAATATCCCTCAGCCACGAAATCAATGTCATAAGACCAGTAGCAGCAAAATGAGTGGATTCAGGTACGATGATTCTAAGTGAAAGAAGTCACACAGGAAAAGAAACTTATCATAAGATATCACTTAGGAAGATCTTGTAAACATGGCAACACATGAACTGAGTTAGGCAAGAGAACAGAGTCTCACATTTAGAAAACACTCTTATGCCTGCTTAAGGGGGAAGGAGAGGTGGGGTGATGCATCAAACCAGAGTTTGATATAAGCACAGGTACTGTTCCAAAAACCAACTATGGAATAGACAAGACCTACACCTTCCTCAGTGAAAGGGACTCAAAACCCCATATTTCCCGCAGAGGAATAGATCTGACTAGTAAGAATCTTAAAACCTATGTATTGATATGTCTCCGTAAGGGAATCAAGTGTGTCTAGACTGGCATAAACATGGCAGCGAGAATCAGCTCAAACCCACTCTAAAAAGGAATTTCAAAAACAGAACAAAGAAACAGGGAAATTCTTTACAATTCCTTCAGGGTCTCTGATGCAACCTGGAATGACCCTATCTACGATGACAGCTGGATGTGGCATGAGGCTGGACACTTGGGACTGAGAGGATTGGTGAGATTGGGTGAGCAAATGCAGACCCTTTAAAGCAATAATGCATGGCAACCATTCCATGGGTCCCACCTCTCCAGGTTGAAGGGAATATTACTACAGCTATAACATGTACGGGAAACCTAGAGAATGGACACACTGTGAATACGAAAGGTTTCTAAAACTCAACGAAGAGTCCCTCTCCTGGTGCTCCGGTTTGACTTTCCAACAGCTTTACTATCAATCTCCCAACTTGGAGAGACAGCCCCTTTAAGCTCCTGGTTCACACAGGTTGCCCATTTGGCAGAGGAGGAAAGGGAAGAGGGAGAACCAATGAGAGAGTAGCTGTTAGGCATTTGGATGGGCACATGTCACTCTAATTTCCCGGCAGGAAGAAGAATTAACCAAAGTCTCAGCCACCCACCGGGAACCAGTATAGGTCCTGAACCAAATGTTTGGACTTGCGTTCAGCTCACAAAAAACGAGTTGAAAAATGGAGCTCAGGGGCACAGCAATTCACAAACTGGCAGAGTAATCAAGGCCAACTATCGTCCAAAAATCTGTTGAGGGAAGGCAACGAGGCGGACTTGAATGCGAGGCAGAATAGCAGGAAACAGATTTAAAGAGGTACGTTAGAATCGCCTGTAAAGCACAGGAAGAGGGGCACAACTTCGACAATGATGCACTTGGCCAAAAAGGGCGTATGCGTTTTCTCCTGAATATATTCAGGAGAAAACGCATACGCCCTTTTTGGCCAAGCAAGCAAGCGGGCAATGCAAATCTGCACTACAAAGAAGTATCACTTCCCACCGGTCAAAAGGGACATCCACAAAATGTGTAAAAACCAGAAAGGCAAGACAGGCCCTGGAGAACAGGGAGCCTTGTTATGCTGATGGGCGGGATGTAAGTTGCCAACTGCCTCACTGGAGGAGTGCATTGTGTTCCCTAAAACAAGTAAACAACAGAGCTACAGAGCCAAGGGCACTTCCAGTCTAGGGAATATACCTTGGGAAAACTGAAAATCCATAAGACAGAGCCACCCCCAAATTGAGGGCTGCACTGCTTACAAGAACCTCAACCTGGGTACACCTGAAATATCCCAGGAAATATAAAAATGGTTCAAAACATTGTGGAACTTACGTACGATGGAATATCCCTCAGCCACGAAATCAATGTCATAAGACCAGTAGCAGCAAAATGAGTGGATTCAGGTACGATGATTCTAAGGGAAAGAAGTCACACAGGAAAAGAAACTTATCATAAGATATCACTTAGGAAGATCCTGTAAACATGGCTACACATGAACTGAGTTAGGAAAGAGAACAGAGTCTCACATTTAGAAAACACTCTTATGCCTGCTTAAGGGGGAAGGAGAGGTGGGGTGATGCATCAAACCAGAGTTTGATATAAGCACAGGTACTGTTCCAAAAACCAACTATGGAATAGACAAGACCTACACCTTCCTCAGTGAAAGGGACTCAAAACCCCATATTTCCCGCAGAGGAATAGATCTGACTAGTAAGAATCTTAAAACCTATGTATTGATATGTCTCCGTAAGGGAAACAAGTGTGTCTAGACTGGCATAAACATGGCAGCGAGAATCAGCTCAAACCCACTCTAAAAAGGAATTTCAAAAACAGAATAAAGAAACAGGGAAATTCTTTACAATTCCTTCAGGGTCTCTGATGCAACCTGGAATGACCCTATCTACGATGACAGCTGGATGTGGCATGAGGCTGGACACTTGGGACTGAGAGGATTGGTGAGATTGGGTGAGCAAATGCAGACCCTTTACAGCAATAATGCATGGCAACCATTCCATGGGTCCCACCTCTCCAGGTTGAAGGGAATATTACTACAGCTATAACATGTACGGGAAACCTAGAGAATGGACACACTGTGAATACGAAAGGTTTCTAAAACTCAACGAAGAGTCCCTCTCCTGGTGCTCCGGTTTGACTTTCCAACAGCTTTACTATCAATCTCCCAACTTGGAGAGACAGCCCCTTTAAGCTCCTGGTTCACACAGGTTGCCCATTTGGCAGAGGAGGAAAGGGAAGAGGGAGAACCAATGAGAGAGTAGCTGTTAGGCATTTGGATGGGCACATGTCACTCTAATTTCCCGGCAGGAAGAAGAATTAACCAAAGTCTCAGCCACCCACCGGGAACCAGTATAGGTCCTGAACCAAATGTTTGGACTTGCGTTCAGCTCACAAAAAACGAGTTGAAAAATGGAGCTCAGGGGCACAGCAATTCACAAACTGGCAGAGTAATCAAGGCCAACTATCGTCCAAAAATCTGTTGAGGGAAGGCAACGAGGCGGACTTGAATGTGAGGCAGAATAGCAGGAAACAGATTTCAAGAGGTACGTTAGAATCGCCTGTAAAGCACAGGAAGAGGGGCACAACTTCGACAATGATGCACTTGGCCAAAAAGGGCGTATGCGTTTTCTCCTGAATATATTCAGGAGAAAACGCATACGCCCTTTTTGGCCAAGCAAGCAAGCGGGCAATGCAAATCTGCACTACAAAGAAGTATCACTTCCCACCGGTCAAAAGGGACATCCACAAAATGTGTAAAAACCAGAAAGGCAAGACAGGCCCTGGAGAACAGGGAGCCTTGTTATGCTGATGGGTGGGATGTAAGTTGCCAACTGCCTCACTGGAGGAGTGCATTGTGTTCCCTAAAACAAGTAAACAACAGAGCTACAGAGCCAAGGGCACTTCCAGTCTAGGGAATATACCTTGGGAAAACTGAAAATCCATAAGACAGAGCCACCCCCAAATTGAGGGCTGCACTGCTTACAAGAACCTCAACCTGGGTACACCTGAAATATCCCAGGAAATATAAAAATGGTTCCAAACATTGTGGAACTTACGTACGATGGAATATCCCTCAGCCACGAAATCAATGTCATAAGACCAGTAGCAGCAAAATGAGTGGATTCAGGTACGATGATTCTAAGTGAAAGAAGTCACACAGGAAAAGAAACTTATCATAAGATATCACTTAGGAAGATCCTGTAAACATGGCAACACATGAACTGAGTTAGGAAAGAGAACAGAGTCTCACATTTAGAAAACACTCTTATGCCTGCTTAAGGGGGAAGGAGAGGTGGGGTGATGCATCAAACCAGAGTTTGATATAAGCACAGGTACTGTTCCAAAAACCAACTATGGAATAGACAAGACCTACACCTTCCTCAGTGAAAGGGACTCAAAACCCCATATTTCCCGCAGAGGAATAGATCTGACTAGTAAGAATCTTAAAACCTATGTATTGATATGTCTCCGTAAGGGAATCAAGTGTGTCTAGACTGGCATAAACATGGCAGCGAGAATCAGCTCAAACCCACTCTAAAAAGGAATTTCAAAAACAGAACAAAGAAACAGGGAAATTCTTTACAATTCCTTCAGGGTCTCTGATGCAACCTGGAATGACCCTATCTACTATGACAGCTGGATGTGGCATGAGGCTGGACACTTGGGACTGAGAGGATTGGTGAGATTGGGTGAGCAAATGCAGACCCTTTAAAGCAATAATGCATGGCAACCATTCCATGGGTCCCACCTCTCCAGGTTGAAGGGGATATTACTACAGCTATAACATGTACGGGAAACCTAGAGAATGGACACACTGTGAATACGAAAGGTTTCTAAAACTCAACGAAGAGTCCCTCTCCTGGTGCTCCGGTTTGACTTTCCAACAGCTTTACTATCAATCTCCCAACTTGGAGAGACAGCCCCTTTAAGCTCCTGGTTCACACAGGTTGCCCATTTGGCAGAGGAGGAAAAGGAAGAGGGAGAACCAATGAGAGAGTAGCTGTTAGGCATTTGGATGGGCACATGTCACTCTAATTTCCCGGCAGGAAGAAGAATTAACCAAAGTCTCAGCCACCCACCGGGAACCAGTTTAGGTCCTGAACCAAATGTTTGGTCTTGCGTTCAGCTCACAAAAAACGAGTTGAAAAATGGAGCTCAGGGGCACAGCAATTCACAAACTGGCAGAGTAATCAAGGCCAACTATCGTCCAAAAATCTGTTGAGGGAAGGCAACGAGGCGAACTTGAATGCGAGGCAGAATAGCAGGAAACAGATTTCAAGAGGTACGTTAGAATCGCCTGTAAAGCACAGCAAGAGGGGCACAACTTCGACAATGATGCACTTGGCCAAAAAGGGCGTATGCGTTTTCTCCTGAATATATTCAGGAGAAAACGCATACGCCCTTTTTGGCCAAGCAAGCAAGCGGGCAATGCAAATCTGCACTACAAAGAAGTATCACTTCCCACCGGTCAAAAGGGACATCCACAAAATGTGTAAAAACCAGAAAGGCAAGACAGGCCCTGGAGAACAGGGAGCCTTGTTATGCTGATGGGCGGGATGTAAGTTGCCAACTGCCTCACTGGAGGAGTGCATTGTGTTCCCTAAAACAAGTAAACAACAGAGCTACAGAGCCAAGGGCACTTCCAGTCTAGGGAATATACCTTGGGAAAACTGAAAATCCATAAGACAGAGCCACCCCCAAATTGAGGGCTGCACTGCTTACAAGAACCTCAACCTGGGTACACCTGAAATATCCCAGGAAATATAAAAATGGTTCCAAACATTGTGGAACTTACGTACGATGGAATATCCCTCAGCCACGAAATCAATGTCATAAGACCAGTAGCAGCAAAATGAGTGGATTCAGGTACGATGATTCTAAGGGAAAGAAGTCACACAGGAAAAGAAACTTATCATAAGATATCACTTAGGAAGATCCTGTAAACATGGCTACACATGAACTGAGTTAGGAAAGAGAACAGAGTCTCACATTTAGAAAACACTCTTATGCCTGCTTAAGGGGGAAGGAGAGGTGGGGTGATGCATCAAACCAGAGTTTGATATAAGCACAGGTACTGTTCCAAAAACCAACTATGGAATAGACAAGACCTACACCTTCCTCAGTGAAAGGGACTCAAAACCCCATATTTCCCGCAGAGGAATAGATCTGACTAGTAAGAATCTTAAAACCTATGTATTGATATGTCTCCGTAAGGGAAACAAGTGTGTCTAGACTGGCATAAACATGGCAGCGAGAATCAGCTCAAACCCACTCTAAAAAGGAATTTCAAAAACAGAATAAAGAAACAGGGAAATTCTTTACAATTCCTTCAGGGTCTCTGATGCAACCTGGAATGACCCTATCTACGATGACAGCTGGATGTGGCATGAGGCTGGACACTTGGGACTGAGAGGATTGGTGAGATTGGGTGAGCAAATGCAGACCCTTTACAGCAATAATGCATGGCAACCATTCCATGGGTCCCACCTCTCCAGGTTGAAGGGAATATTACTACAGCTATAACATGTACGGGAAACCTAGAGAATGGACACACTGTGAATACGAAAGGTTTCTAAAACTCAACGAAGAGTCCCTCTCCTGGTGCTCCGGTTTGACTTTCCAACAGCTTTACTATCAATCTCCCAACTTGGAGAGACAGCCCCTTTAAGCTCCTGGTTCACACAGGTTGCCCATTTGGCAGAGGAGGAAAGGGAAGAGGGAGAACCAATGAGAGAGTAGCTGTTAGGCATTTGGATGGGCACATGTCACTCTAATTTCCCGGCAGGAAGAAGAATTAACCAAAGTCTCAGCCACCCACCGGGAACCAGTATAGGTCCTGAACCAAATGTTTGGACTTGCGTTCAGCTCACAAAAAACGAGTTGAAAAATGGAGCTCAGGGGCACAGCAATTCACAAACTGGCAGAGTAATCAAGGCCAACTATCGTCCAAAAATCTGTTGAGGGAAGGCAACGAGGCGGACTTGAATGTGAGGCAGAATAGCAGGAAACAGATTTCAAGAGGTACGTTAGAATCGCCTGTAAAGCACAGGAAGAGGGGCACAACTTCGACAATGATGCACTTGGCCAAAAAGGGCGTATGCGTTTTCTCCTGAATATATTCAGGAGAAAACGCATACGCCCTTTTTGGCCAAGCAAGCAAGCGGGCAATGCAAATCTGCACTACAAAGAAGTATCACTTCCCACCGGTCAAAAGGGACATCCACAAAATGTGTAAAAACCAGAAAGGCAAGACAGGCCCTGGAGAACAGGGAGCCTTGTTATGCTGATGGGTGGGATGTAAGTTGCCAACTGCCTCACTGGAGGAGTGCATTGTGTTCCCTAAAACAAGTAAACAACAGAGCTACAGAGCCAAGGGCACTTCCAGTCTAGGGAATATACCTTGGGAAAACTGAAAATCCATAAGACAGAGCCACCCCCAAATTGAGGGCTGCACTGCTTACAAGAACCTCAACCTGGGTACACCTGAAATATCCCAGGAAATATAAAAATGGTTCCAAACATTGTGGAACTTACGTACGATGGAATATCCCTCAGCCACGAAATCAATGTCATAAGACCAGTAGCAGCAAAATGAGTGGATTCAGGTACGATGATTCTAAGTGAAAGAAGTCACACAGGAAAAGAAACTTATCATAAGATATCACTTAGGAAGATCCTGTAAACATGGCAACACATGAACTGAGTTAGGAAAGAGAACAGAGTCTCACATTTAGAAAACACTCTTATGCCTGCTTAAGGGGGAAGGAGAGGTGGGGTGATGCATCAAACCAGAGTTTGATATAAGCACAGGTACTGTTCCAAAAACCAACTATGGAATAGACAAGACCTACACCTTCCTCAGTGAAAGGGACTCAAAACCCCATATTTCCCGCAGAGGAATAGATCTGACTAGTAAGAATCTTAAAACCTATGTATTGATATGTCTCCGTAAGGGAATCAAGTGTGTCTAGACTGGCATAAACATGGCAGCGAGAATCAGCTCAAACCCACTCTAAAAAGGAATTTCAAAAACAGAACAAAGAAACAGGGAAATTCTTTACAATTCCTTCAGGGTCTCTGATGCAACCTGGAATGACCCTATCTACTATGACAGCTGGATGTGGCATGAGGCTGGACACTTGGGACTGAGAGGATTGGTGAGATTGGGTGAGCAAATGCAGACCCTTTAAAGCAATAATGCATGGCAACCATTCCATGGGTCCCACCTCTCCAGGTTGAAGGGGATATTACTACAGCTATAACATGTACGGGAAACCTAGAGAATGGACACACTGTGAATACGAAAGGTTTCTAAAACTCAACGAAGAGTCCCTCTCCTGGTGCTCCGGTTTGACTTTCCAACAGCTTTACTATCAATCTCCCAACTTGGAGAGACAGCCCCTTTAAGCTCCTGGTTCACACAGGTTGCCCATTTGGCAGAGGAGGAAAAGGAAGAGGGAGAACCAATGAGAGAGTAGCTGTTAGGCATTTGGATGGGCACATGTCACTCTAATTTCCCGGCAGGAAGAAGAATTAACCAAAGTCTCAGCCACCCACCGGGAACCAGTTTAGGTCCTGAACCAAATGTTTGGTCTTGCGTTCAGCTCACAAAAAACGAGTTGAAAAATGGAGCTCAGGGGCACAGCAATTCACAAACTGGCAGAGTAATCAAGGCCAACTATCGTCCAAAAATCTGTTGAGGGAAGGCAACGAGGCGAACTTGAATGCGAGGCAGAATAGCAGGAAACAGATTTCAAGAGGTACGTTAGAATCGCCTGTAAAGCACAGCAAGAGGGGCACAACTTCGACAATGATGCACTTGGCCAAAAAGGGCGTATGCGTTTTCTCCTGAATATATTCAGGAGAAAACGCATACGCCCTTTTTGGCCAAGCAAGCAAGCGGGCAATGCAAATCTGCACTACAAAGAAGTATCACTTCCCACCGGTCAAAAGGGACATCCACAAAATGTGTAAAAACCAGAAAGGCAAGACAGGCCCTGGAGAACAGGGAGCCTTGTTATGCTGATGGGCGGGATGTAAGTTGCCAACTGCCTCACTGGAGGAGTGCATTGTGTTCCCTAAAACAAGTAAACAACAGAGCTACAGAGCCAAGGGCACTTCCAGTCTAGGGAATATACCTTGGGAAAACTGAAAATCCATAAGACAGAGCCACCCCCAAATTGAGGGCTGCACTGCTTACAAGAACCTCAACCTGGGTACACCTGAAATATCCCAGGAAATATAAAAATGGTTCCAAACATTGTGGAACTTACGTACGATGGAATATCCCTCAGCCACGAAATCAATGTCATAAGACCAGTAGCAGCAAAATGAGTGGATTCAGGTACGATGATTCTAAGGGAAAGAAGTCACACAGGAAAAGAAACTTATCATAAGATATCACTTAGGAAGATCCTGTAAACATGGCTACACATGAACTGAGTTAGGAAAGAGAACAGAGTCTCACATTTAGAAAACACTCTTATGCCTGCTTAAGGGGGAAGGAGAGGTGGGGTGATGCATCAAACCAGAGTTTGATATAAGCACAGGTACTGTTCCAAAAACCAACTATGGAATAGACAAGACCTACACCTTCCTCAGTGAAAGGGACTCAAAACCCCATATTTCCCGCAGAGGAATAGATCTGACTAGTAAGAATCTTAAAACCTATGTATTGATATGTCTCCGTAAGGGAAACAAGTGTGTCTAGACTGGCATAAACATGGCAGCGAGAATCAGCTCAAACCCACTCTAAAAAGGAATTTCAAAAACAGAATAAAGAAACAGGGAAATTCTTTACAATTCCTTCAGGGTCTCTGATGCAACCTGGAATGACCCTATCTACGATGACAGCTGGATGTGGCATGAGGCTGGACACTTGGGACTGAGAGGATTGGTGAGATTGGGTGAGCAAATGCAGACCCTTTACAGCAATAATGCATGGCAACCATTCCATGGGTCCCACCTCTCCAGGTTGAAGGGAATATTACTACAGCTATAACATGTACGGGAAACCTAGAGAATGGACACACTGTGAATACGAAAGGTTTCTAAAACTCAACGAAGAGTCCCTCTCCTGGTGCTCCGGTTTGACTTTCCAACAGCTTTACTATCAATCTCCCAACTTGGAGAGACAGCCCCTTTAAGCTCCTGGTTCACACAGGTTGCCCATTTGGCAGAGGAGGAAAGGGAAGAGGGAGAACCAATGAGAGAGTAGCTGTTAGGCATTTGGATGGGCACATGTCACTCTAATTTCCCGGCAGGAAGAAGAATTAACCAAAGTCTCAGCCACCCACCGGGAACCAGTATAGGTCCTGAACCAAATGTTTGGACTTGCGTTCAGCTCACAAAAAACGAGTTGAAAAATGGAGCTCAGGGGCACAGCAATTCACAAACTGGCAGAGTAATCAAGGCCAACTATCGTCCAAAAATCTGTTGAGGGAAGGCAACGAGGCGGACTTGAATGTGAGGCAGAATAGCAGGAAACAGATTTCAAGAGGTACGTTAGAATCGCCTGTAAAGCACAGGAAGAGGGGCACAACTTCGACAATGATGCACTTGGCCAAAAAGGGCGTATGCGTTTTCTCCTGAATATATTCAGGAGAAAACGCATACGCCCTTTTTGGCCAAGCAAGCAAGCGGGCAATGCAAATCTGCACTACAAAGAAGTATCACTTCCCACCGGTCAAAAGGGACATCCACAAAATGTGTAAAAACCAGAAAGGCAAGACAGGCCCTGGAGAACAGGGAGCCTTGTTATGCTGATGGGTGGGATGTAAGTTGCCAACTGCCTCACTGGAGGAGTGCATTGTGTTCCCTAAAACAAGTAAACAACAGAGCTACAGAGCCAAGGGCACTTCCAGTCTAGGGAATATACCTTGGGAAAACTGAAAATCCATAAGACAGAGCCACCCCCAAATTGAGGGCTGCACTGCTTACAAGAACCTCAACGTGGGTACACCTGAAATATCCCAGGAAATATAAAAATGGTTCCAAACATTGTGGAACTTACGTACGATGGAATATCCCTCAGCCACGAAATCAATGTCATAAGACCAGTAGCAGCAAAATGAGTGGATTCAGGTACGATGATTCTAAGTGAAAGAAGTCACACAGGAAAAGAAACTTATCATAAGATATCACTTAGGAAGATCCTGTAAACATGGCAACACATGAACTGAGTTAGGAAAGAGAACAGAGTCTCACATTTAGAAAACACTCTTATGCCTGCTTAAGGGGGAAGGAGAGGTGGGGTGATGCATCAAACCAGAGTTTGATATAAGCACAGGTACTGTTCCAAAAACCAACTATGGAATAGACAAGACCTACACCTTCCTCAGTGAAAGGGACTCAAAACCCCATATTTCCCGCAGAGGAATAGATCTGACTAGTAAGAATCTTAAAACCTATGTATTGATATGTCTCCGTAAGGGAATCAAGTGTGTCTAGACTGGCATAAACATGGCAGCGAGAATCAGCTCAAACCCACTCTAAAAAGGAATTTCAAAAACAGAACAAAGAAACAGGGAAATTCTTTACAATTCCTTCAGGGTCTCTGATGCAACCTGGAATGACCCTATCTACTATGACAGCTGGATGTGGCATGAGGCTGGACACTTGGGACTGAGAGGATTGGTGAGATTGGGTGAGCAAATGCAGACCCTTTAAAGCAATAATGCATGGCAACCATTCCATGGGTCCCACCTCTCCAGGTTGAAGGGGATATTACTACAGCTATAACATGTACGGGAAACCTAGAGAATGGACACACTGTGAATACGAAAGGTTTCTAAAACTCAACGAAGAGTCCCTCTCCTGGTGCTCCGGTTTGACTTTCCAACAGCTTTACTATCAATCTCCCAACTTGGAGAGACAGCCCCTTTAAGCTCCTGGTTCACACAGGTTGCCCATTTGGCAGAGGAGGAAAAGGAAGAGGGAGAACCAATGAGAGAGTAGCTGTTAGGCATTTGGATGGGCACATGTCACTCTAATTTCCCGGCAGGAAGAAGAATTAACCAAAGTCTCAGCCACCCACCGGGAACCAGTTTAGGTCCTGAACCAAATGTTTGGTCTTGCGTTCAGCTCACAAAAAACGAGTTGAAAAATGGAGCTCAGGGGCACAGCAATTCACAAACTGGCAGAGTAATCAAGGCCAACTATCGTCCAAAAATCTGTTGAGGGAAGGCAACGAGGCGGACTTGAATGCGAGGCAGAATAGCAGGAAACAGATTTCAAGAGGTACGTTAGAATCGCCTGTAAAGCACAGCAAGAGGGGCACAACTTCGACAATGATGCACTTGGCCAAAAAGGGCGTATGCGTTTTCTCCTGAATATATTCAGGAGAAAACGCATACGCCCTTTTTGGCCAAGCAAGCAAGCGGGCAATGCAAATCTGCACTACAAAGAAGTATCACTTCCCACCGGTCAAAAGGGACATCCACAAAATGTGTAAAAACCAGAAAGGCAAGACAGGCCCTGGAGAACAGGGAGCCTTGTTATGCTGATGGGCGGGATGTAAGTTGCCAACTGCCTCACTGGAGGAGTGCATTGTGTTCCCTAAAACAAGTAAACAACAGAGCTACAGAGCCAAGGGCACTTCCAGTCTAGGGAATATACCTTGGGAAAACTGAAAATCCATAAGACAGAGCCACCCCCAAATTGAGGGCTGCACTGCTTACAAGAACCTCAACCTGGGTACACCTGAAATATCCCAGGAAATATAAAAATGGTTCCAAACATTGTGGAACTTACGTACGATGGAATATCCCTCAGCCACGAAATCAATGTCATAAGACCAGTAGCAGCAAAATGAGTGGATTCAGGTACGATGATTCTAAGGGAAAGAAGTCACACAGGAAAAGAAACTTATCATAAGATATCACTTAGGAAGATCCTGTAAACATGGCTACACATGAACTGAGTTAGGAAAGAGAACAGAGTCTCACATTTAGAAAACACTCTTATGCCTGCTTAAGGGGGAAGGAGAGGTGGGGTGATGCATCAAACCAGAGTTTGATATAAGCACAGGTACTGTTCCAAAAACCAACTATGGAATAGACAAGACCTACACCTTCCTCAGTGAAAGGGACTCAAAACCCCATATTTCCCGCAGAGGAATAGATCTGACTAGTAAGAATCTTAAAACCTATGTATTGATATGTCTCCGTAAGGGAATCAAGTGTGTCTAGACTGGCATAAACATGGCAGCGAGAATCAGCTCAAACCCACTCTAAAAAGGAATTTCAAAAACAGAACAAAGAAACAGGGAAATTCTTTACGATTCCTTCAGGGTCTCTGATGCAACCTGGAATGACCCTATCTACGATGACAGCTGGATGTGGCATGAGGCTGGACACTTGGGACTGAGAGGATTGGTGAGATTGGGTGAGCAAATGCAGACCCTTTAAAGCAATAATGCATGGCAACCATTCCATGGGTCCCACCTCTCCAGGTTGAAGGGGATATTACTACAGCTATAACATGTACGGGAAACCTAGAGAATGGACACACTGTGAATACGAAAGGTTTCTAAAACTCAACGAAGAGTCCCTCTCCTGGTGCTCCGGTTTGACTTTCCAACAGCTTTACTATCAATCTCCCAACTTGGAGAGACAGCCCCTTTAAGCTCCTGGTTCACACAGGTTGCCCATTTGGCAGAGGAGGAAAGGGAAGAGGGAGAACCAATGAGAGAGTAGCTGTTAGGCATTTGGATGGGCACATGTCACTCTAATTTCCCGGCAGGAAGAAGAATTAACCAAAGTCTCAGCCACCCACCGGGAACCAGTATAGGTCCTGAACCAAATGTTTGGACTTGCGTTCAGCTCACAAAAAACGAGTTGAAAAATGGAGCTCAGGGGCACAGCAATTCACAAACTGGCAGAGTAATCAAGGCCAACTATCGTCCAAAAATCTGTTGAGGGAAGGCAATGAGGCGGACTTGAATGCGAGGCAGAATAGCAGGAAACAGATTTCAAGAGGTACGTTAGAATCGCCTGTAAAGCACAGGAAGAGGGGCACAACTTCGACAATGATGCACTTGGCCAAAAAGGGCGTATGCGTTTTCTCCTGAATATATTCAGGAGAAAACGCATACGCCCTTTTTGGCCAAGCAAGCAAGCGGGCAATGCAAATCTGCACTACAAAGAAGTATCACTTCCCACCGGTCAAAAGGGACATCCACAAAATGTGTAAAAACCAGAAAGGCAAGACAGGCCCTGGAGAACAGGGAGCCTTGTTATGCTGATGGGCGGGATGTAAGTTGCCAACTGCCTCACTGGAGGAGTGCATTGTGTTCCCTAAAACAAGTAAACAACAGAGCTACAGAGCCAAGGGCACTTCCAGTCTAGGGAATATACCTTGGGAAAACTGAAAATCCATAAGACAGAGCCACCCCCAAATTGAGGGCTGCACTGCTTACAAGAACCTCAACCTGGGTACACCTGAAATATCCCAGGAAATATAAAAATGGTTCCAAACATTGTGGAACTTACGTACGATGGAATATCCCTCAGCCACGAAATCAATGTCATAAGACCAGTAGAAGCAAAATGAGTGGATTCAGGTACGATGATTCTAAGTGAAAGAAGTCACACAGGAAAAGAAACTTATCATAAGATATCACTTAGGAAGATCCTGTAAACATGGCAACACATGAACTGAGTTAGGAAAGAGAACAGAGTCTCACATTTAGAAAACATTCTTATGCCTGCTTAAGGGGGAAGGAGAGGTGGGGTGATGCATCAAACCAGAGTTTGATATAAGCACAGGTACTGTTCCAAAAACCAACTATGGAATAGACAAGACCTACACCTTCCTCAGTGAAAGGGACTCAAAACCCCATATTTCCCGCAGAGGAATAGATCTGACTAGTAAGAATCTTAAAACCTATGTATTGATATGTCTCCGTAAGGGAATCAAGTGTGTCTAGACTGGCATAAACATGGCAGCGAGAATCAGCTCAAACCCACTCTAAAAAGGAATTTCAAAAACAGAACAAAGAAACAGGGAAATTCTTTACAATTCCTTCAGGGTCTCTGATGCAACCTGGAATGACCCTATCTACGATGACAGCTGGATGTGGCATGAGGCTGGACACTTGGGACTGAGAGGATTGGTGAGATTGGGTGAGCAAATGCAGACCCTTTAAAGCAATAATGCATGGCAACCATTCCATGGGTCCCACCTCTCCAGGTTGAAGGGAATATTACTACAGCTATAACATGTATGGGAAACCTAGAGAATGGACACACTGTGAATACGAAAGGTTTCTAAAACTCAACGAAGAGTCCCTCTCCTGGTGCTCCGGTTTGATTTTCCAACAGCTTTACTATCAATCTCCCAACTTGGAGAGACAGCCCCTTTAAGCTCCTGGTTCACACAGGTTGCCCATTTGGCAGAGGAGGAAAGGGAAGAGGGAGAACCAATGAGAGAGTAGCTGTTAGGCATTTGGATGGGCACATGTCACTCTAATTTCCCGGCAGGAAGAAGAATTAACCAAAGTCTCAGCCACCCACCGGGAACCAGTATAGGTCCTGAACCAAATGTTTGGACTTGCGTTCAGCTCACAAAAAACGAGTTGAAAAATGGAGCTCAGGGGCACAGCAATTCACAAACTGGCAGAGTAATCAAGGCCAACTATCGTCCAAAAATCTGTTGAGGGAAGGCAACGAGGCGGACTTGAATGCGAGGCAGAATAGCAGGAAACAGATTTCAAGAGGTACGTTAGAATCGCCTGTAAAGCACAGCAAGAGGGGCACAACTTCGACAATGATGCACTTGGCCAAAAAGGGCGTATGCGTTTTCTCCTGAATATATTCAGGAGAAAACGCATACGCCCTTTTTGGCCAAGCAAGCAAGCGGGCAATGCAAATCTGCACTACAAAGAAGTATCACTTCCCACCGGTCAAAAGGGACATCCACAAAATGTGTAAAAACCAGAAAGGCAAGACAGGCCCTGGAGAACAGGGAGCCTTGTTATGCTGATGGGCGGGATGTAAGTTGCCAACTGCCTCACTGGAGGAGTGCATTGTGTTCCCTAAAACAAGTAAACAACAGAGCTACAGAGCCAAGGGCACTTCCAGTCTAGGGAATATACCTTGGGAAAACTGAAAATCCATAAGACAGAGCCACCCCCAAATTGAGGGCTGCACTGCTTACAAGAACCTCAACCTGGGTACACCTGAAATATCCCAGGAAATATAAAAATGGTTCCAAACATTGTGGAACTTACGTACGATGGAATATCCCTCAGCCACGAAATCAATGTCATAAGACCAGTAGCAGCAAAATGAGTGGATTCAGGTACGATGATTCTAAGGGAAAGAAGTCACACAGGAAAAGAAACTTATCATAAGATATCACTTAGGAAGATCCTGTAAACATGGCTACACATGAACTGAGTTAGGAAAGAGAACAGAGTCTCACATTTAGAAAACACTCTTATGCCTGCTTAAGGGGGAAGGAGAGGTGGGGTGATGCATCAAACCAGAGTTTGATATAAGCACAGGTACTGTTCCAAAAACCAACTATGGAATAGACAAGACCTACACCTTCCTCAGTGAAAGGGACTCAAAACCCCATATTTCCCGCAGAGGAATAGATCTGACTAGTAAGAATCTTAAAACCTATGTATTGATATGTCTCCGTAAGGGAATCAAGTGTGTCTAGACTGGCATAAACGTGGCAGCGAGAATCAGCTCAAACCCACTCTAAAAAGGAATTTCAAAAACAGAACAAAGGAACAGGGAAATTCTTTACGATTCCTTCAGGGTCTCTGATGCAACCTGGAATGACCCTATCTACGATGACAGCTGGATGTGGCATGAGGCTGGACACTTGGGACTGAGAGGATTGGTGAGATTGGGTGAGCAAATGCAGACCCTTTAAAGCAATAATGCATGGCAACCATTCCATGGGTCCCACCTCTCCAGGTTGAAGGGAATATTACTACAGCTATAACATGTACGGGAAACCTAGAGAATGGACACACTGTGAATACGAAAGGTTTCTAAAACTCAACGAAGAGTCCCTCTCCTGGTGCTCCGGTTTGACTTTCCAACTGCTTTACTATCAATCTCCCAACTTGGAGAGACAGCCCCTTTAAGCTCCTGGTTCACACAGGTTGCCCATTTGGCAGAGGAGGAAAGGGAAGAGGGAGAACCAATGAGAGAGTAGCTGTTAGGCATTTGGATGGGCACATGTCACTCTAATTTCCCGGCAGGAAGAAGAATTAACCAAAGTCTCAGCCACCCACCGGGAACCAGTATAGGTCCTGAACCAAATGTTTGGACTTGCGTTCAGCTCACAAAAAACGAGTTGAAAAATGGAGCTCAGGGGCACAGCAATTCACAAACTGGCAGAGTAATCAAGGCCAACTATCGTCCAAAAATCTGTTGAGGGAAGGCAACGAGGCGGACTTGAATGCGAGGCAGAATAGCAGGAAACAGATTTCAAGAGGTACGTTAGAATCGCCTGTAAAGCACAGGAAGAGGGGCACAACTTCGACAATGATGCACTTGGCCAAAAAGGGCGTATGCGTTTTCTCCTGAATATATTCAGGAGAAAACGCATACGCCCTTTTTGGCCAAGCAAGCAAGCGGGCAATGCAAATCTGCACTACAAAGAAGTATCACTTCCCACCGGTCAAAAGGGACATCCACAAAATGTGTAAAAACCAGAAAGGCAAGACAGGCCCTGGAGAACAGGGAGCCTTGTTATGCTGATGGGCGGGATGTAAGTTGCCAACTGCCTCACTGGAGGAGTGCATTGTGTTCCCTAAAACAAGTAAACAACAGAGCTACAGAGCCAAGGGCACTTCCAGTCTAGGGAATATACCTTGGGAAAACTGAAAATCCATAAGAGAGAGCCACCCCCAAATTGAGGGCTGCACTGCTTACAAGAACCTCAACCTGGGTACACCTGAAATATCCCAGGAAATATAAAAATGGTTCCAAACATTGTGGAACTTACGTACGATGGAATATCCCTCAGCCACGAAATCAATGTCATAAGACCAGTAGCAGCAAAATGAGTGGATTCAGGTACGATGATTCTAAGTGAAAGAAGTCACACAGGAAAAGAAACTTATCATAAGATATCACTTAGGAAGATCCTGTAAACATGGCAACACATGAACTGAGTTAGGAAAGAGAACAGAGTCTCACATTTAGAAAACATTCTTATGCCTGCTTAAGGGGGAAGGAGAGGTGGGGTGATGCATCAAACCAGAGTTTGATATAAGCACAGGTACTGTTCCAAAAACCAACTATGGAATAGACAAGACCTACACCTTCCTCAGTGAAAGGGACTCAAAACCCCATATTTCCCGCAGAGGAATAGATCTGACTAGTAAGAATCTTAAAACCTATGTATTGATATGTCTCCGTAAGGGAATCAAGTGTGTCTAGACTGGCATAAACATGGCAGCGAGAATCAGCTCAAACCCACTCTAAAAAGGAATTTCAAAAACAGAACAAAGAAACAGGGAAATTCTTTACAATTCCTTCAGGGTCTCTGATGCAACCTGGAATGACCCTATCTACGATGACAGCTGGATGTGGCATGAGGCTGGACACTTGGGACTGAGAGGATTGGTGAGATTGGGTGAGCAAATGCAGACCCTTTAAAGCAATAATGCATGGCAACCATTCCATGGGTCCCACCTCTCCAGGTTGAAGGGAATATTACTACAGCTATAACATGTACGGGAAACCTAGAGAATGGACACACTGTGAATACGAAAGGTTTCTAAAACTCAACGAAGAGTCCCTCTCCTGGTGCTCCGGTTTGATTTTCCAACAGCTTTACTATCAATCGCCCAACTTGGAGAGACAGCCCCTTTAAGCTCCTGGTTCACACAGGTTGCCCATTTGGCAGAGGAGGAAAGGGAAGAGGGAGAACCAATGAGAGAGTAGCTGTTAGGCATTTGGATGGGCACATGTCACTCTAATTTCCCGGCAGGAAGAAGAATTAACCAAAGTCTCAGCCACCCACCGGGAACCAGTATAGGTCCTGAACCAAATGTTTGGACTTGCGTTCAGCTCACAAAAAACGAGTTAAAAAATGGAGCTCAGGGGCACAGCAATTCACAAACTGGCAGAGTAATCAAGGCCAACTATCGTCCAAAAATCTGTTGAGGGAAGGCAACGAGGCGGACTTGAATGCGAGGCAGAATAGCAGGAAACAGATTTCAAGAGGTACGTTAGAATCGCCTGTAAAGCACAGCAAGAGGGGCACAACTTCGACAATGATGCACTTGGCCAAAAAGGGCGTATGCGTTTTCTCCTGAATATATTCAGGAGAAAACGCATACGCCCTTTTTGGCCAAGCAAGCAAGCGGGCAATGCAAATCTGCACTACAAAGAAGTATCACTTCCCACCGGTCAAAAGGGACATCCACAAAATGTGTAAAAACCAGAAAGGCAAGACAGGCCCTGGAGAACAGGGAGCCTTGTTATGCTGATGGGCGGGATGTAAGTTGCCAACTGCCTCACTGGAGGAGTGCATTGTGTTCCCTAAAACAAGTAAACAACAGAGCTACAGAGCCAAGGGCACTTCCAGTCTAGGGAATATACCTTGGGAAAACTGAAAATCCATAAGACAGAGCCACCCCCAAATTGAGGGCTGCACTGCTTACAAGAACCTCAACCTGGGTACACCTGAAATATCCCAGGAAATATAAAAATGGTTCCAAACATTGTGGAACTTACGTACGATGGAATATCCCTCAGCCACGAAATCAATGTCATAAGACCAGTAGCAGCAAAATGAGTGGATTCAGGTACGATGATTCTAAGGGAAAGAAGTCACACAGGAAAAGAAACTTATCATAAGATATCACTTAGGAAGATCCTGTAAACATGGCAACACATGAACTGAGTTAGGAAAGAGAACAGAGTCTCACATTTAGAAAACACTCTTATGCCTGCTTAAGGGGGAAGGAGAGGTGGGGTGATGCATCAAACCAGAGTTTGATATAAGCACAGGTACTGTTCCAAAAACCAACTATGGAATAGACAAGACCTACACCTTCCTCAGTGAAAGGGACTCAAAACCCCATATTTCCCGCAGAGGAATAGATCTGACTAGTAAGAATCTTAAAACCTATGTATTGATATGTCTCCGTAAGGGAATCAAGTGTGTCTAGACTGGCATAAACGTGGCAGCGAGAATCAGCTCAAACCCACTCTAAAAAGGAATTTCAAAAACAGAACAAAGGAACAGGGAAATTCTTTACAATTCCTTCAGGGTCTCTGATGCAACCTGGAATGACCCTATCTACGATGACAGCTGGATGTGGCATGAGGCTGGACACTTGGGACTGAGAGGATTGGTGAGATTGGGTGAGCAAATGCAGACCCTTTACAGCAATAATGCATGGCAACCATTCCATGGGTCCCACCTCTCCAGGTTGAAGGGAATATTACTACAGCTATAACATGTACGGGAAACCTAGAGAATGGACACACTGTGAATACGAAAGGTTTCTAAAACTCAACGAAGAGTCCCTCTCCTGGTGCTCCGGTTTGACTTTCCAACAGCTTTACTATCAATCTCCCAACTTGGAGAGACAGCCCCTTTAAGCTCCTGGTTCACACAGGTTGCCCATTTGGCAGAGGAGGAAAGGGAAGAGGGAGAACCAATGAGAGAGTAGCTGTTAGGCATTTGGATGGGCACATGTCACTCTAATTTCCCGGCAGGAAGAAGAATTAACCAAAGTCTCAGCCACCCACCGGGAACCAGTATAGGTCCTGAACCAAATGTTTGGACTTGCGTTCAGCTCACAAAAAACGAGTTGAAAAATGGAGCTCAGGGGCACAGCAATTCACAAACTGGCAGAGTAATCAAGGCCAACTATCGTCCAAAAATCTGTTGAGGGAAGGCAACGAGGCGGACTTGAATGCGAGGCAGAATAGCAGGAAACAGATTTCAAGAGGTACGTTAGAATCGCCTGTAAAGCACAGCAAGAGGGGCACAACTTCGACAATGATGCACTTGGCCAAAAAGGGCGTATGCGTTTTCTCCTGAATATATTCAGGAGAAAACGCATACGCCCTTTTTGGCCAAGCAAGCAAGCGGGCAATGCAAATCTGCACTACAAAGAAGTATCACTTCCCACCGGTCAAAAGGGACATCCACAAAATGTGTAAAAACCAGAAAGGCAAGACAGGCCCTGGAGAACAGGGAGCCTTGTTATGCTGATGGGCGGGATGTAAGTTGCCAACTGCCTCACTGGAGGAGTGCATTGTGTTCCCTAAAACAAGTAAACAACAGAGCTACAGAGCCAAGGGCACTTCCAGTCTAGGGAATATACCTTGGGAAAACTGAAAATCCATAAGACAGAGCCACCCCCAAATTGAGGGCTGCACTGCTTACAAGAACCTCAACCTGGGTACACCTGAAATATCCCAGGAAATATAAAAATGGTTCCAAACATTGTGGAACTTACGTACGATGGAATATCCCTCAGCCACGAAATCAATGTCATAAGACCAGTAGCAGCAAAATGAGTGGATTCAGGTACGATGATTCTAAGGGAAAGAAGTCACACAGGAAAAGAAACTTATCATAAGATATCACTTAGGAAGATCCTGTAAACATGGCTACACATGAACTGAGTTAGGAAAGAGAACAGAGTCTCACATTTAGAAAACACTCTTATGCCTGCTTAAGGGGGAAGGAGAGGTGGGGTGATGCATCAAACCAGAGTTTGATATAAGCACAGGTACTGTTCCAAAAACCAACTATGGAATAGACAAGACCTACACCTTCCTCAGTGAAAGGGACTCAAAACCCCATATTTCCCGCAGAGGAATAGATCTGACTAGTAAGAATCTTAAAACCTATGTATTGATATGTCTCCGTAAGGGAATCAAGTGTGTCTAGACTGGCATAAACGTGGCAGCGAGAATCAGCTCAAACCCACTCTAAAAAGGAATTTCAAAAACAGAACAAAGGAACAGGGAAATTCTTTACGATTCCTTCAGGGTCTCTGATGCAACCTGGAATGACCCTATCTACGATGACAGCTGGATGTGGCATGAGGCTGGACACTTGGGACTGAGAGGATTGGTGAGATTGGGTGAGCAAATGCAGACCCTTTAAAGCAATAATGCATGGCAACCATTCCATGGGTCCCACCTCTCCAGGTTGAAGGGAATATTACTACAGCTATAACATGTACGGGAAACCTAGAGAATGGACACACTGTGAATACGAAAGGTTTCTAAAACTCAACGAAGAGTCCCTCTCCTGGTGCTCCGGTTTGACTTTCCAACTGCTTTACTATCAATCTCCCAACTTGGAGAGACAGCCCCTTTAAGCTCCTGGTTCACACAGGTTGCCCATTTGGCAGAGGAGGAAAGGGAAGAGGGAGAACCAATGAGAGAGTAGCTGTTAGGCATTTGGATGGGCACATGTCACTCTAATTTCCCGGCAGGAAGAAGAATTAACCAAAGTCTCAGCCACCCACCGGGAACCAGTATAGGTCCTGAACCAAATGTTTGGACTTGCGTTCAGCTCACAAAAAACGAGTTGAAAAATGGAGCTCAGGGGCACAGCAATTCACAAACTGGCAGAGTAATCAAGGCCAACTATCGTCCAAAAATCTGTTGAGGGAAGGCAACGAGGCGGACTTGAATGCGAGGCAGAATAGCAGGAAACAGATTTCAAGAGGTACGTTAGAATCGCCTGTAAAGCACAGGAAGAGGGGCACAACTTCGACAATGATGCACTTGGCCAAAAAGGGCGTATGCGTTTTCTCCTGAATATATTCAGGAGAAAACGCATACGCCCTTTTTGGCCAAGCAAGCAAGCGGGCAATGCAAATCTGCACTACAAAGAAGTATCACTTCCCACCGGTCAAAAGGGACATCCACAAAATGTGTAAAAACCAGAAAGGCAAGACAGGCCCTGGAGAACAGGGAGCCTTGTTATGCTGATGGGCGGGATGTAAGTTGCCAACTGCCTCACTGGAGGAGTGCATTGTGTTCCCTAAAACAAGTAAACAACAGAGCTACAGAGCCAAGGGCACTTCCAGTCTAGGGAATATACCTTGGGAAAACTGAAAATCCATAAGAGAGAGCCACCCCCAAATTGAGGGCTGCACTGCTTACAAGAACCTCAACCTGGGTACACCTGAAATATCCCAGGAAATATAAAAATGGTTCCAAACATTGTGGAACTTACGTACGATGGAATATCCCTCAGCCACGAAATCAATGTCATAAGACCAGTAGCAGCAAAATGAGTGGATTCAGGTACGATGATTCTAAGTGAAAGAAGTCACACAGGAAAAGAAACTTATCATAAGATATCACTTAGGAAGATCCTGTAAACATGGCAACACATGAACTGAGTTAGGAAAGAGAACAGAGTCTCACATTTAGAAAACATTCTTATGCCTGCTTAAGGGGGAAGGAGAGGTGGGGTGATGCATCAAACCAGAGTTTGATATAAGCACAGGTACTGTTCCAAAAACCAACTATGGAATAGACAAGACCTACACCTTCCTCAGTGAAAGGGACTCAAAACCCCATATTTCCCGCAGAGGAATAGATCTGACTAGTAAGAATCTTAAAACCTATGTATTGATATGTCTCCGTAAGGGAATCAAGTGTGTCTAGACTGGCATAAACGTGGCAGCGAGAATCAGCTCAAACCCACTCTAAAAAGGAATTTCAAAAACAGAACAAAGAAACAGGGAAATTCTTTACAATTCCTTCAGGGTCTCTGATGCAACCTGGAATGACCCTATCTACGATGACAGCTGGATGTGGCATGAGGCTGGACACTTGGGACTGAGAGGATTGGTGAGATTGGGTGAGCAAATGCAGACCCTTTAAAGCAATAATGCATGGCAACCATTCCATGGGTCCCACCTCTCCAGGTTGAAGGGAATATTACTACAGCTATAACATGTACGGGAAACCTAGAGAATGGACACACTGTGAATACGAAAGGTTTCTAAAACTCAACGAAGAGTCCCTCTCCTGGTGCTCCGGTTTGATTTTCCAACAGCTTTACTATCAATCTCCCAACTTGGAGAGACAGCCCCTTTAAGCTCCTGGTTCACACAGGTTGCCCATTTGGCAGAGGAGGAAAGGGAAGAGGGAGAACCAATGAGAGAGTAGCTGTTAGGCATTTGGATGGGCACATGTCACTCTAATTTCCCGGCAGGAAGAAGAATTAACCAAAGTCTCAGCCACCCACCGGGAACCAGTATAGGTCCTGAACCAAATGTTTGGACTTGCGTTCAGCTCACAAAAAACGAGTTAAAAAATGGAGCTCAGGGGCACAGCAATTCACAAACTGGCAGAGTAATCAAGGCCAACTATCGTCCAAAAATCTGTTGAGGGAAGGCAACGAGGCGGACTTGAATGCGAGGCAGAATAGCAGGAAACAGATTTCAAGAGGTACGTTAGAATCGCCTGTAAAGCACAGCAAGAGGGGCACAACTTCGACAATGATGCACTTGGCCAAAAAGGGCGTATGCGTTTTCTCCTGAATATATTCAGGAGAAAACGCATACGCCCTTTTTGGCCAAGCAAGCAAGCGGGCAATGCAAATCTGCACTACAAAGAAGTATCACTTCCCACCGGTCAAAAGGGACATCCACAAAATGTGTAAAAACCAGAAAGGCAAGACAGGCCCTGGAGAACAGGGAGCCTTGTTATGCTGATGGGCGGGATGTAAGTTGCCAACTGCCTCACTGGAGGAGTGCATTGTGTTCCCTAAAACAAGTAAACAACAGAGCTACAGAGCCAAGGGCACTTCCAGTCTAGGGAATATACCTTGGGAAAACTGAAAATCCATAAGACAGAGCCACCCCCAAATTGAGGGCTGCACTGCTTACAAGAACCTCAACCTGGGTACACCTGAAATATCCCAGGAAATATAAAAATGGTTCCAAACATTGTGGAACTTACGTACGATGGAATATCCCTCAGCCACGAAATCAATGTCATAAGACCAGTAGCAGCAAAATGAGTGGATTCAGGTACGATGATTCTAAGGGAAAGAAGTCACACAGGAAAAGAAACTTATCATAAGATATCACTTAGGAAGATCCTGTAAACATGGCAACACATGAACTGAGTTAGGAAAGAGAACAGAGTCTCACATTTAGAAAACACTCTTATGCCTGCTTAAGGGGGAAGGAGAGGTGGGGTGATGCATCAAACCAGAGTTTGATATAAGCACAGGTACTGTTCCAAAAACCAACTATGGAATAGACAAGACCTACACCTTCCTCAGTGAAAGGGACTCAAAACCCCATATTTCCCGCAGAGGAATAGATCTGACTAGTAAGAATCTTAAAACCTATGTATTGATATGTCTCCGTAAGGGAATCAAGTGTGTCTAGACTGGCATAAACGTGGCAGCGAGAATCAGCTCAAACCCACTCTAAAAAGGAATTTCAAAAACAGAACAAAGGAACAGGGAAATTCTTTACAATTCCTTCAGGGTCTCTGATGCAACCTGGAATGACCCTATCTACGATGACAGCTGGATGTGGCATGAGGCTGGACACTTGGGACTGAGAGGATTGGTGAGATTGGGTGAGCAAATGCAGACCCTTTAAAGCAATAATGCATGGCAACCATTCCATGGGTCCCACCTCTCCAGGTTGAAGGGAATATTACTACAGCTATAACATGTACGGGAAACCTAGAGAATGGACACACTGTGAATACGAAAGGTTTCTAAAACTCAACGAAGAGTCCCTCTCCTGGTGCTCCGGTTTGACTTTCCAACAGCTTTACTATCAATCTCCCAACTTGGAGAGACAGCCCCTTTAAGCTCCTGGTTCACACAGGTTGCCCATTTGGCAGAGGAGGAAAGGGAAGAGGGAGAACCAATGAGAGAGTAGCTGTTAGGCATTTGGATGGGCACATGTCACTCTAATTTCCCGGCAGGAAGAAGAATTAACCAAAGTCTCAGCCACCCACCGGGAACCAGTATAGGTCCTGAACCAAATGTTTGGACTTGCGTTCAGCTCACAAAAAACGAGTTGAAAAATGGAGCTCAGGGGCACAGCAATTCACAAACTGGCAGAGTAATCAAGGCCAACTATCGTCCAAAAATCTGTTGAGGGAAGGCAACGAGGCGGACTTGAATGCGAGGCAGAATAGCAGGAAACAGATTTCAAGAGGTACGTTAGAATCGCCTGTAAAGCACAGCAAGAGGGGCACAACTTCGACAATGATGCACTTGGCCAAAAAGGGCGTATGCGTTTTCTCCTGAATATATTCAGGAGAAAACGCATACGCCCTTTTTGGCCAAGCAAGCAAGCGGGCAATGCAAATCTGCACTACAAAGAAGTATCACTTCCCACCGGTCAAAAGGGACATCCACAAAATGTGTAAAAACCAGAAAGGCAAGACAGGCCCTGGAGAACAGGGAGCCTTGTTATGCTGATGGGCGGGATGTAAGTTGCCAACTGCCTCACTGGAGGAGTGCATTGTGTTCCCTAAAACAAGTAAACAACAGAGCTACAGAGCCAAGGGCACTTCCAGTCTAGGGAATATACCTTGGGAAAACTGAAAATCCATAAGACAGAGCCACCCCCAAATTGAGGGCTGCACTGCTTACAAGAACCTCAACCTGGGTACACCTGAAATATCCCAGGAAATATAAAAATGGTTCCAAACATTGTGGAACTTACGTACGATGGAATATCCCTCAGCCACGAAATCAATGTCATAAGACCAGTAGCAGCAAAATGAGTGGATTCAGGTACGATGATTCTAAGGGAAAGAAGTCACACAGGAAAAGAAACTTATCATAAGATATCACTTAGGAAGATCCTGTAAACATGGCTACACATGAACTGAGTTAGGAAAGAGAACAGAGTCTCACATTTAGAAAACACTCTTATGCCTGCTTAAGGGGGAAGGAGAGGTGGGGTGATGCATCAAACCAGAGTTTGATATAAGCACAGGTACTGTTCCAAAAACCAACTATGGAATAGACAAGACCTACACCTTCCTCAGTGAAAGGGACTCAAAACCCCATATTTCCCGCAGAGGAATAGATCTGACTAGTAAGAATCTTAAAACCTATGTATTGATATGTCTCCGTAAGGGAATCAAGTGTGTCTAGACTGGCATAAACGTGGCAGCGAGAATCAGCTCAAACCCACTCTAAAAAGGAATTTCAAAAACAGAACAAAGGAACAGGGAAATTCTTTACAATTCCTTCAGGGTCTCTGATGCAACCTGGAATGACCCTATCTACGATGACAGCTGGATGTGGCATGAGGCTGGACACTTGGGACTGAGAGGATTGGTGAGATTGGGTGAGCAAATGCAGACCCTTTAAAGCAATAATGCATGGCAACCATTCCATGGGTCCCACCTCTCCAGGTTGAAGGGAATATTACTACAGCTATAACATGTACGGGAAACCTAGAGAATGGACACACTGTGAATACGAAAGGTTTCTAAAACTCAACGAAGAGTCCCTCTCCTGGTGCTCCGGTTTGACTTTCCAACAGCTTTACTATCAATCTCCCAACTTGGAGAGACAGCCCCTTTAAGCTCCTGGTTCACACAGGTTGCCCATTTGGCAGAGGAGGAAAGGGAAGAGGGAGAACCAATGAGAGAGTAGCTGTTAGGCATTTGGATGGGCACATGTCACTCTAATTTCCCGGCAGGAAGAAGAATTAACCAAAGTCTCAGCCACCCACCGGGAACCAGTATAGGTCCTGAACCAAATGTTTGGACTTGCGTTCAGCTCACAAAAAACGAGTTGAAAAATGGAGCTCAGGGGCACAGCAATTCACAAACTGGCAGAGTAATCAAGGCCAACTATCGTCCAAAAATCTGTTGAGGGAAGGCAACGAGGCGGACTTGAATGCGAGGCAGAATAGCAGGAAACAGATTTCAAGAGGTACGTTAGAATCGCCTGTAAAGCACAGCAAGAGGGGCACAACTTCGACAATGATGCACTTGGCCAAAAAGGGCGTATGCGTTTTCTCCTGAATATATTCAGGAGAAAACGCATACGCCCTTTTTGGCCAAGCAAGCAAGCGGGCAATGCAAATCTGCACTACAAAGAAGTATCACTTCCCACCGGTCAAAAGGGACATCCACAAAATGTGTAAAAACCAGAAAGGCAAGACAGGCCCTGGAGAACAGGGAGCCTTGTTATGCTGATGGGCGGGATGTAAGTTGCCAACTGCCTCACTGGAGGAGTGCATTGTGTTCCCTAAAACAAGTAAACAACAGAGCTACAGAGCCAAGGGCACTTCCAGTCTAGGGAATATACCTTGGGAAAACTGAAAATCCATAAGACAGAGCCACCCCCAAATTGAGGGCTGCACTGCTTACAAGAACCTCAACCTGGGTACACCTGAAATATCCCAGGAAATATAAAAATGGTTCCAAACATTGTGGAACTTACGTACGATGGAATATCCCTCAGCCACGAAATCAATGTCATAAGACCAGTAGCAGCAAAATGAGTGGATTCAGGTACGATGATTCTAAGGGAAAGAAGTCACACAGGAAAAGAAACTTATCATAAGATATCACTTAGGAAGATCCTGTAAACATGGCTACACATGAACTGAGTTAGGAAAGAGAACAGAGTCTCACATTTAGAAAACACTCTTATGCCTGCTTAAGGGGGAAGGAGAGGTGGGGTGATGCATCAAACCAGAGTTTGATATAAGCACAGGTACTGTTCCAAAAACCAACTATGGAATAGACAAGACCTACACCTTCCTCAGTGAAAGGGACTCAAAACCCCATATTTCCCGCAGAGGAATAGATCTGACTAGTAAGAATCTTAAAACCTATGTATTGATATGTCTCCGTAAGGGAATCAAGTGTGTCTAGACTGGCATAAACGTGGCAGCGAGAATCAGCTCAAACCCACTCTAAAAAGGAATTTCAAAAACAGAACAAAGGAACAGGGAAATTCTTTACAATTCCTTCAGGGTCTCTGATGCAACCTGGAATGACCCTATCTACGATGACAGCTGGATGTGGCATGAGGCTGGACACTTGGGACTGAGAGGATTGGTGAGATTGGGTGAGCAAATGCAGACCCTTTAAAGCAATAATGCATGGCAACCATTCCATGGGTCCCACCTCTCCAGGTTGAAGGGAATATTACTACAGCTATAACATGTACGGGAAACCTAGAGAATGGACACACTGTGAATACGAAAGGTTTCTAAAACTCAACGAAGAGTCCCTCTCCTGGTGCTCCGGTTTGACTTTCCAACAGCTTTACTATCAATCTCCCAACTTGGAGAGACAGCCCCTTTAAGCTCCTGGTTCACACAGGTTGCCCATTTGGCAGAGGAGGAAAGGGAAGAGGGAGAACCAATGAGAGAGTAGCTGTTAGGCATTTGGATGGGCACATGTCACTCTAATTTCCCGGCAGGAAGAAGAATTAACCAAAGTCTCAGCCACCCACCGGGAACCAGTATAGGTCCTGAACCAAATGTTTGGACTTGCGTTCAGCTCACAAAAAACGAGTTGAAAAATGGAGCTCAGGGGCACAGCAATTCACAAACTGGCAGAGTAATCAAGGCCAACTATCGTCCAAAAATCTGTTGAGGGAAGGCAACGAGGCGGACTTGAATGCGAGGCAGAATATCAGGAAACAGATTTCAAGAGGTACGTTAGAATCGCCTGTAAAGCACAGCAAGAGGGGCACAACTTCGACAATGATGCACTTGGCCAAAAAGGGCGTATGCGTTTTCTCCTGAATATATTCAGGAGAAAACGCATACGCCCTTTTTGGCCAAGCAAGCAAGCGGGCAATGCAAATCTGCACTACAAAGAAGTATCACTTCCCACCGGTCAAAAGGGACATCCACAAAATGTGTAAAAACCAGAAAGGCAAGACAGGCCCTGGAGAACAGGGAGCCTTGTTATGCTGATGGGCGGGATGTAAGTTGCCAACTGCCTCACTGGAGGAGTGCATTGTGTTCCCTAAAACAAGTAAACAACAGAGCTACAGAGCCAAGGGCACTTCCAGTCTAGGGAATATACCTTGGGAAAACTGAAAATCCATAAGACAGAGCCACCCCCAAATTGAGGGCTGCACTGCTTACAAGAACCTCAACCTGGGTACACCTGAAATATCCCAGGAAATATAAAAATGGTTCCAAACATTGTGGAACTTACGTACGATGGAATATCCCTCAGCCACGAAATCAATGTCATAAGACCAGTAGCAGCAAAATGAGTGGATTCAGGTACGATGATTCTAAGGGAAAGAAGTCACACAGGAAAAGAAACTTATCATAAGATATCACTTAGGAAGATCCTGTAAACATGGCTACACATGAACTGAGTTAGGAAAGAGAACAGAGTCTCACATTTAGAAAACACTCTTATGCCTGCTTAAGGGGGAAGGAGAGGTGGGGTGATGCATCAAACCAGAGTTTGATATAAGCACAGGTACTGTTCCAAAAACCAACTATGGAATAGACAAGACCTACAACTTCCTCAGTGAAAGGGACTCAAAACCCCATATTTCCCGCAGAGGAATAGATCTGACTAGTAAGAATCTTAAAACCTATGTATTGATATGTCTCCGTAAGGGAATCAAGTGTGTCTAGACTGGCATAAACATGGCAGCGAGAATCAGCTCAAACCCACTCTAAAAAGGAATTTCAAAAACAGAACAAAGGAACAGGGAAATTCTTTACAATTCCTTCAGGGTCTCTGATGCAACCTGGAATGACCCTATCTACGATGACAGCTGGATGTGGCATGAGGCTGGACACTTGGGACTGAGAGGATTGGTGAGATTGGGTGAGCAAATGCAGACCCTTTAAAGCAATAATGCATGGCAACCATTCCATGGGTCCCACCTCTCCAGGTTGAAGGGAATATTACTACAGCTATAACATGTACGGGAAACCTAGAGAATGGACACACTGTGAATACGAAAGGTTTCTAAAACTCAACGAAGAGTCCCTCTTCTGGTGCTCCGGTTTGACTTTCCAACAGCTTTACTATCAATCTCCCAACTTGGAGAGACAGCCCCTTTAAGCTCCTGGTTCACACAGGTTGCCCATTTGGCAGAGGAGGAAAGGGAAGAGGGAGAACCAATGAGAGAGTAGCTGTTAGGCATTTGGATGGACACATGTCACTCTAATTTCCCGGCAGGAAGAATAATTAACCAAAGTCTCAGCCACCCACCGGGAACCAGTATAGGTCCTGAACCAAATGTTTGGACTTGCGTTCAGCTCACAAAAAACGAGTTGAAAAATGGAGCTCAGGGGCACAGCAATTCACAAACTGGCAGAGTAATCAAGGCCAACTATCGTCCAAAAATCTGTTGATGGAAGGCAACGAGGCGGACTTGAATGCGAGGCAGAATAGCAGGAAACAGATTTCAAGAGGTACGTTAGAATCGCCTGTAAAGCACAGGAAGAGGGGCACAACTTCGACAATGATGCACTTGGCCAAAAAGGGCGTATGCGTTTTCTCCTGAATATATTCAGGAGAAAACGCATACGCCCTTTTTGGCCAAGCAAGCAAGCGGGCAATGCAAATCTGCACTACAAAGAAGTATCACTTCCCACCGGTCAAAAGGGACATCCACAAAATGTGTAAAAACCAGAAAGGCAAGACAGGCCCTGGAGAACAGGGAGCCTTGTTATGCTGATGGGCGGGATGTAAGTTGCCAACTGCCTCACTGGAGGAGTGCATTGTGTTCCCTAAAACAAGTAAACAACAGAGCTACAGAGCCAAGGGCACTTCCAGTCTAGGGAATATACCTTGGGAAAACTGAAAATCCATAAGACAGAGCCACCCCCAAATTGAGGGCTGCACTGCTTACAAGAACCTCAACCTGGGTACACCTGAAATATCCCAGGAAATATAAAAATGGTTCCAAACATTGTGGAACTTACGTACGATGGAATATCCCTCAGCCACGAAATCAATGTCATAAGACCAGTAGCAGCAAAATGAGTGGATTCAGGTACGATGATTCTAAGGGAAAGAAGTCACACAGGAAAAGAAACTTATCATAAGATATCACTTAGGAAGATCCTGTAAACATGGCTACACATGAACTGAGTTAGGAAAGAGAACAGAGTCTCACATTTAGAAAACACTCTTATGCCTGCTTAAGGGGGAAGGAGAGGTGGGGTGATGCATCAAACCAGAGTTTGATATAAGCACAGGTACTGTTCCAAAAACCAACTATGGAATAGACAAGACCTACACCTTCCTCAGTGAAAGGGACTCAAAACCCCATATTTCCCGCAGAGGAATAGATCTGACTAGTAAGAATCTTAAAACCTATGTATTGATATGTCTCCATAAGGGAATCAAGTGTGTCTAGACTGGCATAAACGTGGCAGCGAGAATCAGCTCAAACCCACTCTAAAAAGGAATTTCAAAAACAGAACAAAGGAACAGGGAAATTCTTTACAATTCCTTCAGGGTCTCTGATGCAACCTGGAATGACCCTATCTACGATGACAGCTGGATGTGGCATGAGGCTGGACACTTGGGACTGAGAGGATTGGTGAGATTGGGTGAGCAAATGCAGACCCTTTAAAGCAATAATGCATGGCAACCATTCCATGGGTCCCACCTCTCCAGGTTGAAGGGAATATTACTACAGCTATAACATGTACGGGAAACCTAGAGAATGGACACACTGTGAATACGAAAGGTTTCTAAAACTCAACGAAGAGTCCCTCTCCTGGTGCTCCGGTTTGACTTTCCAACAGCTTTACTATCAATCTCCCAACTTGGAGAGACAGCCCCTTTAAGCTCCTGGTTCACACAGGTTGCCCATTTGGCAGAGGAGGAAAGGGAAGAGGGAGAACCAATGAGAGAGTAGCTGTTAGGCATTTGGATGGGCACATGTCACTCTAATTTCCCGGCAGGAAGAAGAATTAACCAAAGTCTCAGCCACCCACCGGGAACCAGTATAGGTCCTGAACCAAATGTTTGGACTTGCGTTCAGCTCACAAAAAACGAGTTGAAAAATGGAGCTCAGGGGCACAGCAATTCACAAACTGGCAGAGTAATCAAGGCCAACTATCGTCCAAAAATCTGTTGAGGGAAGGCAACGAGGCGGACTTGAATGCGAGGCAGAATAGCAGGAAACAGATTTCAAGAGGTACGTTAGAATCGCCTGTAAAGCACAGCAAGAGGGGCACAACTTCGACAATGATGCACTTGGCCAAAAAGGGCGTATGCGTTTTCTCCTGAATATATTCAGGAGAAAACGCATACGCCCTTTTTGGCCAAGCAAGCAAGCGGGCAATGCAAATCTGCACTACAAAGAAGTATCACTTCCCACCGGTCAAAAGGGACATCCACAAAATGTGTAAAAACCAGAAAGGCAAGACAGGCCCTGGAGAACAGGGAGCCTTGTTATGCTGATGGGCGGGATGTAAGTTGCCAACTGCCTCACTGGAGGAGTGCATTGTGTTCCCTAAAACAAGTAAACAACAGAGCTACAGAGCCAAGGGCACTTCCAGTCTAGGGAATATACCTTGGGAAAACTGAAAATCCATAAGACAGAGCCACCCCCAAATTGAGGGCTGCACTGCTTACAAGAACCTCAACCTGGGTACACCTGAAATATCCCAGGAAATATAAAAATGGTTCCAAACATTGTGGAACTTACGTACGATGGAATATCCCTCAGCCACGAAATCAATGTCATAAGACCAGTAGCAGCAAAATGAGTGGATTCAGGTACGATGATTCTAAGGGAAAGAAGTCACACAGGAAAAGAAACTTATCATAAGATATCACTTAGGAAGATCCTGTAAACATGGCTACACATGAACTGAGTTAGGAAAGAGAACAGAGTCTCACATTTAGAAAACACTCTTATGCCTGCTTAAGGGGGAAGGAGAGGTGGGGTGATGCATCAAACCAGAGTTTGATATAAGCACAGGTACTGTTCCAAAAACCAACTATGGAATAGACAAGACCTACACCTTCCTCAGTGAAAGGGACTCAAAACCCCATATTTCCCGCAGAGGAATAGATCTGACTAGTAAGAATCTTAAAACCTATGTATTGATATGTCTCCGTAAGGGAATCAAGTGTGTCTAGACTGGCATAAACGTGGCAGCGAGAATCAGCTCAAACCCACTCTAAAAAGGAATTTCAAAAACAGAACAAAGGAACAGGGAAATTCTTTACAATTCCTTCAGGGTCTCTGATGCAACCTGGAATGACCCTATCTACGATGACAGCTGGATGTGGCATGAGGCTGGACACTTGGGACTGAGAGGATTGGTGAGATTGGGTGAGCAAATGCAGACCCTTTAAAGCAATAATGCATGGCAACCATTCCATGGGTCCCACCTCTCCAGGTTGAAGGGAATATTACTACAGCTATAACATGTACGGGAAACCTAGAGAATGGACACACTGTGAATACGAAAGGTTTCTAAAACTCAACGAAGAGTCCCTCTCCTGGTGCTCCGGTTTGACTTTCCAACAGCTTTACTATCAATCTCCCAACTTGGAGAGACAGCCCCTTTAAGCTCCTGGTTCACACAGGTTGCCCATTTGGCAGAGGAGGAAAGGGAAGAGGGAGAACCAATGAGAGAGTAGCTGTTAGGCATTTGGATGGGCACATGTCACTCTAATTTCCCGGCAGGAAGAAGAATTAACCAAAGTCTCAGCCACCCACCGGGAACCAGTATAGGTCCTGAACCAAATGTTTGGACTTGCGTTCAGCTCACAAAAAACGAGTTGAAAAATGGAGCTCAGGGGCACAGCAATTCACAAACTGGCAGAGTAATCAAGGCCAACTATCGTCCAAAAATCTGTTGAGGGAAGGCAACGAGGCGGACTTGAATGCGAGGCAGAATAGCAGGAAACAGATTTCAAGAGGTACGTTAGAATCGCCTGTAAAGCACAGCAAGAGGGGCACAACTTCGACAATGATGCACTTGGCCAAAAAGGGCGTATGCGTTTTCTCCTGAATATATTCAGGAGAAAACGCATACGCCCTTTTTGGCCAAGCAAGCAAGCGGGCAATGCAAATCTGCACTACAAAGAAGTATCACTTCCCACCGGTCAAAAGGGACATCCACAAAATGTGTAAAAACCAGAAAGGCAAGACAGGCCCTGGAGAACAGGGAGCCTTGTTATGCTGATGGGCGGGATGTAAGTTGCCAACTGCCTCACTGGAGGAGTGCATTGTGTTCCCTAAAACAAGTAAACAACAGAGCTACAGAGCCAAGGGCACTTCCAGTCTAGGGAATATACCTTGGGAAAACTGAAAATCCATAAGACAGAGCCACCCCCAAATTGAGGGCTGCACTGCTTACAAGAACCTCAACCTGGGTACACCTGAAATATCCCAGGAAATATAAAAATGGTTCCAAACATTGTGGAACTTACGTACGATGGAATATCCCTCAGCCACGAAATCAATGTCATAAGACCAGTAGCAGCAAAATGAGTGGATTCAGGTACGATGATTCTAAGGGAAAGAAGTCACACAGGAAAAGAAACTTATCATAAGATATCACTTAGGAAGATCCTGTAAACATGGCTACACATGAACTGAGTTAGGAAAGAGAACAGAGTCTCACATTTAGAAAACACTCTTATGCCTGCTTAAGGGGGAAGGAGAGGTGGGGTGATGCATCAAACCAGAGTTTGATATAAGCACAGGTACTGTTCCAAAAACCAACTATGGAATAGACAAGACCTACACCTTCCTCAGTGAAAGGGACTCAAAACCCCATATTTCCCGCAGAGGAATAGATCTGACTAGTAAGAATCTTAAAACCTATGTATTGATATGTCTCCGTAAGGGAATCAAGTGTGTCTAGACTGGCATAAACGTGGCAGCGAGAATCAGCTCAAACCCACTCTAAAAAGGAATTTCAAAAACAGAACAAAGGAACAGGGAAATTCTTTACAATTCCTTCAGGGTCTCTGATGCAACCTGGAATGACCCTATCTACGATGACAGCTGGATGTGGCATGAGGCTGGACACTTGGGACTGAGAGGATTGGTGAGATTGGGTGAGCAAATGCAGACCCTTTAAAGCAATAATGCATGGCAACCATTCCATGGGTCCCACCTCTCCAGGTTGAAGGGAATATTACTACAGCTATAACATGTATGGGAAACCTAGAGAATGGACACACTGTGAATACGAAAGGTTTCTAAAACTCAACGAAGAGTCCCTCTCCTGGTGCTCCGGTTTGACTTTCCAACAGCTTTACTATCAATCTCCCAACTTGGAGAGACAGCCCCTTTAAGCTCCTGGTTCACACAGGTTGCCCATTTGGCAGAGGAGGAAAGGGAAGAGGGAGAACCAATGAGAGAGTAGCTGTTAGGCATTTGGATGGGCACATGTCACTCTAATTTCCCGGCAGGAAGAAGAATTAACCAAAGTCTCAGCCACCCACCGGGAACCAGTATAGGTCCTGAACCAAATGTTTGGACTTGCGTTCAGCTCACAAAAAACGAGTTGAAAAATGGAGCTCAGGGGCACAGCAATTCACAAACTGGCAGAGTAATCAAGGCCAACTATCGTCCAAAAATCTGTTGAGGGAAGGCAACGAGGCGGACTTGAATGCGAGGCAGAATATCAGGAAACAGATTTCAAGAGGTACGTTAGAATCGCCTGTAAAGCACAGCAAGAGGGGCACAACTTCGACAATGATGCACTTGGCCAAAAAGGGCGTATGCGTTTTCTCCTGAATATATTCAGGAGAAAACGCATACGCCCTTTTTGGCCAAGCAAGCAAGCGGGCAATGCAAATCTGCACTACAAAGAAGTATCACTTCCCACCGGTCAAAAGGGACATCCACAAAATGTGTAAAAACCAGAAAGGCAAGACAGGCCCTGGAGAACAGGGAGCCTTGTTATGCTGATGGGCGGGATGTAAGTTGCCAACTGCCTCACTGGAGGAGTGCATTGTGTTCCCTAAAACAAGTAAACAACAGAGCTACAGAGCCAAGGGCACTTCCAGTCTAGGGAATATACCTTGGGAAAACTGAAAATCCATAAGACAGAGCCACCCCCAAATTGAGGGCTGCACTGCTTACAAGAACCTCAACCTGGGTACACCTGAAATATCCCAGGAAATATAAAAATGGTTCCAAACATTGTGGAACTTACGTACGATGGAATATCCCTCAGCCACGAAATCAATGTCATAAGACCAGTAGCAGCAAAATGAGTGGATTCAGGTACGATGATTCTAAGGGAAAGAAGTCACACAGGAAAAGAAACTTATCATAAGATATCACTTAGGAAGATCCTGTAAACATGGCTACACATGAACTGAGTTAGGCAAGAGAACAGAGTCTCACATTTAGAAAACACTCTTATGCCTGCTTAAGGGGGAAGGAGAGGTGGGGTGATGCATCAAACCAGAGTTTGATATAAGCACAGGTACTGTTCCAAAAACCAACTATGGAATAGACAAGACCTACAACTTCCTCAGTGAAAGGGACTCAAAACCCCATATTTCCCGCAGAGGAATAGATCTGACTAGTAAGAATCTTAAAACCTATGTATTGATATGTCTCCGTAAGGGAATCAAGTGTGTCTAGACTGGCATAAACATGGCAGCGAGAATCAGCTCAAACCCACTCTAAAAAGGAATTTCAAAAACAGAACAAAGGAACAGGGAAATTCTTTACAATTCCTTCAGGGTCTCTGATGCAACCTGGAATGACCCTATCTACGATGACAGCTGGATGTGGCATGAGGCTGGACACTTGGGACTGAGAGGATTGGTGAGATTGGGTGAGCAAATGCAGACCCTTTAAAGCAATAATGCATGGCAACCATTCCATGGGTCCCACCTCTCCAGGTTGAAGGGAATATTACTACAGCTATAACATGTACGGGAAACCTAGAGAATGGACACACTGTGAATACGAAAGGTTTCTAAAACTCAACGAAGAGTCCCTCTCCTGGTGCTCCGGTTTGACTTTCCAACAGCTTTACTATCAATCTCCCAACTTGGAGAGACAGCCCCTTTAAGCTCCTGGTTCACACAGGTTGCCCATTTGGCAGAGGAGGAAAGGGAAGAGGGAGAACCAATGAGAGAGTAGCTGTTAGGCATTTGGATGGACACATGTCACTCTAATTTCCCGGCAGGAAGAATAATTAACCAAAGTCTCAGCCACCCACCGGGAACCAGTATAGGTCCTGAACCAAATGTTTGGACTTGCGTTCAGCTCACAAAAAACGAGTTGAAAAATGGAGCTCAGGGGCACAGCAATTCACAAACTGGCAGAGTAATCAAGGCCAACTATCGTCCAAAAATCTGTTGAGGGAAGGCAACGAGGCGGACTTGAATGCGAGGCAGAATAGCAGGAAACAGATTTCAAGAGGTACGTTAGAATCGCCTGTAAAGCACAGGAAGAGGGGCACAACTTCGACAATGATGCACTTGGCCAAAAAGGGCGTATGCGTTTTCTCCTGAATATATTCAGGAGAAAACGCATACGCCCTTTTTGGCCAAGCAAGCAAGCGGGCAATGCAAATCTGCACTACAAAGAAGTATCACTTCCCACCGGTCAAAAGGGACATCCACAAAATGTGTAAAAACCAGAAAGGCAAGACAGGCCCTGGAGAACAGGGAGCCTTGTTATGCTGATGGGCGGGATGTAAGTTGCCAACTGCCTCACTGGAGGAGTGCATTGTGTTCCCTAAAACAAGTAAACAACAGAGCTACAGAGCCAAGGGCACTTCCAGTCTAGGGAATATACCTTGGGAAAACTGAAAATCCATAAGACAGAGCCACCCCCAAATTGAGGGCTGCACTGCTTACAAGAACCTCAACCTGGGTACACCTGAAATATCCCAGGAAATATAAAAATGGTTCCAAACATTGTGGAACTTACGTACGATGGAATATCCCTCAGCCACGAAATCAATGTCATAACACCAGTAGCAGCAAAATGAGTGGATTCAGGTACGATGATTCTAAGGGAAAGAAGTCACACAGGAAAAGAAACTTATCATAAGATATCACTTAGGAAGATCCTGTAAACATGGCTACACATGAACTGAGTTAGGAAAGAGAACAGAGTCTCACATTTAGAAAACACTCTTATGCCTGCTTAAGGGGGAAGGAGAGGTGGGGTGATGCATCAAACCAGAGTTTGATATAAGCACAGGTACTGTTCCAAAAACCAACTATGGAATAGACAAGACCTACACCTTCCTCAGTGAAAGGGACTCAAAACCCCATATTTCCCGCAGAGGAATAGATCTGACTAGTAAGAATCTTAAAACCTATGTATTGATATGTCTCCGTAAGGGAATCAAGTGTGTCTAGACTGGCATAAACATGGCAGCGAGAATCAGCTCAAACCCACTCTAAAAAGGAATTTCAAAAACAGAACAAAGGAACAGGGAAATTCTTTACAATTCCTTCAGGGTCTCTGATGCAACCTGGAATGACCCTATCTACGATGACAGCTGGATGTGGCATGAGGCTGGACACTTGGGACTGAGAGGATTGGTGAGATTGGGTGAGCAAATGCAGACCCTTTAAAGCAATAATGCATGGCAACCATTCCATGGGTCCCACCTCTCCAGGTTGAAGGGAATATTACTACAGCTATAACATGTACGGGAAACCTAGAGAATGGACACACTGTGAATACGAAAGGTTTCTAAAACTCAACGAAGAGTCCCTCTCCTGGTGCTCCGGTTTGACTTTCCAACAGCTTTACTATCAATCTCCCAACTTGGAGAGACAGCCCCTTTAAGCTCCTGGTTCACACAGGTTGCCCATTTGGCAGAGGAGGAAAGGGAAGAGGGAGAACCAATGAGAGAGTAGCTGTTAGGCATTTGGATGGGCACATGTCACTCTAATTTCCCGGCAGGAAGAAGAATTAACCAAAGTCTCAGCCACCCACCGGGAACCAGTATAGGTCCTGAACCAAATGTTTGGACTTGCGTTCAGCTCACAAAAAACGAGTTGAAAAATGGAGCTCAGGGGCACAGCAATTCACAAACTGGCAGAGTAATCAAGGCCAACTATCGTCCAAAAATCTGTTGAGGGAAGGCAACGAGGCGGACTTGAATGCGAGGCAGAATAGCAGGAAACAGATTTCAAGAGGTACGTTAGAATCGCCTGTAAAGCACAGGAAGAGGGGCACAACTTCGACAATGATGCACTTGGCCAAAAAGGGCGTATGCGTTTTCTCCTGAATATATTCAGGAGAAAACGCATACGCCCTTTTTGGCCAAGCAAGCAAGCGGGCAATGCAAATCTGCACTACAAAGAAGTATCACTTCCCACCGGTCAAAAGGGACATCCACAAAATGTGTAAAAACCAGAAAGGCAAGACAGGCCCTGGAGAACAGGGAGCCTTGTTATGCTGATGGGCGGGATGTAAGTTGCCAACTGCCTCACTGGAGGAGTGCATTGTGTTCCCTAAAACAAGTAAACAACAGAGCTACAGAGCCAAGGGCACTTCCAGTCTAGGGAATATACCTTGGGAAAACTGAAAATCCATAAGACAGAGCCACCCCCAAATTGAGGGCTGCACTGCTTACAAGAACCTCAACCTGGGTACACCTGAAATATCCCAGGAAATATAAAAATGGTTCCAAACATTGTGGAACTTACGTACGATGGAATATCCCTCAGCCACGAAATCAATGTCATAAGACCAGTAGCAGCAAAATGAGTGGATTCAGGTACGATGATTCTAAGGGAAAGAAGTCACACAGGAAAAGAAACTTATCATAAGATATCACTTAGGAAGATCCTGTAAACATGGCTACACATGAACTGAGTTAGGAAAGAGAACAGAGTCTCACATTTAGAAAACACTCTTATGCCTGCTTAAGGGGGAAGGAGAGGTGGGGTGATGCATCAAACCAGAGTTTGATATAAGCACAGGTACTGTTCCAAAAACCAACTATGGAATAGACAAGACCTACACCTTCCTCAGTGAAAGGGACTCAAAACCCCATATTTCCCGCAGAGGAATAGATCTGACTAGTAAGAATCTTAAAACCTATGTATTGATATGTCTCCGTAAGGGAATCAAGTGTGTCTAGACTGGCATAAACGTGGCAGCGAGAATCAGCTCAAACCCACTCTAAAAAGGAATTTCAAAAACAGAACAAAGGAACAGGGAAATTCTTTACAATTCCTTCAGGGTCTCTGATGCAACCTGGAATGACCCTATCTACGATGACAGCTGGATGTGGCATGAGGCTGGACACTTGGGACTGAGAGGATTGGTGAGATTGGGTGAGCAAATGCAGACCCTTTAAAGCAATAATGCATGGCAACCATTCCATGGGTCCCACCTCTCCAGGTTGAAGGGAATATTACTACAGCTATAACATGTACGGGAAACCTAGAGAATGGACACACTGTGAATACGAAAGGTTTCTAAAACTCAACGAAGAGTCCCTCTCCTGGTGCTCCGGTTTGACTTTCCAACAGCTTTACTATCAATCTCCCAACTTGGAGAGACAGCCCCTTTAAGCTCCTGGTTCACACAGGTTGCCCATTTGGCAGAGGAGGAAAGGGAAGAGGGAGAACCAATGAGAGAGTAGCTGTTAGGCATTTGGATGGGCACATGTCACTCTAATTTCCCGGCAGGAAGAAGAATTAACCAAAGTCTCAGCCACCCACCGGGAACCAGTATAGGTCCTGAACCAAATGTTTGGACTTGCGTTCAGCTCACAAAAAACGAGTTGAAAAATGGAGCTCAGGGGCACAGCAATTCACAAACTGGCAGAGTAATCAAGGCCAACTATCGTCCAAAAATCTGTTGAGGGAAGGCAACGAGGCGGACTTGAATGCGAGGCAGAATAGCAGGAAACAGATTTCAAGAGGTACGTTAGAATCGCCTGTAAAGCACAGCAAGAGGGGCACAACTTCGACAATGATGCACTTGGCCAAAAAGGGCGTATGCGTTTTCTCCTGAATATATTCAGGAGAAAACGCATACGCCCTTTTTGGCCAAGCAAGCAAGCGGGCAATGCAAATCTGCACTACAAAGAAGTATCACTTCGCACCGGTCAAAAGGGACATCCACAAAATGTGTAAAAACCAGAAAGGCAAGACAGGCCCTGGAGAACAGGGAGCCTTGTTATGCTGATGGGCGGGATGTAAGTTGCCAACTGCCTCACTGGAGGAGTGCATTGTGTTCCCTAAAACAAGTAAACAACAGAGCTACAGAGCCAAGGGCACTTCCAGTCTAGGGAATATACCTTGGGAAAACTGAAAATCCATAAGACAGAGCCACCCCCAAATTGAGGGCTGCACTGCTTACAAGAACCTCAACCTGGGTACACCTGAAATATCCCAGGAAATATAAAAATGGTTCCAAACATTGTGGAACTTACGTACGATGGAATATCCCTCAGCCACGAAATCAATGTCATAAGACCAGTAGCAGCAAAATGAGTGGATTCAGGTACGATGATTCTAAGGGAAAGAAGTCACACAGGAAAAGAAACTTATCATAAGATATCACTTAGGAAGATCCTGTAAACATGGCTACACATGAACTGAGTTAGGAAAGAGAACAGAGTCTCACATTTAGAAAACACTCTTATGCCTGCTTAAGGGGGAAGGAGAGGTGGGGTGATGCATCAAACCAGAGTTTGATATAAGCACAGGTACTGTTCCAAAAACCAACTATGGAATAGACAAGACCTACACCTTCCTCAGTGAAAGGGACTCAAAACCCCATATTTCCCGCAGAGGAATAGATCTGACTAGTAAGAATCTTAAAACCTATGTATTGATATGTCTCCGTAAGGGAATCAAGTGTGTCTAGACTGGCATAAACGTGGCAGCGAGAATCAGCTCAAACCCACTCTAAAAAGGAATTTCAAAAACAGAACAAAGGAACAGGGAAATTCTTTACAATTCCTTCAGGGTCTCTGATGCAACCTGGAATGACCCTATCTACGATGACAGCTGGATGTGGCATGAGGCTGGACACTTGGGACTGAGAGGATTGGTGAGATTGGGTGAGCAAATGCAGACCCTTTAAACAATAATGCATGGCAACCATTCCATGGGTCCCACCTCTCCAGGTTGAAGGGAATATTACTACAGCTATAACATGTACGGGAAACCTAGAGAATGGACACACTGTGAATACGAAAGGTTTCTAAAACTCAACGAAGAGTCCCTCTCCTGGTGCTCCGGTTTGACTTTCCAACAGCTTTACTATCAATCTCCCAACTTGGAGAGACAGCCCCTTTAAGCTCCTGGTTCACACAGGTTGCCCATTTGGCAGAGGAGGAAAGGGAAGAGGGAGAACCAATGAGAGAGTAGCTGTTAGGCATTTGGATGGGCACATGTCACTCTAATTTCCCGGCAGGAAGAAGAATTAACCAAAGTCTCAGCCACCCACCGGGAACCAGTATAGGTCCTGAACCAAATGTTTGGACTTGCGTTCAGCTCACAAAAAACGAGTTGAAAAATGGAGCTCAGGGGCACAGCAATTCACAAACTGGCAGAGTAATCAAGGCCAACTATCGTCCAAAAATCTGTTGAGGGAAGGCAACGAGGCGGACTTGAATGCGAGGCAGAATAGCAGGAAACAGATTTCAAGAGGTACGTTAGAATCGCCTGTAAAGCACAGCAAGAGGGGCACAACTTCGACAATGATGCACTTGGCCAAAAAGGGCGTATGCGTTTTCTCCTGAATATATTCAGGAGAAAACGCATACGCCCTTTTTGGCCAAGCAAGCAAGCGGGCAATGCAAATCTGCACTACAAAGAAGTATCACTTCCCACCGGTCAAAAGGGACATCCACAAAATGTGTAAAAACCAGAAAGGCAAGACAGGCCCTGGAGAACAGGGAGCCTTGTTATGCTGATGGGCGGGATGTAAGTTGCCAACTGCCTCACTGGAGGAGTGCATTGTGTTCCCTAAAACAAGTAAACAACAGAGCTACAGAGCCAAGGGCACTTCCAGTCTAGGGAATATACCTTGGGAAAACTGAAAATCCATAAGACAGAGCCACCCCCAAATTGAGGGCTGCACTGCTTACAAGAACCTCAACCTGGGTACACCTGAAATATCCCAGGAAATATAAAAATGGTTCCAAACATTGTGGAACTTACGTACGATGGAATATCCCTCAGCCACGAAATCAATGTCATAAGACCAGTAGCAGCAAAATGAGTGGATTCAGGTACGATGATTCTAAGGGAAAGAAGTCACACAGGAAAAGAAACTTATCATAAGATATCACTTAGGAAGATCCTGTAAACATGGCTACACATGAACTGAGTTAGGAAAGAGAACAGAGTCTCACATTTAGAAAACACTCTTATGCCTGCTTAAGGGGGAAGGAGAGGTGGGGTGATGCATCAAACCAGAGTTTGATATAAGCACAGGTACTGTTCCAAAAACCAACTATGGAATAGACAAGACCTACACCTTCCTCAGTGAAAGGGACTCAAAACCCCATATTTCCCGCAGAGGAATAGATCTGACTAGTAAGAATCTTAAAACCTATGTATTGATATGTCTCCGTAAGGGAATCAAGTGTGTCTAGACTGGCATAAACGTGGCAGCGAGAATCAGCTCAAACCTACTCTAAAAAGGAATTTCAAAAACAGAACAAAGGAACAGGGAAATTCTTTACAATTCCTTCAGGGTCTCTGATGCAACCTGGAATGACCCTATCTACGATGACAGCTGGATGTGGCATGAGGCTGGACACTTGGGACTGAGAGGATTGGTGAGATTGGGTGAGCAAATGCAGACCCTTTAAAGCAATAATGCATGGCAACCATTCCATGGGTCCCACCTCTCCAGGTTGAAGGGAATATTACTACAGCTATAACATGTACGGGAAACCTAGAGAATGGACACACTGTGAATACGAAAGGTTTCTAAAACTCAACGAAGAGTCCCTCTCCTGGTGCTCCGGTTTGACTTTCCAACAGCTTTACTATCAATCTCCCAACTTGGAGAGACAGCCCCTTTAAGCTCCTGGTTCACACAGGTTGCCCATTTGGCAGAGGAGGAAAGGGAAGAGGGAGAACCAATGAGAGAGTAGCTGTTAGGCATTTGGATGGGCACATGTCACTCTAATTTCCCGGCAGGAAGAAGAATTAACCAAAGTCTCAGCCACCCACCGGGAACCAGTATAGGTCCTGAACCAAATGTTTGGACTTGCGTTCAGCTCACAAAAAACGAGTTGAAAAATGGAGCTCAGGGGCACAGCAATTCACAAACTGGCAGAGTAATCAAGGCCAACTATCGTCCAAAAATCTGTTGAGGGAAGGCAACGAGGCGGACTTGAATGCGAGGCAGAATAGCAGGAAACAGATTTCAAGAGGTACGTTAGAATCGCCTGTAAAGCACAGCAAGAGGGGCACAACTTCGACAATGATGCACTTGGCCAAAAAGGGCGTATGCGTTTTCTCCTGAATATATTCAGGAGAAAACGCATACGCCCTTTTTGGCCAAGCAAGCAAGCGGGCAATGCAAATCTGCACTACAAAGAAGTATCACTTCCCACCGGTCAAAAGGGACATCCACAAAATGTGTAAAAACCAGAAAGGCAAGACAGGCCCTGGAGAACAGGGAGCCTTGTTATGCTGATGGGCGGGATGTAAGTTGCCAACTGCCTCACTGGAGGAGTGCATTGTGTTCCCTAAAACAAGTAAACAACAGAGCTACAGAGCCAAGGGCACTTCCAGTCTAGGGAATATACCTTGGGAAAACTGAAAATCCATAAGACAGAGCCACCCCCAAATTGAGGGCTGCACTGCTTACAAGAACCTCAACCTGGGTACACCTGAAATATCCCAGGAAATATAAAAATGGTTCCAAACATTGTGGAACTTACGTACGATGGAATATCCCTCAGCCACGAAATCAATGTCATAACACCAGTAGCAGCAAAATGAGTGGATTCAGGTACGATGATTCTAAGGGAAAGAAGTCACACAGGAAAAGAAACTTATCATAAGATATCACTTAGGAAGATCCTGTAAACATGGCTACACATGAACTGAGTTAGGAAAGAGAACAGAGTCTCACATTTAGAAAACACTCTTATGCCTGCTTAAGGGGGAAGGAGAGGTGGGGTGATGCATCAAACCAGAGTTTGATATAAGCACAGGTACTGTTCCAAAAACCAACTATGGAATAGACAAGACCTACACCTTCCTCAGTGAAAGGGACTCAAAACCCCATATTTCCCGCAGAGGAATAGATCTGACTAGTAAGAATCTTAAAACCTATGTATTGATATGTCTCCGTAAGGGAATCAAGTGTGTCTAGACTGGCATAAACGTGGCAGCGAGAATCAGCTCAAACCCACTCTAAAAAGGAATTTCAAAAACAGAACAAAGGAACAGGGAAATTCTTTACAATTCCTTCAGGGTCTCTGATGCAACCTGGAATGACCCTATCTACGATGACAGCTGGATGTGGCATGAGGCTGGACACTTGGGACTGAGAGGATTGGTGAGATTGGGTGAGCAAATGCAGACCCTTTAAAGCAATAATGCATGGCAACCATTCCATGGGTCCCACCTCTCCAGGTTGAAGGGAATATTACTACAGCTATAACATGTACGGGAAACCTAGAGAATGGACACACTGTGAATACGAAAGGTTTCTAAAACTCAACGAAGAGTCCCTCTCCTGGTGCTCCGGTTTGACTTTCCAACAGCTTTACTATCAATCTCCCAACTTGGAGAGACAGCCCCTTTAAGCTCCTGGTTCACACAGGTTGCCCATTTCGCAGAGGAGGAAAGGGAAGAGGGAGAACCAATGAGAGAGTAGCTGTTAGGCATTTGGATGGGCACATGTCACTCTAATTTCCCGGCAGGAAGAAGAATTAACCAAAGTCTCAGCCACCCACCGGGAACCAGTATAGGTCCTGAACCAAATGTTTGGACTTGCGTTCAGCTCACAAAAAACGAGTTGAAAAATGGAGCTCAGGGGCACAGCAATTCACAAACTGGCAGAGTAATCAAGGCCAACTATCGTCCAAAAATCTGTTGAGGGAAGGCAACGAGGCGGACTTGAATGCGAGGCAGAATAGCAGGAAACAGATTTAAAGAGGTACGTTAGAATCGCCTGTAAAGCACAGGAAGAGGGGCACAACTTCGACAATGATGCACTTGGCCAAAAAGGGCGTATGCGTTTTCTCCTGAATATATTCAGGAGAAAACGCATACGCCCTTTTTGGCCAAGCAAGCAAGCGGGCAATGCAAATCTGCACTACAAAGAAGTATCACTTCCCACCGGTCAAAAGGGACATCCACAAAATGTGTAAAAACCAGAAAGGCAAGACAGGCCCTGGAGAACAGGGAGCCTTGTTATGCTGATGGGCGGGATGTAAGTTGCCAACTGCCTCACTGGAGGAGTGCATTGTGTTCCCTAAAACAAGTAAACAACAGAGCTACAGAGCCAAGGGCACTTCCAGTCTAGGGAATATACCTTGGGAAAACTGAAAATCCATAAGACAGAGCCACCCCCAAATTGAGGGCTGCACTGCTTACAAGAACCTCAACCTGGGTACACCTGAAATATCCCAGGAAATATAAAAATGGTTCCAAACATTGTGGAACTTACGTACGATGGAATATCCCTCAGCCACGAAATCAATGTCATAAGACCAGTAGCAGCAAAATGAGTGGATTCAGGTACGATGATTCTAAGGGAAAGAAGTCACACAGGAAAAGAAACTTATCATAAGATATCACTTAGGAAGATCCTGTAAACATGGCTACACATGAACTGAGTTAGGAAAGAGAACAGAGTCTCACATTTAGAAAACACTCTTATGCCTGCTTAAGGGGGAAGGAGAGGTGGGGTGATGCATCAAACCAGAGTTTGATATAAGCACAGGTACTGTTCCAAAAACCAACTATGGAATAGACAAGACCTACACCTTCCTCAGTGAAAGGGACTCAAAACCCCATATTTCCCGCAGAGGAATAGATCTGACTAGTAAGAATCTTAAAACCTATGTATTGATATGTCTCCGTAAGGGAATCAAGTGTGTCTAGACTGGCATAAACGTGGCAGCGAGAATCAGCTCAAACCCACTCTAAAAAGGAATTTCAAAAACAGAACAAAGGAACAGGGAAATTCTTTACAATTCCTTCAGGGTCTCTGATGCAACCTGGAATGACCCTATCTACGATGACAGCTGGATGTGGCATGAGGCTGGACACTTGGGACTGAGAGGATTGGTGAGATTGGGTGAGCAAATGCAGACCCTTTAAAGCAATAATGCATGGCAACCATTCCATGGGTCCCACCTCTCCAGGTTGAAGGGAATATTACTACAGCTATAACATGTACGGGAAACCTAGAGAATGGACACACTGTGAATACGAAAGGTTTCTAAAACTCAACGAAGAGTCCCTCTCCTGGTGCTCCGGTTTGACTTTCCAACAGCTTTACTATCAATCTCCCAACTTGGAGAGACAGCCCCTTTAAGCTCCTGGTTCACACAGGTTGCCCATTTGGCAGAGGAGGAAAGGGAAGAGGGAGAACCAATGAGAGAGTAGCTGTTAGGCATTTGGATGGGCACATGTCACTCTAATTTCCCGGCAGGAAGAAGAATTAACCAAAGTCTCAGCCACCCACCGGGAACCAGTATAGGTCCTGAACCAAATGTTTGGACTTGCGTTCAGCTCACAAAAAACGAGTTGAAAAATGGAGCTCAGGGGCACAGCAATTCACAAACTGGCAGAGTAATCAAGGCCAACTATCGTCCAAAAATCTGTTGAGGGAAGGCAACGAGGCGGACTTGAATGCGAGGCAGAATAGCAGGAAACAGATTTCAAGAGGTACGTTAGAATCGCCTGTAAAGCACAGCAAGAGGGGCACAACTTCGACAATGATGCACTTGGCCAAAAAGGGCGTATGCGTTTTCTCCTGAATATATTCAGGAGAAAACGCATACGCCCTTTTTGGCCAAGCAAGCAAGCGGGCAATGCAAATCTGCACTACAAAGAAGTATCACTTCCCACCGGTCAAAAGGGACATCCACAAAATGTGTAAAAACCAGAAAGGCAAGACAGGCCCTGGAGAACAGGGAGCCTTGTTATGCTGATGGGCGGGATGTAAGTTGCCAACTGCCTCACTGGAGGAGTGCATTGTGTTCCCTAAAACAAGTAAACAAGAGAGCTACAGAGCCAAGGGCACTTCCAGTCTAGGGAATATACCTTGGGAAAACTGAAAATCCATAAGACAGAGCCACCCCCAAATTGAGGGCTGCACTGCTTACAAGAACCTCAACCTGGGTACACCTGAAATATCCCAGGAAATATAAAAATGGTTCCAAACATTGTGGAACTTACGTACGATGGAATATCCCTCAGCCACGAAATCAATGTCATAAGACCAGTAGCAGCAAAATGAGTGGATTCAGGTACGATGATTCTAAGGGAAAGAAGTCACACAGGAAAAGAAACTTATCATAAGATATCACTTAGGAAGATCCTGTAAACATGGCTACACATGAACTGAGTTAGGAAAGAGAACAGAGTCTCACATTTAGAAAACACTCTTATGCCTGCTTAAGGGGGAAGGAGAGGTGGGGTGATGCATCAAACCAGAGTTTGATATAAGCACAGGTACTGTTCCAAAAACCAACTATGGAATAGACAAGACCTACACCTTCCTCAGTGAAAGGGACTCAAAACCCCATATTTCCCGCAGAGGAATAGATCTGACTAGTAAGAATCTTAAAACCTATGTATTGATATGTCTCCGTAAGGGAATCAAGTGTGTCTAGACTGGCATAAACGTGGCAGCGAGAATCAGCTCAAACCCACTCTAAAAAGGAATTTCAAAAACAGAACAAAGGAACAGGGAAATTCTTTACAATTCCTTCAGGGTCTCTGATGCAACCTGGAATGACCCTATCTACGATGACAGCTGGATGTGGCATGAGGCTGGACACTTGGGACTGAGAGGATTGGTGAGATTGGGTGAGCAAATGCAGACCCTTTAAAGCAATAATGCATGGCAACCATTCCATGGGTCCCACCTCTCCAGGTTGAAGGGAATATTACTACAGCTATAACATGTACGGGAACCCTAGAGAATGGACACACTGTGAATACGAAAGGTTTCTAAAACTCAACGAAGAGTCCCTCTCCTGGTGCTCCGGTTTGACTTTCCAACAGCTTTACTATCAATCTCCCAACTTGGAGAGACAGCCCCTTTAAGCTCCTGGTTCACACAGGTTGCCCATTTGGCAGAGGAGGAAAGGGAAGAGGGAGAACCAATGAGAGAGTAGCTGTTAGGCATTTGGATGGGCACATGTCACTCTAATTTCCCGGCAGGAAGAAGAATTAACCAAAGTCTCAGCCACCCACCGGGAACCAGTATAGGTCCTGAACCAAATGTTTGGACTTGCGTTCAGCTCACAAAAAACGAGTTGAAAAATGGAGCTCAGGGGCACAGCAATTCACAAACTGGCAGAGTAATCAAGGCCAACTATCGTCCAAAAATCTGTTGAGGGAAGGCAACGAGGCGGACTTGAATGCGAGGCAGAATAGCAGGAAACAGATTTCAAGAGGTACGTTAGAATCGCCTGTAAAGCACAGCAAGAGGGGCACAACTTCGACAATGATGCACTTGGCCAAAAAGGGCGTATGCGTTTTCTCCTGAATATATTCAGGAGAAAACGCATACGCCCTTTTTGGCCAAGCAAGCAAGCGGGCAATGCAAATCTGCACTACAAAGAAGTATCACTTCCCACCGGTCAAAAGGGACATCCACAAAATGTGTAAAAACCAGAAAGGCAAGACAGGCCCTGGAGAACAGGGAGCCTTGTTATGCTGATGGGCGGGATGTAAGTTGCCAACTGCCTCACTGGAGGAGTGCATTGTGTTCCCTAAAACAAGTAAACAAGAGAGCTACAGAGCCAAGGGCACTTCCAGTCTAGGGAATATACCTTGGGAAAACTGAAAATCCATAAGACAGAGCCACCCCCAAATTGAGGGCTGCACTGCTTACAAGAACCTCAACCTGGGTACACCTGAAATATCCCAGGAAATATAAAAATGGTTCCAAACATTGTGGAACTTACGTACGATGGAATATCCCTCAGCCACGAAATCAATGTCATAAGACCAGTAGCAGCAAAATGAGTGGATTCAGGTACGATGATTCTAAGGGAAAGAAGTCACACAGGAAAAGAAACTTATCATAAGATATCACTTAGGAAGATCCTGTAAACATGGCTACACATGAACTGAGTTAGGAAAGAGAACAGAGTCTCACATTTAGAAAACACTCTTATGCCTGCTTAAGGGGGAAGGAGAGGTGGGGTGATGCATCAAACCAGAGTTTGATATAAGCACAGGTACTGTTCCAAAAACCAACTATGGAATAGACAAGACCTACACCTTCCTCAGTGAAAGGGACTCAAAACCCCATATTTCCCGCAGAGGAATAGATCTGACTAGTAAGAATCTTAAAACCTATGTATTGATATGTCTCCGTAAGGGAATCAAGTGTGTCTAGACTGGCATAAACGTGGCAGCGAGAATCAGCTCAAACCCACTCTAAAAAGGAATTTCAAAAACAGAACAAAGGAACAGGGAAATTCTTTACAATTCCTTCAGGGTCTCTGATGCAACCTGGAATGACCCTATCTACGATGACAGCTGGATGTGGCATGAGGCTGGACACTTGGGACTGAGAGGATTGGTGAGATTGGGTGAGCAAATGCAGACCCTTTAAAGCAATAATGCATGACATCCATTCCATGGGTCCCAGCTCTCCAGGTTGAAGGGAATATTACTACAGCTATAACGTGTACGGGAAACCTAGAGAATGGACACACCGTGAATACGAAAGGTTTCTAAAACTCAACGAAGAGCCCCTCTCCTGGAGCTCCGGTTTGACTTTCCAACTGCTTTCCTATCAATCTCCCAACTTGGAGATACAGCCCCTTTAAGCGCCTGGTTCGCACAGGTTGCCAATTTGGCAGAGGATGAAAGGGAAGAGGGAGAACCAATGAGAGAGTAGCTGTTAGGCATTTGGATGGGCACATGTCACTCTAATTTCCTGGCAGGAAAAAGAATTAACCAAAGTCTCAGCCACCCACCGGGAACCAGTATAGGTCCTGAACCAAAAGTTTGGACTTGCGTTCAGCTCACAAAAAACGAGTTGAAAAATGGAGCTCAGGGGCACAGCAATTCACAAACTGGCAGAGTAATCAAGGCCAACTATCGTCCAAAAATCTGTTGAGGGAAGGCAACGAGGCGGACTTGAATGCGAGGCAGAATAGCAGGAAACAGATTTCAAGAGGTACGTTGGAATCGCCTGTAAAGCACAGGAAGAGGGGCACAACTTCGACAATGATGCACTTGGCCAAAAAGGGCGTATGCGTTTTCTCCTGAATATATTCAGGAGAAAACGCATACGCCCTTTTTGGCCAAGCAAGCAAGCGGGCAATGCAAATCTGCACTACAAAGAAGTATCACTTCCCACCGGTCAAAAGGGACATCCACAAAATGTGTAAAAACCAGAAAGGCAAGACAGGCCCTGGAGAACAGGGAGCCTTGTTATGCTGATGGGCGGGATGTAAGTTGCCAACTGCCTCACTGGAGGAGTGCATTGTGTTCCCTAAAACAAGTAAACAACAGAGCTACAGAGCCAAGGGCACTTCCAGTCTAGGGAATATACCTTGGGAAAACTGAAAATCCATAAGACAGAGCCACCCCCAAATTGAGGGTTGCACTGCTTACAAGAACCTCAACCTGGGTACACCTGAAATATCCCAGGAAATATAAAAATGGTTCCAAACATTGTGGAACTTACGTACGATGGAATATCCCTCAGCCACGAAATCAATGTCATAAGACCAGTAGCAGCAAAATGAGTGGATTCAGGTACGATGATTCTAAGGGAAAGAAGTCACACAGGAAAAGAAACTTATCATAAGATATCACTTAGGAAGATCCTGTAAACATGGCTACACATGAACTGAGTTAGGAAAGAGAACAGAGTCTCACATTTAGAAAACACTCTTATGCCTGCTTAAGGGGGAAGGAGAGGTGGGGTGATGCATCAAACCAGAGTTTGATATAAGCACAGGTACTGTTCCAAAAACCAACTATGGAATAGACAAGACCTACACCTTCCTCAGTGAAAGGGACTCAAAACCCCATATTTCCCGCAGAGGAATAGATCTGACTAGTAAGAATCTTAAAACCTATGTATTGATATGTCTCCGTAAGGGAATCAAGTGTGTCTAGACTGGCATAAACGTGGCAGCGAGAATCAGCTCAAACCCACTCTAAAAAGGAATTTCAAAAACAGAACAAAGGAACAGGGAAATTCTTTACAATTCCTTCAGGGTCTCTGATGCAACCTGGAATGACCCTATCTACGATGACAGCTGGATGTGGCATGAGGCTGGACACTTGGGACTGAGAGGATTGGTGAGATTGGGTGAGCAAATGCAGACCCTTTAAAGCAATAATGCATGGCAACCATTCCATGGGTCCCACCTCTCCAGGTTGAAGGGAATATTACTACAGCTATAACATGTACGGGAAACCTAGAGAATGGACACACTGTGAATACGAAAGGTTTCTAAAACTCAACGAAGAGTCCCTCTCCTGGTGCTCCGGTTTGACTTTCCAACAGCTTTACTATCAATCTCCCAACTTGGAGAGACAGCCCCTTTAAGCTCCTGGTTCACACAGGTTGCCCATTTGGCAGAGGAGGAAAGGGAAGAGGGAGAACCAATGAGAGAGTAGCTGTTAGGCATTTGGATGGGCACATGTCACTCTAATTTCCCGGCAGGAAGAAGAATTAACCAAAGTCTCAGCCACCCACCGGGAACCAGTATAGGTCCTGAACCAAATGTTTGGACTTGCGTTCAGCTCACAAAAAACGAGTTGAAAAATGGAGCTCAGGGGCACAGCAATTCACAAACTGGCAGAGTAATCAAGGCCAACTATCGTCCAAAAATCTGTTGAGGGAAGGCAACGAGGCGGACTTGAATGCGAGGCAGAATAGCAGGAAACAGATTTCAAGAGGTACGTTAGAATCGCCTGTAAAGCACAGCAAGAGGGGCACAACTTCGACAATGATGCACTTGGCCAAAAAGGGCGTATGCGTTTTCTCCTGAATATATTCAGGAGAAAACGCATACGCCCTTTTTGGCCAAGCAAGCAAGCGGGCAATGCAAATCTGCACTACAAAGAAGTATCACTTCCCACCGGTCAAAAGGGACATCCACAAAATGTGTAAAAACCAGAAAGGCAAGACAGGCCCTGGAGAACAGGGAGCCTTGTTATGCTGATGGGCGGGATGTAAGTTGCCAACTGCCTCACTGGAGGAGTGCATTGTGTTCCCTAAAACAAGTAAACAAGAGAGCTACAGAGCCAAGGGCACTTCCAGTCTAGGGAATATACCTTGGGAAAACTGAAAATCCATAAGACAGAGCCACCCCCAAATTGAGGGCTGCACTGCTTACAAGAACCTCAACCTGGGTACACCTGAAATATCCCAGGAAATATAAAAATGGTTCCAAACATTGTGGAACTTACGTACGATGGAATATCCCTCAGCCACGAAATCAATGTCATAAGACCAGTAGCAGCAAAATGAGTGGATTCAGGTACGATGATTCTAAGGGAAAGAAGTCACACAGGAAAAGAAACTTATCATAAGATATCACTTAGGAAGATCCTGTAAACATGGCTACACATGAACTGAGTTAGGAAAGAGAACAGAGTCTCACATTTAGAAAACACTCTTATGCCTGCTTAAGGGGGAAGGAGAGGTGGGGTGATGCATCAAACCAGAGTTTGATATAAGCACAGGTACTGTTCCAAAAACCAACTATGGAATAGACAAGACCTACACCTTCCTCAGTGAAAGGGACTCAAAACCCCATATTTCCCGCAGAGGAATAGATCTGACTAGTAAGAATCTTAAAACCTATGTATTGATATGTCTCCGTAAGGGAATCAAGTGTGTCTAGACTGGCATAAACGTGGCAGCGAGAATCAGCTCAAACCCACTCTAAAAAGGAATTTCAAAAACAGAACAAAGGAACAGGGAAATTCTTTACAATTCCTTCAGGGTCTCTGATGCAACCTGGAATGACCCTATCTACGATGACAGCTGGATGTGGCATGAGGCTGGACACTTGGGACTGAGAGGATTGGTGAGATTGGGTGAGCAAATGCAGACCCTTTAAAGCAATAATGCATGGCAACCATTCCATGGGTCCCACCTCTCCAGGTTGAAGGGAATATTACTACAGCTATAACATGTACGGGAACCCTAGAGAATGGACACACTGTGAATACGAAAGGTTTCTAAAACTCAACGAAGAGTCCCTCTCCTGGTGCTCCGGTTTGACTTTCCAACAGCTTTACTATCAATCTCCCAACTTGGAGAGACAGCCCCTTTAAGCTCCTGGTTCACACAGGTTGCCCATTTGGCAGAGGAGGAAAGGGAAGAGGGAGAACCAATGAGAGAGTAGCTGTTAGGCATTTGGATGGGCACATGTCACTCTAATTTCCCGGCAGGAAGAAGAATTAACCAAAGTCTCAGCCACCCACCGGGAACCAGTATAGGTCCTGAACCAAATGTTTGGACTTGCGTTCAGCTCACAAAAAACGAGTTGAAAAATGGAGCTCAGGGGCACAGCAATTCACAAACTGGCAGAGTAATCAAGGCCAACTATCGTCCAAAAATCTGTTGAGGGAAGGCAACGAGGCGGACTTGAATGCGAGGCAGAATAGCAGGAAACAGATTTCAAGAGGTACGTTAGAATCGCCTGTAAAGCACAGCAAGAGGGGCACAACTTCGACAATGATGCACTTGGCCAAAAAGGGCGTATGCGTTTTCTCCTGAATATATTCAGGAGAAAACGCATACGCCCTTTTTGGCCAAGCAAGCAAGCGGGCAATGCAAATCTGCACTACAAAGAAGTATCACTTCCCACCGGTCAAAAGGGACATCCACAAAATGTGTAAAAACCAGAAAGGCAAGACAGGCCCTGGAGAACAGGGAGCCTTGTTATGCTGATGGGCGGGATGTAAGTTGCCAACTGCCTCACTGGAGGAGTGCATTGTGTTCCCTAAAACAAGTAAACAAGAGAGCTACAGAGCCAAGGGCACTTCCAGTCTAGGGAATATACCTTGGGAAAACTGAAAATCCATAAGACAGAGCCACCCCCAAATTGAGGGCTGCACTGCTTACAAGAACCTCAACCTGGGTACACCTGAAATATCCCAGGAAATATAAAAATGGTTCCAAACATTGTGGAACTTACGTACGATGGAATATCCCTCAGCCACGAAATCAATGTCATAAGACCAGTAGCAGCAAAATGAGTGGATTCAGGTACGATGATTCTAAGGGAAAGAAGTCACACAGGAAAAGAAACTTATCATAAGATATCACTTAGGAAGATCCTGTAAACATGGCTACACATGAACTGAGTTAGGAAAGAGAACAGAGTCTCACATTTAGAAAACACTCTTATGCCTGCTTAAGGGGGAAGGAGAGGTGGGGTGATGCATCAAACCAGAGTTTGATATAAGCACAGGTACTGTTCCAAAAACCAACTATGGAATAGACAAGACCTACACCTTCCTCAGTGAAAGGGACTCAAAACCCCATATTTCCCGCAGAGGAATAGATCTGACTAGTAAGAATCTTAAAACCTATGTATTGATATGTCTCCGTAAGGGAATCAAGTGTGTCTAGACTGGCATAAACGTGGCAGCGAGAATCAGCTCAAACCCACTCTAAAAAGGAATTTCAAAAACAGAACAAAGGAACAGGGAAATTCTTTACAATTCCTTCAGGGTCTCTGATGCAACCTGGAATGACCCTATCTACGATGACAGCTGGATGTGGCATGAGGCTGGACACTTGGGACTGAGAGGATTGGTGAGATTGGGTGAGCAAATGCAGACCCTTTAAAGCAATAATGCATGACATCCATTCCATGGGTCCCAGCTCTCCAGGTTGAAGGGAATATTACTACAGCTATAACGTGTACGGGAAACCTAGAGAATGGACACACCGTGAATACGAAAGGTTTCTAAAACTCAACGAAGAGCCCCTCTCCTGGAGCTCCGGTTTGACTTTCCAACTGCTTTCCTATCAATCTCCCAACTTGGAGATACAGCCCCTTTAAGCGCCTGGTTCGCACAGGTTGCCAATTTGGCAGAGGATGAAAGGGAAGAGGGAGAACCAATGAGAGAGTAGCTGTTAGGCATTTGGATGGGCACATGTCACTCTAATTTCCTGGCAGGAAAAAGAATTAACCAAAGTCTCAGCCACCCACCGGGAACCAGTATAGGTCCTGAACCAAAAGTTTGGACTTGCGTTCAGCTCACAAAAAACGAGTTGAAAAATGGAGCTCAGGGGCACAGCAATTCACAAACTGGCAGAGTAATCAAGGCCAACTATCGTCCAAAAATCTGTTGAGGGAAGGCAACGAGGCGGACTTGAATGCGAGGCAGAATAGCAGGAAACAGATTTCAAGAGGTACGTTGGAATCGCCTGTAAAGCACAGGAAGAGGGGCACAACTTCGACAATGATGCACTTGGCCAAAAAGGGCGTATGCGTTTTCTCCTGAATATATTCAGGAGAAAACGCATACGCCCTTTTTGGCCAAGCAAGCAAGCGGGCAATGCAAATCTGCACTACAAAGAAGTATCACTTCCCACCGGTCAAAAGGGACATCCACAAAATGTGTAAAAACCAGAAAGGCAAGACAGGCCCTGGAGAACAGGGAGCCTTGTTATGCTGATGGGCGGGATGTAAGTTGCCAACTGCCTCACTGGAGGAGTGCATTGTGTTCCCTAAAACAAGTAAACAACAGAGCTACAGAGCCAAGGGCACTTCCAGTCTAGGGAATATACCTTGGGAAAACTGAAAATCCATAAGACAGAGCCACCCCCAAATTGAGGGTTGCACTGCTTACAAGAACCTCAACCTGGGTACACCTGAAATATCCCAGGAAATATAAAAATGGTTCCAAACATTGTGGAACTTACGTACGATGGAATATCCCTCAGCCACGAAATCAATGTCATAAGACCAGTAGCAGCAAAATGAGTGGATTCAGGTACGATGATTCTAAGGGAAAGAAGTCACACAGGAAAAGAAACTTATCATAAGATATCACTTAGGAAGATCCTGTAAACATGGCTACACATGAACTGAGTTAGGAAAGAGAACAGAGTCTCACATTTAGAAAACACTCTTATGCCTGCTTAAGGGGGAAGGAGAGGTGGGGTGATGCATCAAACCAGAGTTTGATATAAGCACAGGTACTGTTCCAAAAACCAACTATGGAATAGACAAGACCTACACCTTCCTCAGTGAAAGGGACTCAAAACCCCATATTTCCCGCAGAGGAATAGATCTGACTAGTAAGAATCTTAAAACCTATGTATTGATATGTCTCCGTAAGGGAATCAAGTGTGTCTAGACTGGCATAAACGTGGCAGCGAGAATCAGCTCAAACCCACTCTAAAAAGGAATTTCAAAAACAGAACAAAGGAACAGGGAAATTCTTTACAATTCCTTCAGGGTCTCTGATGCAACCTGGAATGACCCTATCTACGATGACAGCTGGATGTGGCATGAGGCTGGACACTTGGGACTGAGAGGATTGGTGAGATTGGGTGAGCAAATGCAGACCCTTTAAAGCAATAATGCATGACATCCATTCCATGGGTCCCAGCTCTCCAGGTTGAAGGGAATATTACTACAGCTATAACGTGTACGGGAAACCTAGAGAATGGACACACCGTGAATACGAAAGGTTTCTAAAACTCAACGAAGAGCCCCTCTCCTGATGCTCCGGTTTGACTTTCCAACTGCTTTCCTATCAATCTCCCAACTTGGAGAGACAGCCCCTTTAAGCTCCTGGTTCGCACAGGTTGCCAATTTGGCAGAGGATGAAAGGGAAGAGGGAGAACCAATGAGAGAGTAGCTGTTAGGCATTTGGATGGGCACATGTCACTCTAATTTCCCGGCAGGAAGAAGAATTAACCAAAGTCTCAGCCACCCACCGGGAACCAGTATAGGTCCTGAACCAAAAGTTTGGACTTGCGTTCAGCTCACAAAAAACGAGTTGAAAAATGGAGCTCAGGGGCACAGCAATTCACAAACTGGCAGAGTAATCAAGGCCAACTATCGTCCAAAAATCTGTTGAGGGAAGGCAACGAGGCAGACTTGAAAGCGAGGCAGAATAGCAGGAAACAGATTTCAAGAGGTACGTTGGAATCGCCTGTAAAGCACAGGAAGAGGGGCACAACTTCGACAATGATGCACTTGGCCAAAAAGGGCGTATGCGTTTTCTCCTGAATATATTCAGGAGAAAATGCATACGCCCTTTTTGGCCAAGCAAGCAAGCGGGCAATGCAAATCTGCACTACAAAGAAGTATCACTTCCCACCGGTCAAAAGGGACATCCACAAAATGTGTAAAAACCAGAAAGGCAAGACAGGCCCTGGAGAACAGGGAGCCTTGTTATGCTGATGGGCGGGATGTAAGTTGCCAACTGCCTCACTGGAGGAGTGCATTGTGTTCCCTAAAACAAGTAAACAACAGAGCTACAGAGCCAAGGGCACTTCCAGTCTAGGGAATATACCTTGGGAAAACTGAAAATCCATAAGACAGAGCCACCCCCAAATTGAGGGCTGCACTGCTTACAAGAACCTCAACCTGGGTACACCTGAAATATCCCAGGAAATATAAAAATGGTTCCAAACATTGTGGAACTTACGTACGATGGAATATCCCTCAGCCATGAAATCAATGTCATAAGACCAGTAGCAGCAAAATGAGTGGATTCAGGTACGATGATTCTAAGTGAAAGAAGTCACACAGGAAAAGAAACTTATCATAAGATATCACTTAGGAATATCCTGTAAACATGGCTACACATGAACTGAGTTAGGCAAGAGAACAGAGTCTCACATTTAGAAAACACTCTTATGCCTGCTTAAGGGGGAAGGAGAGGTGGGGTGATGCATCAAACCAGAGTTTGATATAAGCACAGGTACCGTTCCAAAAACCAACTATGGAATAGACAAGACCTACACCTTCCTCTGTCAAAGGGACTCAAAACCCCATATTTCCCGCAGAGGAATCGATCTGACTAGTAAGAATCTTAAAACCTATGTGTTGATATGTCTCCGTAAGGGAATCAAGTGTGTCTAGACTGGCATAAACATGGCAGCGAGAATCAGCTCAAACCCACTCTAAAAAGGAATTTCAAAAACAGAACAAAGAAACAGGGAAATTCTTTACAATTCCTTCAGGGTCTCTGATGCAACCTGGAATGACCCTATCTACAATGACAGCTGGATGTGGCATAAGGCTGGACACTTGGGACTGAGAGGATTGGTGAGATTGGGTGAGCAAATGCAGACCCTTTAAAGCAATAATGCATGGCCCCCATTCCATGGGTCCCAGCTCTCCAGGTTGAAGGGAATATTACTACAGCTATAACGTGTACGGGAAACCTAGAGAATGGACACACCATGAATACGAAAGGTTTCTAAAACTCAACGAAGAGCCCCTCTCCTGGTGCTCCGGTTTGACTTTCCAACTGCTTTCCTATCAATCTCCCAACTTGGAGAGACAGCCCCTTTAAGCGCCTGGTTCGCACAGGTTGCCAATTTGGCAGAGGATGAAAGGGAAGAGGGAGAACCAATGAGAGAGTAGCTGTTAGGCATTTGGATGGGCACATGTCACTCTAATTTCCTGGCAGGAAGAAGAATTAACCAAAGTCTCAGCCACCCACCGGGAACCAGTATAGGTCCTGAACCAAAAGTTTGGACTTGCGTTCAGCTCACAAAAAACGAGTTGAAAAATGGAGCTCAGGGGCACAGCAATTCACAAACTGGCAGAGTAATCAAGGCCAACTATCGTCCAAAAATCTGTTGAGGGAAGGCAACGAGGCGGACTTGAAAGCGAGGCAGAATAGCAGGAAACAGATTTCAAGAGGTACGTTGGAATCGCCTGTAAAGCACAGGAAGAGGGGCACAACTTCGACAATGATGCACTTGGCCAAAAAGGGCATATGCGTTTTCTCCTGAATATATTCAGGAGAAAACGCATACGCCCTTTTTGGCCAAGCAAGCAAGCGGGCAATGCAAATCTGCACTACAAAGAAGTATCACTTCCCACCGGTCAAAAGGGACATCCACAAAATGTGTAAAAATCAGAAAGGCAAGACAGGCCCTGGAGAACAGGGAGCCTTGTTATGCTGATGGGCGGGATGTAAGTTGCCAACTGCCTCACTGGAGGAGTGCATTGTGTTCCCTAAAACAAGTAAACAACAGAGCTACAGAGCCAAGGGCACTTCCAGTCTAGGGAATATACCTTGGGAAAACTGAAAATCCATAAGACAGAGCCACCCCCAAATTGAGGGCTGTACTGCTTACAAGAACCTCAACCTGGGTACACCTGAAATATCCCAGGAAATATAAAAATGGTTCCAAACATTGTGGAACTTACGTACGATGGAATATCCCTCAGCCATGAAATCAATGTCATAAGACCAGTAGCAACAAAATGAGTGGATTCAGGTACGATGATTCTAAGTGAAAGAAGTCACACAGGAAAAGAAACTTATCATAAGATATCACTTAGGAAGATCCTGTAAACATGGCTACACATGAACTGAGTTAGGCAAGAGAACAGAGTCTCACATTTAGAAAACACTCTTATGCCTGCTTAAGGGGGAAGGAGAGGTGGGGTGATGCATCAAACCAGAGTTTGATATAAGCACAGGTACCGTTCCAAAAACCAACTATGGAATAGACAAGACCTACACCTTCCTCTGTCAAAGGGACTCAAAACCCCATATTTCCCGCAGAGGAATCGATCTGACTAGTAAGAATCTTAAAACCTATGTACTGATATGTCTCCGTAAGGGAATCAAGTGTGTCTAGACTGGCATAAACATGGCAGCGAGAATCAGCTCAGACCCTCTCTAAAAAGGAATTTCAAAAACAGAAAAAAGAAACAGGGAAATTCTTTACAATTCCTTCAGGGTCTCTGATGCAACCTGGAATGACCCTATCTACAATGACAGCTGGATGTGGCATAAGGCTGGACACTTGGGACTGAGAGGATTGGTGAGTTTGGGTGAGCAAATGCAGACCCTTTAAAGCAATAATGCATGGCATCCATTCCATGGGTCCCAGCTCTCCAGGTTGAAGGGAATATTACTACAGCTATAACGTGTACGGGAAACCTAGAGAATGGACACACCGTGAATACGAAAGGTTTCTAAAACTCAACGAAGAGCCCCTCTCCTGATGCTCCGGTTTGACTTTCCAACTGCTTTCCTATCAATCTCCCAACTTGGAGAGACAGCCCCTTTAAGCTCCTGGTTCGCACAGGTCGCCAATTTGGCAGAGGAGGAAAGGGAAGAGGGAGAACCAATGAGAGAGTAGCTGTTAGGCATTTGGATGGGCACATGTCACTCTAATTTCCCGGCAGGAAGAAGAATTAACCAAAGTCTCAGCCACCAACCGGGAACCAATATAGGTCCTGAACCAAAAGTTTGGACTTGCGTTCAGCTCACAAAAAACGAGTTGAAAAATGGAGCTCAGGGGCACAGCAATTCACAAACTGGCAGAGTAATCAAGGCCAACTATCGTCCAAAAATCTGTTGAGGGAAGGCAACGAGGCGGACTAGAAAGCGAGGCAGAATTGCAGGAAACAGATTTCAAGAGGTACATTGGAATCGCCTGTAAAGCACAGGAAGAGTGGCACAACTTCGACAATGATGCACTTGGCCAAAAAGGGCGTATGCGTTTTCTCCTGAATATATTCAGGAGAAAACGCATACGCCCTTTTTGGCCAAGCAAGCAAGCGGGCAATGCAAATCTGCACTACAAAGAAGTATCACTTCCCACCGGTCAAAACGGACATCCACAAAATGTGTAAAAACCAGAAAGGCAAGACAGGCCCTGGAGAACAGGGAGCCTTGTTATGCTGATGGGCGGGATGTAAGTTGCCAACTGCCTCACTGGAGGAGTGCATTGTGTTCCCTAAAACAAGTAAACAACAGAGCTACAGAGCCAAGGGCACTTCCAGTCTAGGGAATATACCTTGGGAAAACTGAAAATCCATAAGACAGAGCCACCCCCAAATTGAGGGCTGCACTGCTTACAAGAACCTCAACCTGGGTACACCTGAAATATCCCAGGAAATATAAAAACGGTTCCAAACATTGTGGAACTTACGTACGATGGAATATCCCTCAGCCATGAAATCAATGCCATAAGACCAGTAGCAGCAAAATGAGTGGATTCAGGTACGATGATTCTAAGTGAAAGAAGTCACACAGGAAAAGAAACTTATCATAAGATATCACTTAGGAAGATCCTGTAAACATGGCTACACATGAACTGAGTTAGGCAAGAGAACAGAGTCTCACATTTAGAAAACACTCTTATGCCTGCTTAAGGGGGAAGGAGAGGTGGGGTGATGCATCAAACCAGAGTTTGATATAAGCACATGTACCGTTCCAAAATCCAACTATGGAATAGACAAGACCTACACCTTCCTCAGTGAAAGGGACTCAAAACCCCATATTTCCCGCAGAGGAATCGATCTGACTAGTAAGAATCTTAAAACCTATGTGTTGATATGTCTCCGTAGGGGAATCAAGTGTGTCTAGACTGGCATAAACATGGCAGCGAGAATCAGCTCAAACCCACTCTAAAAAGGAATTTCAAAAACAGAACAAAGGAACAGGGAAATTCTTTACAATTCCTTCAGGGTCTCTGATGCAACCTGGAATGACCCTAGCTACAATGACAGCTGGATGTGGCATAAGGCTGGACACTTGGGACTGAGAGGATTGGTGAGATTGGGTGAGCAAATGCAGACCCTTTAAAGCAATAATGCATGGCACCCATTCCATGGGTCCCAGCTCTCCAGGTTGAAGGGAATATTACTACAGCTATAACGTGTACGGGAAACCTAGAGAATGGACACACCGTGAATACGAAAGGTTTCTAAAACTCAACGAATAGCCCCTCTCCTGGTGCTCCGGTTTGACTTTCCAACTGCTTTCCTATCAATCTCCCAACTTGGAGAGACAGCCCCTTTAAGCTCCTGGTACGCACAGGTTGCCAATTTGGCAGAGAATGAAAGGGAAGAGGGAGAACCAATGAGAGAGTAGCTGTTAGGCATTTGGATGGGCACATGTCACTCTAATTTCCCGGCAGGAAGAAGAATTAACCAAAGTCTCAGCCACCCACCGGGAACCAGTATAGGTCCTGAACCAAAAGTTTGGACTTGCGTTCAGCTCACAAAAAACGAGTTGAAAAATGGAGCTCAGGGGCACAGCAATTCACAAACTGGCAGAGTAATCAAGGCCAACTATCGTCCAAAAATCTGTTGAGGGAAGGCAACGAGGTGGACTTGAAAGCGAGGCAGAATAGCAGGAAACAGATTTCAAGAGGTACGTTGGAATCGCCTGTAAAGCACAGGAAGAGGGGCACAACTTCGACAATGATGCACTTGGCCAAAAAGGGCGTATGCGTTTTCTCCTGAATATATTCAGGAGAAAATGCATACGCCCTTTTTGGCCAAGCAAGCAAGCGGGCAATGCAAATCTGCACTACAAAGAAGTATCACTTCCCACCGGTCAAAGGGGACATCCACAAAATGTGTACAAACCAGAAAGGCAAGACAGGCCCTGGAGAACAGGGAGCCTTGTTATGCTGATGGGCGGGATGTAAGTTGCCAACTGCCTCGCTGGAGGAGTACATTGTGTTCCCAAAAACAATTAAACAACAGAGCTACAGAGCCAAGGGCACTTCCAGTCTAGGGAATATACCTTGGGAAAATTGAAAGTCCATAAGACAGAGGCACCCCCAAATTGAGGGCTGCACTGCTTACAAGAACCTCAACCTGGGTACACCTGAAATATCCCAGGAAATATAAAAATGGTTCCAAACATTGTGTAACCTACGTAGGATGGAATATCCCTCAGCCATGAAATCAATGTCATAAGACCAGTAGCAGCAAAATGAGTGGATTCAGGTACGATGATTCTAAGTGAAAGAAGTCACACATGAAAAGAAACTTATCATAAGATATCACTTAGGAAGATCCTGTAAACATGGCTACACATGAACTGAGTTAGGCAAGAGAACAGAGTCTCACATTTAGAAAACACTCTTATGCCTGCTTAAGGGGGAAGGAGAGGTGGGGTGATGCATCAAACCAGAGTTTGATATAAGCACAGGTACCGTTCCAAAATCCAACTATGGAATAGACAAGACCGACACCTTCCTCAGTGAAAGGGACTCAAAACCCCATATTTCCCGCAGAGGAATCGATCTGACTAGTAAGAATCTTAAAACCTATGTGTTGATATGTCTGCGTAAGGGAATCAAGTGTGTCTAGACTGGCATAAACATGGCAGCGAGAATCAGCTCAAACCCACTCTAAAAAGGAATTTCAAAAACAGAACAAAGGAACAGGGAAATTCTTTACAATTCCTTCAGGGTCTCTGATGCAACCTGGAATGACCCTAGCTACAATGACAGCTGGATGTGGCATAAGGCTGGACACTTGGGACTGAGAGGATTGGTGAGATTGGGTGAGCAAATGCAGACCCTTTAAAGCAATAATGCATGGCATCCATTCCATGAGTCCCAGCTCTCCAGGTTGAAGAGAATATTACTACAGCTATAACGTGTACGGGAAACCTAGAGAATGTACACACTGTGAATAGGAAAGGTTTCTAAAACTCAACGAAGAGCCCTTCTCCTGGTGCTCCGGTTTGACTTTCCAACTGCTTTCCTATCAATCTCCCAACTTGGAGAGACAGCCCCTTTAAGCGCCTGGTTCGCACAGGTTGCCCATTTGGCAGAGGAGGAAAGGGAAGAGGGAGAACCAATGAGAGAGTAGCTGTTAGGCATTTGGATGGGCACATGTCACTCTAATTTCCCGGCAGGAAGAAGAATTAACCAAAGTCTCAGCCACCCACCGGGAACCAGTATAGGTCCTGAACCAAATGTTTGGACTTGCGTTCAGCTCACAAAAAACGAGTTGAAAAATGGAGCTCAGGGGCACAGCAATTCACAAACTGGCAGAGTAATCAAGGCCAACTATCGTCCAAAAATCTGTTGAGGGAAGGCAACGAGGCGGACTTGAATGCGAGGCAGAATAGCAGGAAACAGATTTCAAGAGGTACGTTAGAATCGCTTGTAAAGCACAGGAAGAGGGGCACAACTTCGACAATGATGCACTTGGCCAAAAAGGGCGTATGCGTTTTCTCCTGAATATATTCAGGAGAAAACGCATACGCCCTTTTTGGCCAAGCAAGCAAGCGGGCAATGCAAATCTGCACTACAAAGAAGTATCACTTCCCACCGGTCAAAAGGGACATCCACAAAATGTGTAAAAACCAGAAAGGCAAGACAGGCCCTGGAGAACAGGGAGCCTTGTTATGCTGATGGGCGGGATGTAAGTTGCCAACTGCCTCACTGGAGGAGTGCATTGTGTTCCCTAAAACAAGTAAACAACAGAGCTACAGAGCCAAGGGCACTTCCAGTCTAGGGAATATACCTTGGGAAAACTGAAAATCCATAAGACAGAGCCACCCCCAAATTGAGGGCTGCACTGCTTACAAGAACCTCAACCTGGGTACACCTGAAATATCCCAGGAAATATAAAAATGGTTCCAAACATTGTGGAACTTACGTACGATGGAATATCCCTCAGCCACGAAATCAATGTCATAAGACCAGTAGCAGCAAAATGAGTGGATTCAGGTACGATGATTCTAAGGGAAAGAAGTCACACAGGAAAAGAAACTTATCATAAGATATCACTTAGGAAGATCCTGTAAACATGGCTACACATGAACTGAGTTAGGAAAGAGAACAGAGTCTCACATTTAGAAAACACTCTTATGCCTGCTTAAGGGGGAAGGAGAGGTGGGGTGATGCATCAAACCAGAGTTTGATATAAGCACAGGTACTGTTCCAAAAACCAACTATGGAATAGACAAGACCTACACCTTCCTCAGTGAAAGGGACTCAAAACCCCATATTTCCCGCAGAGGAATAGATCTGACTAGTAAGAATCTTAAAACCTATGTATTGATATGTCTCCGTAAGGGAATCAAGTGTGTCTAGACTGGCATAAACATGGCAGCGAGAATCAGCTCAAACCCACTCTAAAAAGGAATTTCAAAAACAGAACAAAGGAACAGGGAAATTCTTTACAATTCCTTCAGGGTCTCTGATGCAACCTGGAATGACCCTATCTACGATGACAGCTGGATGTGGCATGAGGCTGGACACTTGGGACTGAGAGGATTGGTGAGATTGGGTGAGCAAATGCAGACCCTTTAAAGCAATAATGCATGGCAACCATTCCATGGGTCCCACCTCTCCAGGTTGAAGGGAATATTACTACAGCTATAACATGTACGGGAAACCTAGAGAATGGACACACTGTGAATACGAAAGGTTTCTAAAACTCAACGAAGAGTCCCTCTCCTGGTGCTCCGGTTTGACTTTCCAACAGCTTTACTATCAATCTCCCAACTTGGAGAGACAGCCCCTTTAAGCTCCTGGTTCACACAGGTTGCCCATTTGGCAGAGGAGGAAAGGGAAGAGGGAGAACCAATGAGAAAGTAGCTGTTAGGCATTTGGATGGGCACATGTCACTCTAATTTCCCGGCAGGAAGAAGAATTAACCAAAGTCTCAGCCACCCACCGGGAACCAGTATAGGTCCTGAACCAAATGTTTGGACTTGCGTTCAGCTCACAAAAAACGAGTTGAAAAATGGAGCTCAGGGGCACAGCAATTCACAAACTGGCAGAGTAATCAAGGCCAACTATCGTCCAAAAATCTGTTGAGGGAAGGCAACGAGGCGGACTTGAATGCGAGGCAGAATAGCAGGAAACAGATTTCAAGAGGTACGTTAGAATCGCCTGTAAAGCACAGGAAGAGGGGCACAACTTCGACAATGATGCACTTGGCCAAAAAGGGCGTATGCGTTTTCTCCTGAATATATTCAGGAGAAAACGCATACGCCCTTTTTGGCCAAGCAAGCAAGCGGGCAATGCAAATCTGCACTACAAAGAAGTATCACTTCCCACCGGTCAAAAGGGACATCCACAAAATTTGTAAAAAGCAGAAAGGCAAGACAGGCCCTGGAGAACAGGGAGCCTTGTTATGCTGATGGGCGGGATGTAAGTTGCCAACTGCCTCACTGGAGGAGTGCATTGTGTTCCCTAAAACAAGTAAACAACAGAGCTACAGAGCCAAGGGCACTTCCAGTCTAGGGAATATACCTTGGGAAAACTGAAAATCCATAAGACAGAGCCACCCCCAAATTGAGGGCTGCACTGCTTACAAGAACCTCAACCTGGGTACACCTGAAATATCCCAGGAAATATAAAAATGGTTCCAAACATTGTGAAACTTCCGTACGATGGAATATCCCTCAGCCACGAAATCAATGTCATAAGACCAGTAGCAGCAAAATGAGTGGATTCATGTACGCTGATTCTAAGGGAAAGAAGTCACACAGGAAAGGAAACTTATCATCAGATATCACATAGGAAGATCCTGTAAACATGGCAACACATGAACTGAGTTAGGCAAGAGAACACAGCCTCACATTTAGAAAACACTCTTATGCCTGCTTAAGGGGGAAGGAGAGGTGGGGTGATGCATCAAACCAGAGTTTGATATAAGCACAGGTACCGTTCCAAAAACTAACTATGGAATAGACAAGACCTCCACCTTCCTCAGTGAAAGGGACTCAAAACCCCATATTTCCCGCAGAGGAATAGATCTGACTAGTAAGAATCTTAAAACCTATGTACTGATATGTCTCCATAAGGGAATCAAGTGTGTCTAGACTGGCATAAACATGGCAGCGAGAATCAGCTCAAACCCACTCTAAAAAGGAATTTCAAAAACAGAACAAAGAAACAGGGAAATTCTTTACAATTCCTTCAGGGTCTCTGATGCAACCTGGAATGACCCTATGTACAATGACAGCTGGATGTGGTATAAGGCTGGACACTTGGGACTGAGAGGATTGGTGAGATTGGGTGAGCAAATGCAGACGCTTTAAAGCAATAATGCATGACACCCATTCCATGGGTCCCAGCTCTCCAGGTTGAAGGGAATATTACTACAGCTATAACGTGTACGGGAAACGTAGAGAATGGACACACTGTGAATACGAAAGGTTTCTAAAACTCAACGAGGAGTCCCTCTCCTGGTGCTCCCGTTTGACTTTCCAACTGCTTTCCTATCAATCTCCCAACTTGGAGAGACAGCCCCTTTAAGCTCCTGGTTCGCACAGGTTGCCAATTTGGCAGAGGATGAAAGGGAAGAGGGAGAACCAATGAGAGAGTAGCTGTTAGGCATTTGGATGGGCACATGTCACTCTAATTTCCCGGCAGGAAGAAGAATTAACCAAAGTCTCAGCCACCCACCGGGAACCAGTATATGTCCTGAACCAAAAGTTTGGACTTGCGTTCAGCTCACAAGGAGCGAGTTGAAAAATGGAGCTCAGGGGCACAGCAATTCACAAACTGGCAGAGTAATCAAGGCCAACTATCGTCCAAAAATCTGTTGAGGGAAGGCAACGAGGCGGACTTGAAAGCGAGGCAGAATAGCAGGAAACAGATTTCAAGAGGTACGTTGGAATCGCCTGTAAAGCACAGGAAGAGGGGCACAACTTCGACAATGATGCACTTGGCCAAAAAGGGCGTATGCGTTTTCTCCTGAATATATTCAGGAGAAAACGCATACGCCCTTTTTGGCCAAGCAAGCAAGCGGGCAATGCAAACCTGCAGTACAAAGAAGTATCACTTCCCACCGGTCAAAAGGGACATCGACAAAATGTGCAAAAACCAGAAAGGCAAGACAGGCCCTGGAGAACAGGGAGCCTTGTTATGCTGATGGGCGGGATGTAAGTTGCCAACTGCCTCACTGGAGGAGTGCATTGTGTTCCCTAAAACAAGTAAACAACAGAGCTACAGAGCCAAGGGCACTTCCAGTCTAGGGAATATACCTTGGGAAAACTGAAAATCCATAAACAGTGCCACCCTCAAATTGAGGGCTGCACTGCTTACAAGAACCTCAACCTGGGTACACCTGAAATATCCCAGGAAATATAAAAATTGTTCAAAACATTGTGGAACTTACGTACGATGGAATATCCCTCAGCCATGAAATCAATGTCATAAGACCAGTAGCAGCAAAATGAGTGGATTCAGGTACGATGATTCTAAGTGAAAGAAGTCACACAGGAAAAGAAACTTATCAAAAGATATCACTTAGGAAGATCCTGTAAACATGGCTACACATGAACTGAGTTAGGAAAGAGAACAGAGTCTCACATTTAGAAAACACTCTTATGCCTGCTTAAGGGGGAAGGAGAGGTGGGGTGATGCATCAAACCAGAGTTTGATATAAGCACAGGTACCGTTCCAAAAACCAACTATGGAATAGACAAGACCTACACCTTCCTCAGTGAAAGGGACTCAAACCCCCATATTTCCCGCAGAGGAATCGATCTGACTAGTAAGAATCTTAAAACCTATGTATTGATATGTCTGCGTAAGGGAATCAAGTGTGTCTAGACTGGCATAAACATGGCAGCGAGAATCAGCTCAAACCCTCTCTAAAAAGGAATTTCAAAAACAGAAAAAAGAAACAGGGAAATTCTTTACAATTACTTCAGGGTCTCTGATGCAACCTGGAATGACCCTATCTACAATGACAGCTGGATGTGGCATAAGGCTGGACACTTGGGACTGAGAGGATTGGTGAGTTTGGGTGAGCAAATGCAGACCCTTTAAAGCAATAATGCATGGCATCCATTCCATGGGTCCCAGCTCTCCAGGTTGAAGGGAATATTACTACAGCTATAACGTGTACGGGAAACCTAGAGAATGGACACACCGTGAATACGAAAGGTTTCTAAAACTCAACGAAGAGCCCCTCTCCTGATGCTCCGGTTTGACTTTCCAACTGCTTTCCTATCAATCTCCCAACTTGGAGAGACAGCCCCTTTAAGCTCCTGGTTCGCACAGGTCGCCAATTTGGCAGAGGAGGAAAGGGAAGAGGGAGAACCAATGAGAGAGTAGCTGTTAGGCATTTGGATGGGCACATGTCACTCTAATTTCCCGGCAGGAAGAAGAATTAACCAAAGTCTCAGCCACCCACCGGGAACCAATATAGGTCCTGAACCAAAAGTTTGGACTTGCGTTCAGCTCACAAAAAACGAGTTGAAAAATGGAGCTCAGGGGCACAGCAATTCACAAACTGGCAGAGTAATCAAGGCCAACTATCGTCCAAAAATCTGTTGAGGGAAGGCAACGAGGCAGACTTGAAAGCGAGGCAGAATAGCAGGAAACAGATTTCAAGAGGTACGTTGGAATCGCCTGTAAAGCACAGGAAGAGGGGCACAACTTCGACAATGATGCACTTGGCCAAAAAGGGCGTATGCGTTTTCTCCTGAATATATTCAGGAGAAAATGCATACGCCCTTTTTGGCCAAGCAAGCAAGCGGGCAATGCAAATCTGCACTACAAAGAAGTATCACTTCCCACCGGTCAAAAGGGACATCCACAAAATGTGTAAAAACCAGAAAGGCAAGACAGGCCCTGGAGAACAGGGAGCCTTGTTATGCTGATGGGTGGGATGTAAGTTGCCAACTGCCTCACTGGAGGAGTGCATTGTGTTCCCTAAAACAAGTAAACAACAGAGCTACAGAGCCAAGGGCACTTCCAGTCTAGGGAATATACCTTGGGAAAACTGAAAATCCATAAGACAGGGGCACCCCCAAATTGAGGGCTGCACTGCTTACAAGAACCTCAACCTGGGTACACCTGAAATATCCCAGGAAATATAAAAATGGTTCCAAACATTGTGGAACTTACGTACGATGGAATATCCCTCAGCCATGAAATCATTGTCATAAGACCAGTAGCAGCAAAATGAGTGGATTCAGGTACGATGATTCTAAGTGATAGAAGTCACACAGGAAAAGAAACTTATCATAAGATATCACTTAGGAAGATCCTGTAAACATGGCTACACATGAACTGAGTTAGGCAAGAGAACAGAGTCTCACATTTAGAAAACACTCTTATGCCTGCTTAAGGGGGAAGGAGAGGTGGGGTGATGCATCAAACCAGAGTTTGATATAAGCACAGGTACCGTTCCAAAAACCAACTATGGAATAGACAAGACCTACACCTTCCTCAGTCAAAGGGACTCAAAACCCCATATTTCCCGCAGAGGAATCGATCTGACTACTAAGAATCTTAAAACCTATGTATTGATATGTCTGCGTAAGGGAATCAAGTGTGTCTAGACTGGCATAAACATGGCAGCGAGAATCAGCTCAAACCCACTCTAAAAAGGAATTTCAAAAACAGAACAAAGAAACAGGGAAATTCTTTACAATTCCTTCAGGGTCTCTGATGCAACCTGGAATGACCCTAGCTACAATGACAGCTGGATGTGGCATAAGGCTGGACACTTGGGACTGAGAGGATTGGAGAGATTGGGTGAGCAAATGCAGACCCTTTAAAGCAATAATGCATGGCATCCATTCCATGAGTCCCAGCTCTCCAGGTTGAAGAGAATATTACTACAGCTATAACGTGTACGGGAAACCTAGAGAATGTACACACTGTGAATAGGAAAGGTTTCTAAAACTCAACGAAGAGCCCCTCTCCTGGTGCTCCGGTTTGACTTTCCAACTGCTTTCCTATCAATCTCCCAACTTGGAGAGACAGCCCCTTTAAGCTCCTGGTTCGCACAGGTCGCCAATTTGGCAGAGGATGAAAGGGAAGAGGGAGAACCAATGAGAGAGTAGCTGTTAGGCATTTGGATGGGCACATGTCACTCTAATTTCCCGGCAGGAAGAAGAATTAACCAAAGTCTCAGCCACCCACCGGGAACCAGTATAGGTCCTGAACCAAAAGTTTGGACTTGCGTTCAGCTCACAAAAAACGAGTTGAAAAATGGAGCTCAGGGGCACAGCAATTCACAAACTGGCAGAGTAATCAAGGCCAACTATCGTCCAAAAATCTGTTGAGGGAAGGCAACGAGGCGGACTTGAAAGCGAGGCAGAATAGCAGGAAACAGATTTCAAGAGGTATGTTGGAATCGCCTGTAAAGCACAGGAAGAGGGGCACAACTTCGACATTGATGCACTTGGTCAAAAAGTGTGTATGCGTTTTCTCCTGAATATATTCAGGAGAAAACGCATACGCCCTTTTTGGCCAAGCAAGCAAGCGGGCAATGCAAATCTGCACTACAAAGAAGTATCACTTCCCACCGGTCAAAAGGGACATCCACAAAATGTGTAAAAACCAGAAAGGCAAGACAGGCCCTGGAGAACAGGGAGCCTTGTTATGCTGATGGGCGGGATGTAAGTTGCCAACTGCCTCACTGGAGGAGTGCATTGTGTTCCCTAAAACAAGTAAACAAGAGAGCTACAGAGCCAAGGGCACTTCCAGTCTAGGGAATATACCTTGGGAAAACTGAAAATCCATAAGACAGAGCCACCCCCAAATTGAGGGCTGTACTGCTTACAAGAACCTCAACCTGGGTACAACTGAAATATCCCAGGAAATATAAAAATGGTTCCAAACATTGTGGAACTTACGTACGATGGAATATCCCTCAGCCATGAAATCAATGTCATAAGACCAGTAGCAGCAAAATGAGTGGATTCAGGTACGATGATTCTAAGTGAAAGAAGTCACACAGGAAAAGAAACTTATCATAAGATATCACTTAGGAAGATCCTGTAAACATGGCTACACATGAACTGAGTTAGGCAAGAGAACAGAGTCTCACATTTAGAAAACACTCTTATGCCTGCTTAAGGGGGAAGGAGAGGTGGGGTGATGCATCAAACCAGAGTTTGATATAAGCACAGGTACCGTTCCAAAAACCAACTATGGAATAGACAAGACCTACACCTTCCTCAGTCAAAGGGACTCAAAACCCCATATTTCCCGCAGAGGAATCGATCTGACTACTAAGAATCTTAAAACCTATGTATTGATATGTCTGCGTAAGGGAATCAAGTGTGTCTAGACTGGCATAAACATGGCAGCGAGAATCAGCTCAAACCCACTCTAAAAAGGAATTTCAAAAACAGAACAAAGAAACAGGGAAATTCTTTACAATTCCTTCAGGGTCTCTGATGCAACCTGGAATGACCCTAGCTACAATGACAGCTGGATGTGGCATAAGGCTGGACACTTGGGACTGAGAGGATTGGAGAGATTGGGTGAGCAAATGCAGACCCTTTAAAGCAATAATGCATGGCATCCATTCCATGAGTCCCAGCTCTCCAGGTTGAAGAGAATATTACTACAGCTATAACGTGTACGGGAAACCTAGAGAATGTACACACTGTGAATAGGAAAGGTTTCTAAAACTCAACGAAGAGCCCCTCTCCTGGTGCTCCGGTTTGACTTTCCAACTGCTTTCCTATCAATCTCCCAACTTGGAGAGACAGCCCCTTTAAGCTCCTGGTTCGCACAGGTCGCCAATTTGGCAGAGGATGAAAGGGAAGAGGGAGAACCAATGAGAGAGTAGCTGTTAGGCATTTGGATGGGCACATGTCACTCTAATTTCCCGGCAGGAAGAAGAATTAACCAAAGTCTCAGCCACCCACCGGGAACCAGTATAGGTCCTGAACCAAAAGTTTGGACTTGCGTTCAGCTCACAAAAAACGAGTTGAAAAATGGAGCTCAGGGGCACAGCAATTCACAAACTGGCAGAGTAATCAAGGCCAACTATCGTCCAAAAATCTGTTGAGGGAAGGCAACGAGGCGGACTTGAAAGCGAGGCAGAATAGCAGGAAACAGATTTCAAGAGGTATGTTGGAATCGCCTGTAAAGCACAGGAAGAGGGGCACAACTTCGACATTGATGCACTTGGTCAAAAAGTGTGTATGCGTTTTCTCCTGAATATATTCAGGAGAAAACGCATACGCCCTTTTTGGCCAAGCAAGCAAGCGGGCAATGCAAATCTGCACTACAAAGAAGTATCACTTCCCACCGGTCAAAAGGGACATCCACAAAATGTGTAAAAACCAGAAAGGCAAGACAGGCCCTGGAGAACAGGGAGCCTTGTTATGCTGATGGGCGGGATGTAAGTTGCCAACTGCCTCACTGGAGGAGTGCATTGTGTTCCCTAAAACAAGTAAACAAGAGAGCTACAGAGCCAAGGGCACTTCCAGTCTAGGGAATATACCTTGGGAAAACTGAAAATCCATAAGACAGAGCCACCCCCAAATTGAGGGCTGTACTGCTTACAAGAACCTCAACCTGGGTACACCTGAAATATCCCAGGAAATATAAAAATGGTTCCAAACATTGTGGAACTTACGTACGATGGAATATCCCTCAGCCATGAAATCAATGTCATAAGACCAGTAGCAGCAAAATGAGTGGATTCAGGTACGATGATTCTAAGTGAAAGAAGTCACACAGGAAAAGAAACTTATCATAAGATATCACTTAGGAAGATCCTGTAAACATGGCTACACATGAACTGAGTTAGGCAAGAGAACAGAGTCTCACATTTAGAAAACACTCTTATGCCTGCTTAAGGGGGAAGGAGAGGTGGGGTGATGCATCAAACCAGAGTTTGATATAAGCACAGGTACCGTTCCAAAAACCAACTATGGAATAGACAAGACCTACACCTTCCTCTGTCAAAGGGACTCAAAACCCCATATTTCCCGCAGAGGAATCGATCTGACTAGTAAGAATCTTAAAACCTATGTGTTGATATGTCTCCGTAAGGGAATCAAGTGTGTCTAGACTGGCATAAACATGGCAGCGAGAATCAGCTCAAACCCACTCTAAAAAGGAATTTCAAAAACAGAACAAAGAAACAGGGAAATTCTTTACAATTCCTTCAGGGTCTCTGATGCAACCTGGAATGACCCTATCTACAATGACAGCTGGATGTGGCATAAGGCTGGACACTTGGGACTGAGAGGATTGGTGAGTTTGGGTGAGCAAATGCAGACCCTTTAAAGCAATAATGCATGGCCCCCATTCCATGGGTCCCAGCTCTCCAGGTTGAAGGGAATATTACTACAGCTATAACGTGTACGGGAAACCTAGAGAATGGACACACCGTGAATACGAAAGGTTTCTAAAACTCAACGAAGAGCCCCTCTCCTGGTGCTCCGGTTTGACTTTCCAACTGCTTTCCTATCAATCTCCCAACTTGGAGAGACAGCCCCTTTAAGCTCCTGGTTCGCACAGGTTGCCAATTTGGCAGAGGATGAAAGGGAAGAGGGAGAACCAATGAGAGAGTAGCTGTTAGGCATTTGGATGGGCACATGTCACTCTAATTTCCTGGCAGGAAGAAGAATTAACAAAAGTCTCAGCCACCCACCGGGAACCAGTATAGGTCCTGAATCAAATGTTTGGACTTGCGTTCAGCTCACAAAAAACGAGTTGAAAAATGGAGCTCAGGGGCACAGCAATTCACAAACTGGCAGAGTAATCAAGGCCAACTATCGTCCAAAAATCTGTTGAGGGAAGGCAACGAGGCGGACTTGAAAGCGAGGCAGAATAGCAGGAAACAGATTTCAAGAGGTACGTTGGAATCGCCTGTAAAGCACAGGAAGAGGGGCACAACTTCGACAATGATGCACTTGGCCAAAAAGGGCGTATGCGTTTTCTCCTGAATATATTCAGGAGAAAACGCATACGCCCTTTTTGGCCAAGCAAGCAAGCGGGCTATGCAAATCTGCACTACAAAGAAGTATCACTTCCCACCGGTCAAAAGGGACATCCACAAAATGTGTAAAAACCAGAAAGGCAAGACAGGCCCTGGAGAACAGGGAGCCTTGTTATGCTGATGGGCGGGATGTAAGTTGCCAACTGCCTCACTGGAGGAGTGCATTGTGTTCCCTAAAACAAGTAAACAAGAGAGCTACAGAGCCAAGGGCACTTCCAGTCTAGGGAATATACCTTGGGAAAACTGAAAATCCATAAGACAGAGCCACCCCCAAATTGAGGGCTGTACTGCTTACAAGAACCTCAACCTGGGTACACCTGAAATATCCCAGGAAATATAAAAATGGTTCCAAACATTGTGGAACTTACGTACGATGGAATATCCCTCAGCCATGAAATCAATGTCATAAGACCAGTAGCAACAAAATGAGTGGATTCAGGTACGATGATTCTAAGTGAAAGAAGTCACACAGGAAAAGAAACTTATCATAAGATATCACTTAGGAAGATCCTGTAAACATGGCTACACATGAACTGAGTTAGGCAAGAGAACAGAGTCTCACATTTAGAAAACACTCTTATGCCTGCTTAAGGGGGAAGGAGAGGTGGGGTGATGCATCAAACCAGAGTTTGATATAAGCACAGGTAACGTTCCAAAAACCAACTATGGAATAGACAAGACCTACACCTTCCTCTGTCAAAGGGACTCAAAACCCCATATTTCCCACAGAGGAATCGATCTGACTAGTAAGAATCTTAAAACCTATGTATTGATATGTCTGCGTAAGGGAATCAAGTGTGTCTAGACTGGCATAAACATGGCAGCGAGAATCAGCTCAAACCCTCTCTAAAAAGGAATTTCAAAAACAGAAAAAAGAAACAGGGAAATTCTTTACAATTACTTCAGGGTCTCTGATGCAACCTGGAATGACCCTATCTACAATGACAGCTGGATGTGGCATAAGGCTGGACACTTGGGACTGAGAGGATTGGTGAGTTTGGGTGAGCAAATGCAGACCCTTTAAAGCAATAATGCATGGCATCCATTCCATGGGTCCCAGCTCTCCAGGTTGAAGGGAATATTACTACAGCTATAACGTGTACGGGAAACCTAGAGAATGGACACACCGTGAATACGAAAGGTTTCTAAAACTCAACGAAGAGCCCCTCTCCTGATGCTCCGGTTTGACTTTCCAACTGCTTTCCTATCAATCTCCCAACTTGGAGAGACAGCCCCTTTAAGCTCCTGGTTCGCACAGGTCGCCAATTTGGCAGAGGAGGAAAGGGAAGAGGGAGAACCAATGAGAGAGTAGCTGTTAGGCATTTGGATGGGCACATGTCACTCTAATTTCCCGGCAGGAAGAAGAATTAACCAAAGTCTCAGCCACCCACCGGGAACCAATATAGGTCCTGAACCAAAAGTTTGGACTTGCGTTCAGCTCACAAAAAACGAGTTGAAAAATGGAGCTCAGGGGCACAGCAATTCACAAACTGGCAGAGTAATCAAGGCCAACTATCGTCCAAAAATCTGTTGAGGGAAGGCAACGAGGCAGACTTGAAAGCGAGGCAGAATAGCAGGAAACAGATTTCAAGAGGTACGTTGGAATCGCCTGTAAAGCACAGGAAGAGGGGCACAACTTCGACAATGATGCACTTGGCCAAAAAGGGCGTATGCGTTTTCTCCTGAATATATTCAGGAGAAAATGCATACGCCCTTTTTGGCCAAGCAAGCAAGCGGGCAATGCAAATCTGCACTACAAAGAAGTATCACTTCCCACCGGTCAAAAGGGACATCCACAAAATGTGTAAAAACCAGAAAGGCAAGACAGGCCCTGGAGAACAGGGAGCCTTGTTATGCTGATGGGTGGGATGTAAGTTGCCAACTGCCTCACTGGAGGAGTGCATTGTGTTCCCTAAAACAAGTAAACAACAGAGCTACAGAGCCAAGGGCACTTCCAGTCTAGGGAATATACCTTGGGAAAACTGAAAATCCATAAGACAGGGGCAACCCCAAATTGAGGGCTGCACTGCTTACAAGAACCTCAACCTGGGTACACCTGAAATATCCCAGGAAATATAAAAATGGTTCCAAACATTGTGGAACTTACGTACGATGGAATATCCCTCAGCCATGAAATCATTGTCATAAGACCAGTAGCAGCAAAATGAGTGGATTCAGGTACGATGATTCTAAGTGAAAGAAGTCACACAGGAAAAGAAACTTATCATAAGATATCACTTAGGAAGATCCTGTAAACATGGCTACACATGAACTGAGTTAGGCAAGAGAACAGAGTCTCACATTTAGAAAACACTCTTATGCCTGCTTAAGGGGGAAGGAGAGGTGGGGTGATGCATCAAACCAGAGTTTGATATAAGCACAGGTACCGTTCCAAAAACCAACTATGGAATAGACAAGACCTACACCTTCCTCAGTCAAAGGGACTCAAAACCCCATATTTCCCGCAGAGGAATCGATCTGACTACTAAGAATCTTAAAACCTATGTATTGATATGTCTGCGTAAGGGAATCAAGTGTGTCTAGACTGGCATAAACATGGCAGCGAGAATCAGCTCAAACCCACTCTAAAAAGGAATTTCAAAAACAGAACAAAGAAACAGGGAAATTCTTTACAATTCCTTCAGGGTCTCTGATGCAACCTGGAATGACCCTAGCTACAATGACAGCTGGATGTGGCATAAGGCTGGACACTTGGGACTGAGAGGATTGGAGAGATTGGGTGAGCAAATGCAGACCCTTTAAAGCAATAATGCATGGCATCCATTCCATGAGTCCCAGCTCTCCAGGTTGAAGAGAATATTACTACAGCTATAACGTGTACGGGAAACCTAGAGAATGTACACACTGTGAATAGGAAAGGTTTCTAAAACTCAACGAAGAGCCCCTCTCCTGGTGCTCCGGTTTGACTTTCCAACTGCTTTCCTATCAATCTCCCAACTTGGAGAGACAGCCCCTTTAAGCTCCTGGTTCGCACAGGTCGCCAATTTGGCAGAGGATGAAAGGGAAGAGGGAGAACCAATGAGAGAGTAGCTGTTAGGCATTTGGATGGGCACATGTCACTCTAATTTCCCGGCAGGAAGAAGAATTAACCAAAGTCTCAGCCACCCACCGGGAACCAGTATAGGTCCTGAACCAAAAGTTTGGACTTGCGTTCAGCTCACAAAAAACGAGTTGAAAAATGGAGCTCAGGGGCACAGCAATTCACAAACTGGCAGAGTAATCAAGGCCAACTATCGTCCAAAAATCTGTTGAGGGAAGGCAACGAGGCGGACTTGAAAGCGAGGCAGAATAGCAGGAAACAGATTTCAAGAGGTATGTTGGAATCGCCTGTAAAGCACAGGAAGAGGGGCACAACTTCGACATTGATGCACTTGGTCAAAAAGTGTGTATGCGTTTTCTCCTGAATATATTCAGGAGAAAACGCATACGCCCTTTTTGGCCAAGCAAGCAAGCGGGCAATGCAAATCTGCACTACAAAGAAGTATCACTTCCCACCGGTCAAAAGGGACATCCACAAAATGTGTAAAAACCAGAAAGGCAAGACAGGCCCTGGAGAACAGGGAGCCTTGTTATGCTGATGGGCGGGATGTAAGTTGCCAACTGCCTCACTGGAGGAGTGCATTGTGTTCCCTAAAACAAGTAAACAAGAGAGCTACAGAGCCAAGGGCACTTCCAGTCTAGGGAATATACCTTGGGAAAACTGAAAATCCATAAGACAGAGCCACCCCCAAATTGAGGGCTGTACTGCTTACAAGAACCTCAACCTGGGTACACCTGAAATATCCCAGGAAATATAAAAATGGTTCCAAACATTGTGGAACTTACGTACGATGGAATATCCCTCAGCCATGAAATCAATGTCATAAGACCAGTAGCAGCAAAATGAGTGGATTCAGGTACGATGATTCTAAGTGAAAGAAGTCACACAGGAAAAGAAACTTATCATAAGATATCACTTAGGAAGATCCTGTAAACATGGCTACACATGAACTGAGTTAGGCAAGAGAACAGAGTCTCACATTTAGAAAACACTCTTATGCCTGCTTAAGGGGGAAGGAGAGGTGGGGTGATGCATCAAACCAGAGTTTGATATAAGCACAGGTACCGTTCCAAAAACCAACTATGGAATAGACAAGACCTACACCTTCCTCTGTCAAAGGGACTCAAAACCCCATATTTCCCACAGAGGAATCGATCTGACTACTAAGAATCTTAAAACCTATGTATTGATATGTCTGCGTAAGGGAATCAAGTGTGTCTAGACTGGCATAAACATGGCAGCGAGAATCAGCTCAAACCCTATCTAAAAAGGAATTTCAAAAACAGAACAAAGAAACAGGGAAATTCTTTACAATTCCTTCAGGGTCTCTGATGCAACCTGGAATGACCCTATCTACAATGACAGCTGGATGTGGCATAAGGCTGGACACTTGGGACTGAGAGGATTGGTGAGTTTGGGTGAGCAAATGCAGACCCTTTAAAGCAATAATGCATGGCATCCATTCCATGGGTCCCAGCTCTCCAGGTTGAAGGGAATATTACTACAGCTATAACGTGTACGGGAAACCTAGAGAATGGACACACCGTGAATACGAAAGGTTTCTAAAACTCAACGAAGAGCCCCTCTCCTGATGCTCCGGTTTGACTTTCCAACTGCTTTCCTATCAATCTCCCAACTTGGAGAGACAGCCCCTTTAAGCTCCTGGTTCGCACAGGTCGCCAATTTGGCAGAGGAGGAAAGGGAAGAGGGAGAACCAATGAGAGAGTAGCTGTTAGGCATTTGGATGGGCACATGTCACTCTAATTTCCCGGCAGGAAGAAGAATTAACCAAAGTCTCAGCCACCCACCGGGAACCAATATAGGTCCTGAACCAAAAGTTTGGACTTGCGTTCAGCTCACAAAAAACGAGTTGAAAAATGGAGCTCAGGGGCACAGCAATTCACAAACTGGCAGAGTAATCAAGGCCAACTATCGTCCAAAAATCTGTTGAGGGAAGGCAACGAGGCAGACTTGAAAGCGAGGCAGAATAGCAGGAAACAGATTTCAAGAGGTACGTTGGAATCGCCTGTAAAGCACAGGAAGAGGGGCACAACTTCGACAATGATGCACTTGGCCAAAAAGGGCGTATGCGTTTTCTCCTGAATATATTCAGGAGAAAATGCATACGCCCTTTTTGGCCAAGCAAGCAAGCGGGCAATGCAAATCTGCACTACAAAGAAGTATCACTTCCCACCGGTCAAAAGGGACATCCACAAAATGTGTAAAAACCAGAAAGGCAAGACAGGCCCTGGAGAACAGGGAGCCTTGTTATGCTGATGGGTGGGATGTAAGTTGCCAACTGCCTCACTGGAGGAGTGCATTGTGTTCCCTAAAACAAGTAAACAACAGAGCTACAGAGCCAAGGGCACTTCCAGTCTAGGGAATATACCTTGGGAAAACTGAAAATCCATAAGACAGGGGCAACCCCAAATTGAGGGCTGCACTGCTTACAAGAACCTCAACCTGGGTACACCTGAAATATCCCAGGAAATATAAAAATGGTTCCAAACATTGTGGAACTTACGTACGATGGAATATCCCTCAGCCATGAAATCATTGTCATAAGACCAGTAGCAGCAAAATGAGTGGATTCAGGTACGATGATTCTAAGTGAAAGAAGTCACACAGGAAAAGAAACTTATCATAAGATATCACTTAGGAAGATCCTGTAAACATGGCTACACATGAACTGAGTTAGGCAAGAGAACAGAGTCTCACATTTAGAAAACACTCTTATGCCTGCTTAAGGGGGAAGGAGAGGTGGGGTGATGCATCAAACCAGAGTTTGATATAAGCACAGGTACCGTTCCAAAAACCAACTATGGAATAGACAAGACCTACACCTTCCTCAGTCAAAGGGACTCAAAACCCCATATTTCCCGCAGAGGAATCGATCTGACTACTAAGAATCTTAAAACCTATGTATTGATATGTCTGCGTAAGGGAATCAAGTGTGTCTAGACTGGCATAAACATGGCAGCGAGAATCAGCTCAAACCCACTCTAAAAAGGAATTTCAAAAACAGAACAAAGAAACAGGGAAATTCTTTACAATTCCTTCAGGGTCTCTGATGCAACCTGGAATGACCCTAGCTACAATGACAGCTGGATGTGGCATAAGGCTGGACACTTGGGACTGAGAGGATTGGAGAGATTGGGTGAGCAAATGCAGACCCTTTAAAGCAATAATGCATGGCATCCATTCCATGAGTCCCAGCTCTCCAGGTTGAAGAGAATATTACTACAGCTATAACGTGTACGGGAAACCTAGAGAATGTACACACTGTGAATAGGAAAGGTTTCTAAAACTCAACGAAGAGCCCCTCTCCTGGTGCTCCGGTTTGACTTTCCAACTGCTTTCCTATCAATCTCCCAACTTGGAGAGACAGCCCCTTTAAGCTCCTGGTTCGCACAGGTCGCCAATTTGGCAGAGGATGAAAGGGAAGAGGGAGAACCAATGAGAGAGTAGCTGTTAGGCATTTGGATGGGCACATGTCACTCTAATTTCCCGGCAGGAAGAAGAATTAACCAAAGTCTCAGCCACCCACCGGGAACCAGTATAGGTCCTGAACCAAAAGTTTGGACTTGCGTTCAGCTCACAAAAAACGAGTTGAAAAATGGAGCTCAGGGGCACAGCAATTCACAAACTGGCAGAGTAATCAAGGCCAACTATCGTCCAAAAATCTGTTGAGGGAAGGCAACGAGGCGGACTTGAAAGCGAGGCAGAATAGCAGGAAACAGATTTCAAGAGGTATGTTGGAATCGCCTGTAAAGCACAGGAAGAGGGGCACAACTTCGACATTGATGCACTTGGTCAAAAAGTGTGTATGCGTTTTCTCCTGAATATATTCAGGAGAAAACGCATACGCCCTTTTTGGCCAAGCAAGCAAGCGGGCAATGCAAATCTGCACTACAAAGAAGTATCACTTCCCACCGGTCAAAAGGGACATCCACAAAATGTGTAAAAACCAGAAAGGCAAGACAGGCCCTGGAGAACAGGGAGCCTTGTTATGCTGATGGGCGGGATGTAAGTTGCCAACTGCCTCACTGGAGGAGTGCATTGTGTTCCCTAAAACAAGTAAACAAGAGAGCTACAGAGCCAAGGGCACTTCCAGTCTAGGGAATATACCTTGGGAAAACTGAAAATCCATAAGACAGAGCCACCCCCAAATTGAGGGCTGTACTGCTTACAAGAACCTCAACCTGGGTACACCTGAAATATCCCAGGAAATATAAAAATGGTTCCAAACATTGTGGAACTTACGTACGATGGAATATCCCTCAGCCATGAAATCAATGTCATAAGACCAGTAGCAGCAAAATGAGTGGATTCAGGTACGATGATTCTAAGTGAAAGAAGTCACACAGGAAAAGAAACTTATCATAAGATATCACTTAGGAAGATCCTGTAAACATGGCTACACATGAACTGAGTTAGGCAAGAGAACAGAGTCTCACATTTAGAAAACACTCTTATGCCTGCTTAAGGGGGAAGGAGAGGTGGGGTGATGCATCAAACCAGAGTTTGATATAAGCACAGGTACCGTTCCAAAAACCAACTATGGAATAGACAAGACCTACACCTTCCTCTGTCAAAGGGACTCAAAACCCCATATTTCCCGCAGAGGAATCGATCTGACTAGTAAGAATCTTAAAACCTATGTGTTGATATGTCTCCGTAAGGGAATCAAGTGTGTCTAGACTGGCATAAACATGGCAGCGAGAATCAGCTCAAACCCACTCTAAAAAGGAATTTCAAAAACAGAACAAAGAAACAGGGAAATTCTTTACAATTCCTTCAGGGTCTCTGATGCAACCTGGAATGACCCTATCTACAATGACAGCTGGATGTGGCATAAGGCTGGACACTTGGGACTGAGAGGATTGGTGAGTTTGGGTGAGCAAATGCAGACCCTTTAAAGCAATAATGCATGGCCCCCATTCCATGGGTCCCAGCTCTCCAGGTTGAAGGGAATATTACTACAGCTATAACGTGTACGGGAAACCTAGAGAATGGACACACCGTGAATACGAAAGGTTTCTAAAACTCAACGAAGAGCCCCTCTCCTGGTGCTCCGGTTTGACTTTCCAACTGCTTTCCTATCAATCTCCCAACTTGGAGAGACAGCCCCTTTAAGCTCCTGGTTCGCACAGGTTGCCAATTTGGCAGAGGATGAAAGGGAAGAGGGAGAACCAATGAGAGAGTAGCTGTTAGGCATTTGGATGGGCACATGTCACTCTAATTTCCTGGCAGGAAGAAGAATTAACCAAAGTCTCAGCCACCCACCGGGAACCAGTATAGGTCCTGAATCAAATGTTTGGACTTGCGTTCAGCTCACAAAAAACGAGTTGAAAAATGGAGCTCAGGGGCACAGCAATTCACAAACTGGCAGAGTAATCAAGGCCAACTATCGTCCAAAAATCTGTTGAGGGAAGGCAACGAGGCGGACTTGAAAGCGAGGCAGAATAGCAGGAAACAGATTTCAAGAGGTACGTTGGAATCGCCTGTAAAGCACAGGAAGAGGGGCACAACTTCGACAATGATGCACTTGGCCAAAAAGGGCGTATGCGTTTTCTCCTGAATATATTCAGGAGAAAACGCATACGCCCTTTTTGGCCAAGCAAGCAAGCGGGCTATGCAAATCTGCACTACAAAGAAGTATCACTTCCCACCGGTCAAAAGGGACATCCACAAAATGTGTAAAAACCAGAAAGGCAAGACAGGCCCTGGAGAACAGGGAGCCTTGTTATGCTGATGGGCGGGATGTAAGTTGCCAACTGCCTCACTGGAGGAGTGCATTGTGTTCCCTAAAATAAGTAAACAAGAGAGCTACAGAGCCAAGGGCACTTCCAGTCTAGGGAATATTCCTTGGGAAAACTGAAAATCCATAAGACAGAGCCACCCCCAAATTGAGGGCTGTACTGCTTACAAGAACCTCAACCTGGGTACACCTGAAATATCCCAGGAAATATAAAAATGGTTCCAAACATTGTGGAACTTACGTACGATGGAATATCCCTCAGCCATGAAATCAATGTCATAAGACCAGTAGCAGCAAAATGAGTGGATTCAGGTACGATGATTCTAAGTGAAAGAAGTCACACAGGAAAAGAAACTTATCATAAGATATCACTTAGGAAGATCCTGTAAACATGGCTACACATGAACTGAGTTAGGCAAGAGAACAGAGTCTCACATTTAGAAAACACTCTTATGCCTGCTTAAGGGGGAAGGAGAGGTGGGGTGATGCATCAAACCAGAGTATGATATAAGCACAGGTACCGTTCCAAAAACCAACTATGGAATAGACAAGACCTACACCTTCCTCTGTCAAAGGGACTCAAAACCCCATATTTCCCGCAGAGGAATCGATCTGACTAGTAAAAATCTTAAAACCTATGTGTTGATATGTCTCCGTAAGGGAATCAAGTGTGTCTAGACTGGCATAAACATGGCAGCAAGAATCAGCTCAAACCCACTCTAAAAAGGAATTTCAAAAACAGAACAAAGAAACAGGGAAATTCTTTACAATTCCTTCAGGGTCTCTGATGCAACCTGGAATGACCCTATCTACAATGACAGCTGGATGTGGCATAAGGCTGGACACTTGGGACTGAGAGGATTGGTGAGTTTGGGTGAGCAAATGCAGACCCTTTAAAGCAATAATGCATGACATCCATTCCATGGGTCCCAGCTCTCCAGGTTGAAGGGAATATTACTACAGCTATAACGTGTACGGGAAACCTAGAGAATGGACACACCGTGAATACGAAAGGTTTCTAAAACTCAACGAAGAGCCCCTCTCCTGGTGCTCCGGTTTGACTTTCCAACTGCTTTCCTATCAATCTCCCAACTTGGAGATACAGCCCCTTTAAGCGCCTGGTTCGCACAGGTTGCCAATTTGGCAGAGGTTGAAAGGGAAGAGGGAGAACCAATGAGAGAGTAGCTGTTAGGCATTTGGATGGGCACATGTCACTCTAATTTCCTGGCAGGAAAAAGAATTAACCAAAGTCTCAGCCACCCACCGGGAACCAGTATAGGTCCTGAACCAAAAGTTTGGACTTGCGTTCAGCTCACAAAAAACGAGTTGAAAAATGGAGCTCAGGGGCACAGCAATTCACAAACTGGCAGAGTAATCAAGGCCAACTATCGTCCAAAAATCTGTTGAGGGAAGGCAACGAGGCGGACTTGAATGCGAGGCAGAATAGCAGGAAACAGATTTCAAGAGGTACGTTGGAATCGCCTGTAAAGCACAGGAAGAGGGGCACAACTTCGACAATGATGCACTTGGCCAAAAAGGGCGTATGCGTTTTCTCCTGAATATATTCAGGAGAAAACGCATACGCCCTTTTTGGCCAAGCAAGCAAGCGGGCAATGCAAATCTGCACTACAAAGAAGTATCACTTCCCACCGGTCAAAAGGGACATCCACAAAATGTGTAAAAATCAGAAAGGCAAGACAGGCCCTGGAGAACAGGGAGCCTTGTTATGCTGATGGGCGGGATGTAAGTTACCAACTGCCTCACTGGAGGAGTGCATTGTGTTCCCTAAAACAAGTAAACAACAGAGCTACAGAGCCAAGGGCACTTCCAGTCTAGGGAATATACCTTGGGAAAACTGAAAATCCATAAGGCAGAGCCACCCCCAAATTGAGGGCTGTACTGCTTACAAGAACCTCAACCTGGGTACACCTGAAATATCCCAGGAAATATAAAAATGGTTCCAAACATTGTGGAACTTACGTACGATGGAATATCCCTCAGCCATGAAATCAATGTCATAAGACCAGTAGCAGCAAAATGAGTGGATTCAGGTACGATGATTCTAAGTGAAAGAAGTCACACAGGAAAAGAAACTTATCATAAGATATCACTTAGGAAGATCCTGTAAACATGGCTACACATGAACTGAGTTAGGCAAGAGAACAGAGTCTCACATTTAGAAAACACTCTTATGCCTGCTTAAGGGGGAAGGAGAGGTGGGGTGATGCATCAAACCAGAGTTTGATATAAGCACAGGTACCGTTCCAAAAACCAACTATGGAATAGACAAGACCTACACCTTCCTCTGTCAAAGGGACTCAAAACCCCATATTTCCCGCAGAGGAATCGATCTGACTAGTAAGAATCTTAAAACCTATGTATTGATATGTCTGCATAAGGGAATCAAGTGTGTCTAGACTGGCATAAACATGGCAGCGAGAATCAGCTCAAACCCTCTCTAAAAAGGAATTTCAAAAACAGAAAAAAGAAACAGGGAAATTCTTTACAATTCCTTCAGGGTCTCTGATGCAACCTGGAATGACCCTATCTACAATGACAGCTGGATGTGGCATAAGGCTGGACACTTGGGACTGAGAGGATTGGTGAGTTTGGGTGAGCAAATGCAGACCCTTTAAAGCAATAATGCATGGCATCCATTCCATGGGTCCCAGCTCTCCAGGTTGAAGGGAATATTACTACAGCTATAACGTGTACGGGAAACCTAGAGAATGGACACACCGTGAATACGAAAGGTTTCTAAAACTCAACGAAGAGCCCCTCTCCTGATGCTCCGGTTTGACTTTCCAACTGCTTTCCTATCAATCTCCCAACTTGGAGAGACAGCCCCTTTAAGCTCCTGGTTCGCACAGGTTGCCAATTTGGCAGAGGATGAAAGGGAAGAGGGAGAACCAATGAGAGAGTAGCTGTTAGGCATTTGGATGGGCACATGTCACTCTAATTTCCCGGCAGGAAGAAGAATTAACCAAAGTCTCAGCCACCAACCGGGAACCAGTATAGGTCCTGAACCAAAAGTTTGGACTTGCGTTCAGCTCACAAAAAACGAGTTGAAAAATGGAGCTCAAGGGCACAGCAATTCACAAACTGGCAGAGTAATCAAGGCCAACTATCGTCCAAAAATCTGTTGAGGGAAGGCAACGAGGCAGACTTGAAAGCGAGGCAGAATAGCAGGAAACAGATTTCAAGAGGTACGTTGGAATCGCCTGTAAAGCACAGGAAGAGGGGCACAACTTCGACAATGATGCACTTGGCCAAAAAGGGCGTATGCGTTTTCTCCTGAATATATTCAGGAGAAAATGCATACGCCCTTTTTGGCCAAGCAAGCAAGCGGGCAATGCAAATCTGCACTACAAAGAAGTATCACTTCGCACCGGTCAAAAGGGACATCCACAAAATGTGTAAAAACCAGAAAGGCAAGACAGGCCCTGGAGAACAGGGAGCCTTGTTATGCTGATGGGCGGGATGTAAGTTGCCAACTGCCTCACTGGAGGAGTGCATTGTGTTCCCTAAAACAAGTAAACAACAGAGCTACAGAGCCAAGGGCACTTCCAGTCTAGGGAATATACCTTGGGAAAACTGAAAATCCATAAGACAGAGCCACCCCCAAATTGAGGGCTGCACTGCTTACAAGAACCTCAACCTGGGTACACCTGAAATATCCCAGGAAATATAAAAATGGTTCCAAACATTGTGGAACTTACGTACGATGGAATATCCCTCAGCCATGAAATCAATGTCATAAGACCAGTAGCAACAAAATGAGTGGATTCAGGTACGATGATTCTAAGTGAAATAAGTCACACAGGAAAAGAAACTTATCATAAGATATCACTTAGGAAGATCCTGTAAACATGGCTACACATGAACTGAGTTAGGCAAGAGAACAGAGTCTCACATTTAGAAAACACTCTTATGCCTGCTTAAGGGGGAAGGAGAGGTGGGGTGATGCATCAAACCAGAGTTTGATATAAGCACAGGTACCGTTCCAAAAACCAACTATGGAATAGACAAGACCTACACCTTCCTCAGTCAAAGGGACTCAAAACCCCATATTTCCCGCAGAGGAATAGATCTGACTAGTAAGAATCTTAAAACCTATGTATTGATATGTCTGCGTAAGGGAATCAAGTGTGTCTAGACTGGCATAAACATGGCAGCGAGAATCAGCTCAAACCCACTCTAAAAAGGAATTTCAAAAACAGAACAAAGAAACAGGGAAATTCTTTACAATTCCTTCAGGGTCTCTGATGCAACCTGGAATGACCCTATCTACAATGACAGCTGGATGTGGCATAAGGCTGGACACTTGGGACTGAGAGGATTGGTGAGATTGGGTGAGCAAATGCAGACCCTTTAAAGCAATAATGCATGGCATCCATTCCATGAGTCCCAGCTCTCCAGGTTGAAGAGAATATTACTACAGCTATAACGTGTACGGGAAACCTAGAGAATGTACACACTGTGAATAGGAAAGGTTTCTAAAACTCAACGAATAGCCCCTCTCCTGGTGCTCCGGTTTGACTTTCCAAATGCTTTCCTATCAATCTCCCAACTTGGAGAGACAGCCCCTTTAAGCTCCTGGTTCGCACAGGTCGCCAATTTGGCAGAGGAGGAAAGGGAAGAGGGAGAACCAATGAGAGAGTAGCTGTTAGGCATTTGGATGGGCACATGTCACTCTAATTTCCCGGCAGGAAGAAGAATTAACCAAAGTCTCAGCCACCCACCGGGAACCAATATAGGTCCTGAACCAAAAGTTTGGACTTGCGTTCAGCTCACAAAAAACGAGTTGAAAAATGGAGCTCAGGGGCACAGCAATTCACAAACTGGCAGAGTAATCAAGGCCAACTATCGTCCAAAAATCTGTTGAGGGAAGGCAACGAGGCAGACTTGAAAGCGAGGCAGAATAGCAGGAAACAGATTTCAAGAGGTACGTTGGAATCGCCTGTAAAGCACAGGAAGAGGGGCACAACTTCGACAATGATGCACTTGGCCAAAAAGGGCGTATGCGTTTTCTCCTGAATATATTCAGGAGAAAATGCATACGCCCTTTTTGGCCAAGCAAGCAAGCGGGCAATGCAAATCTGCACTACAAAGAAGTATCACTTCCCACCGGTCAAAAGGGACATCCACAAAATGTGTAAAAACCAGAAAGGCAAGACAGGCCCTGGAGAACAGGGAGCCTTGTTATGCTGATGGGCGGGATGTAAGTTGCCAACTGCCTCACTGGAGGAGTGCATTGTGTTCCCTAAAACAAGTAAACAACAGAGCTACAGAGCCAAGGGCACTTCCATTCTAGGGAATATACCTTGGGAAAACTAAAAATCCATAAGACAGAGGCACCCCCAAATTGAGGGCTGCACTGCTTACAAGAACCTCAACCTGGGTACACCTGAAATATCCCAGGAAATATAAAAATGGTTCCAAACATTGTGGAACTTACGTACGATGGAATATCCCTCAGCCATGAAATCAATGTCATAAGAACAGTAGCAGCAAAATGAGTGGATTCAGGTACGATGATTCTAAGTGAAAGAAGACACACAGGAAAAGAAACTTATCATAAGATATCACTTAGGAAGATCCTGTAAACATGGCTACACATGAACTGAGTTAGGCAAGAGAACAGAGTCTCACATTTAGAAAACACTCTTATGCCTGCTTAAGGGGGAAGGAGAGGTGGGGTGATGCATCAAACCAGAGTTTGATATAACACAGGTACCGTTCCAAAAACCAACTATGGAATAGACAAGACCTACACCTTCCTCAGTCAAAGGGACTCAAAACCCCATATTTCCCGCAGAGGAATCGATCTGACTACTAAGAATCTTAAAACCTATGTATTGATATGTCTGCGTAAGGGAATCAAGTGTGTCTAGACTGGCATAAACATGGCAGCGAGAATCAGCTCAAACCCACTCTAAAAAGGAATTTCAAAAACAGAACAAAGAAACAGGGAAATTCTTTACAATTCCTTCAGGGTCTCTGATGCAACCTGGAATGACCCTAGCTACAATGACAGCTGGATGTGGCATAAGGCTGGACACTTGGGACTGAGAGGATTGGTGAGATTGGGTGAGCAAATGCAGACCCTTTAAAGCAATAATGCATGGCCCCCATTCCATGGGTCCCAGCTCTCCAGGTTGAAGGGAATATTACTACAGCTATAACGTGTACGGGAAACCTAGAGAATGGACACACCGTGAATACGAAAGGTTTCTAAAACTCAACGAAGAGCCCCTCTCCTGGTGCTCCGGTTTGACTTTCCAAATGCTTTCCTATCAATCTCCCAACTTGGAGAGACAGCCCCTTTAAGCTCCTGGTTCGCACAGGTTGCCAATTTGGCAGAGGATGAAAGGGAAGAGGGAGAACCAATGAGAGAGTAGCTGTTAGGCATTTGGATGGGCACATGTCACTCTAATTTCCTGGCAGGAAGAAGAATTAACCAAAGTCTCAGCCACCCACCGGGAACCAGTATAGGTCCTGAATCAAATGTTTGGACTTGCGTTCAGCTCACAAAAAACGAGTTGAAAAATGGAGCTCAGGGGCACAGCAATTCACAAACTGGCAGAGTAATCAAGGCCAACTATCGTCCAAAAATCTGTTGAGGGAAGGCAACGAGGCGGACTTGAAAGCGAGGCAGAATAGCAGGAAACAGATTTCAAGAGGTACGTTGGAATCGCCTGTAAAGCACAGGAAGAGGGGCACAACTTCGACAATGATGCACTTGGCCAAAAAGGGCGTATGCGTTTTCTCCTGAATATATTCAGGAGAAAACGCATACGCCCTTTTTGGCCAAGCAAGCAAGCGGGCAATGCAAATCTGCACTACAAAGAAGTATCACTTCCCACCGGTCAAAAGGGACATCCACAAAATGTGTAAAAACCAGAAAGGCAAGACAGGCCCTGGAGAACAGGGAGCCTTGTTATGCTGATGGGCGGGATGTAAGTTGCCAACTGCCTCACTGGAGGAGTGCATTGTGTTCCCTAAAACAAGTAAACAAGAGAGCTACAGAGGCAAGGGCACTTCCAGTCTAGGGAATATACCTTGGGAAAACTGAAAATCCATAAGACAGAGCCACCCCCAAATTGAGGGCTGTACTGCTTACAAGAACCTCAACCTGGGTACACCTGAAATATCCCAGGAAATATAAAAATGGTTCCAAACATTGTGGAACTTACGTACGATGGAATATCCCTCAGCCATGAAATCAATGTCATAAGACCAGTAGCAGCAAAATGAGTGGATTCAGGTACGATGATTCTAAGTGAAAGAAGTCACACAGGAAAAGAAACTTATCATAAGATATCACTTAGGAAGATCCTGTAAACATGGCTACACATGAACTGAGTTAGGCAAGAGAACAGAGTCTCACATTTAGAAAACACTCTTATGCCTGCTTAAGGGGGAAGGAGAGGTAGGGGGATGCATCAAACCAGAGTTTGATATAAGCACAGGTACCGTTCCAAAAACCAACTATGGAATAGACAAGACCTACACCTTCCTCTGTCAAAGGGACTCAAAACCCCATATTTCCCGCAGAGGAATCGATCTGACTAGTAAGAATCTTAAAACCTATGTGTTGATATGTCTCCGTAAGGGAATCAAGTGTGTCTAGACTGGCATAAACATGGCAGCGAGAATCAGCTCAAACCCACTCTAAAAAGGAATTTCAAAAACAGAACAAAGAAACAGGGAAATTCTTTACAATTCCTTCAGGGTCTCTGATGCAACCTGGAATGACCCTATCTACAATGACAGCTGGATGTGGCATAAGGCTGGACACTTGGGACTGAGAGGATTGGTGAGTTTGGGTGAGCAAATGCAGACCCTTTAAAGCAATAATGCATGGCCCCCATTCCATGGGTCCCAGCTCTCCAGGTTGAAGGGAATATTACTACAGCTATAACGTGTACGGGAAACCTAGAGAATGGACACACCGTGAATACGAAAGGTTTCTAAAACTCAACGAAGAGCCCCTCTCCTGGTGCTCCGGTTTGACTTTCCAACTGCTTTCCTATCAATCTCCCAACTTGGAGAGACAGCCCCTTTAAGCGCCTGGTTCGCACAGGTTGCCAATTTGGCAGAGGATGAAAGGGAAGAGGGAGAACCAATGAGGGAGTAGCTGTTAGGCATTTGGATGGGCACATGTCACTCTAATTTCCTGGCAGGAAGAAGAATTAACCAAAGTCTCAGCCACCCACCGGGAACCAGTATAGGTCCTGAATCAAAAGTTTGGACTTGCGTTCAGCTCACAAAAAACGAGTTGAAAAATGGAGCTCAGGGGCACAGGAATTCACAAACTGGCAGAGTAATCAAGGCCAACTATCGTCCAAAAATCTGTTGAGGGAAGGCAACGAGGCGGACTTGAAAGCGAGGCAGAATAGCAGGAAACAGATTTCAAGAGGTACGTTGGAATCGCCTGTAAAGCACAGGAAGAGGGGCACAACTTCGACAATGATGCACTTGGCCAAAAAGGGCGTATGCGTTTTCTCCTGAATATATTCAGGAGAAAACGCATACGCCCTTTTTGGCCAAGCAAGCAAGCGGGCTATGCAAATCTGCACTACAAAGAAGTATCACTTCCCACCGGTCAAAAGGGACATCCACAAAATGTGTAAAAATCAGAAAGGCAAGACAGGCCCTGGAGAACAGGGAGCCTTGTTATGCTGATGGGCGGGATGTAAGTTACCAACTGCCTCACTGGAGGAGTGCATTGTGTTCCCTAAAACAAGTAAACAACAGAGCTACAGAGCCAAGGGCACTTCCAGTCTAGGGAATATACCTTGGGAAAACTGAAAATCCATAAGGCAGAGCCACCCCCAAATTGAGGGCTGTACTGCTTACAAGAACCTCAACCTGGGTACACCTGAAATATCCCAGGAAATATAAAAATGGTTCCAAACATTGTGGAACTTACGTACGATGGAATATCCCTCAGCCATGAAATCAATGTCATAAGACCAGTAGCAGCAAAATGAGTGGATTCAGGTACGATGATTCTAAGTGAAAGAAGTCACACAGGAAAAGAAACTTATCATAAGATATCACTTAGGAAGATCCTGTAAACATGGCTACACATGAACTGAGTTAGGCAAGAGAACAGAGTCTCACATTTAGAAAACACTCTTATGCCTGCTTAAGGGGGAAGGAGAGGTGGGGTGATGCATCAAACCAGAGTTTGATATAAGCACAGGTACCGTTCCAAAAACCAACTATGGAATAGACAAGACCTACACCTTCCTCTGTCAAAGGGACTCAAAACCCCATATTTCCCGCAGAGGAATCGATCTGACTAGTAAGAATCTTAAAACCTATGTATTGATATGTCTGCATAAGGGAATCAAGTGTGTCTAGACTGGCATAAACATGGCAGCGAGAATCAGCTCAAACCCTCTCTAAAAAGGAATTTCAAAAACAGAAAAAAGAAACAGGGAAATTCTTTACAATTCCTTCAGGGTCTCTGATGCAACCTGGAATGACCCTATCTACAATGACAGCTGGATGTGGCATAAGGCTGGACACTTGGGACTGAGAGGATTGGTGAGTTTGGGTGAGCAAATGCAGACCCTTTAAAGCAATAATGCATGGCATCCATTCCATGGGTCCCAGCTCTCCAGGTTGAAGGGAATATTACTACAGCTATAACGTGTACGGGAAACCTAGAGAATGGACACACCGTGAATACGAAAGGTTTCTAAAACTCAACGAAGAGCCCCTCTCCTGATGCTCCGGTTTGACTTTCCAACTGCTTTCCTATCAATCTCCCAACTTGGAGAGACAGCCCCTTTAAGCTCCTGGTTCGCACAGGTTGCCAATTTGGCAGAGGATGAAAGGGAAGAGGGAGAACCAATGAGAGAGTAGCTGTTAGGCATTTGGATGGGCACATGTCACTCTAATTTCCCGGCAGGAAGAAGAATTAACCAAAGTCTCAGCCACCAACCGGGAACCAGTATAGGTCCTGAACCAAAAGTTTGGACTTGCGTTCAGCTCACAAAAAACGAGTTGAAAAATGGAGCTCAAGGGCACAGCAATTCACAAACTGGCAGAGTAATCAAGGCCAACTATCGTCCAAAAATCTGTTGAGGGAAGGCAACGAGGCAGACTTGAAAGCGAGGCAGAATAGCAGGAAACAGATTTCAAGAGGTACGTTGGAATCGCCTGTAAAGCACAGGAAGAGGGGCACAACTTCGACAATGATGCACTTGGCCAAAAAGGGCGTATGCGTTTTCTCCTGAATATATTCAGGAGAAAATGCATACGCCCTTTTTGGCCAAGCAAGCAAGCGGGCAATGCAAATCTGCACTACAAAGAAGTATCACTTCGCACCGGTCAAAAGGGACATCCACAAAATGTGTAAAAACCAGAAAGGCAAGACAGGCCCTGGAGAACAGGGAGCCTTGTTATGCTGATGGGCGGGATGTAAGTTGCCAACTGCCTCACTGGAGGAGTGCATTGTGTTCCCTAAAACAAGTAAACAACAGAGCTACAGAGCCAAGGGCACTTCCAGTCTAGGGAATATACCTTGGGAAAACTGAAAATCCATAAGACAGAGCCACCCCCAAATTGAGGGCTGCACTGCTTACAAGAACCTCAACCTGGGTACACCTGAAATATCCCAGGAAATATAAAAATGGTTCCAAACATTGTGGAACTTACGTACGATGGAATATCCCTCAGCCATGAAATCAATGTCATAAGACCAGTAGCAACAAAATGAGTGGATTCAGGTACGATGATTCTAAGTGAAATAAGTCACACAGGAAAAGAAACTTATCATAAGATATCACTTAGGAAGATCCTGTAAACATGGCTACACATGAACTGAGTTAGGCAAGAGAACAGAGTCTCACATTTAGAAAACACTCTTATGCCTGCTTAAGGGGGAAGGAGAGGTGGGGTGATGCATCAAACCAGAGTTTGATATAAGCACAGGTACCGTTCCAAAAACCAACTATGGAATAGACAAGACCTACACCTTCCTCAGTCAAAGGGACTCAAAACCCCATATTTCCCGCAGAGGAATAGATCTGACTAGTAAGAATCTTAAAACCTATGTATTGATATGTCTGCGTAAGGGAATCAAGTGTGTCTAGACTGGCATAAACATGGCAGCGAGAATCAGCTCAAACCCACTCTAAAAAGGAATTTCAAAAACAGAACAAAGAAACAGGGAAATTCTTTACAATTCCTTCAGGGTCTCTGATGCAACCTGGAATGACCCTATCTACAATGACAGCTGGATGTGGCATAAGGCTGGACACTTGGGACTGAGAGGATTGGTGAGATTGGGTGAGCAAATGCAGACCCTTTAAAGCAATAATGCATGGCATCCATTCCATGAGTCCCAGCTCTCCAGGTTGAAGAGAATATTACTACAGCTATAACGTGTACGGGAAACCTAGAGAATGTACACACTGTGAATAGGAAAGGTTTCTAAAACTCAACGAATAGCCCCTCTCCTGGTGCTCCGGTTTGACTTTCCAAATGCTTTCCTATCAATCTCCCAACTTGGAGAGACAGCCCCTTTAAGCTCCTGGTTCGCACAGGTCGCCAATTTGGCAGAGGAGGAAAGGGAAGAGGGAGAACCAATGAGAGAGTAGCTGTTAGGCATTTGGATGGGCACATGTCACTCTAATTTCCCGGCAGGAAGAAGAATTAACCAAAGTCTCAGCCACCCACCGGGAACCAATATAGGTCCTGAACCAAAAGTTTGGACTTGCGTTCAGCTCACAAAAAACGAGTTGAAAAATGGAGCTCAGGGGCACAGCAATTCACAAACTGGCAGAGTAATCAAGGCCAACTATCGTCCAAAAATCTGTTGAGGGAAGGCAACGAGGCAGACTTGAAAGCGAGGCAGAATAGCAGGAAACAGATTTCAAGAGGTACGTTGGAATCGCCTGTAAAGCACAGGAAGAGGGGCACAACTTCGACAATGATGCACTTGGCCAAAAAGGGCGTATGCGTTTTCTCCTGAATATATTCAGGAGAAAATGCATACGCCCTTTTTGGCCAAGCAAGCAAGCGGGCAATGCAAATCTGCACTACAAAGAAGTATCACTTCCCACCGGTCAAAAGGGACATCCACAAAATGTGTAAAAACCAGAAAGGCAAGACAGGCCCTGGAGAACAGGGAGCCTTGTTATGCTGATGGGCGGGATGTAAGTTGCCAACTGCCTCACTGGAGGAGTGCATTGTGTTCCCTAAAACAAGTAAACAACAGAGCTACAGAGCCAAGGGCACTTCCATTCTAGGGAATATACCTTGGGAAAACTAAAAATCCATAAGACAGAGGCACCCCCAAATTGAGGGCTGCACTGCTTACAAGAACCTCAACCTGGGTACACCTGAAATATCCCAGGAAATATAAAAATGGTTCCAAACATTGTGGAACTTACGTACGATGGAATATCCCTCAGCCATGAAATCAATGTCATAAGACCAGTAGCAGCAAAATGAGTGGATTCAGGTACGATGATTCTAAGTGAAAGAAGACACACAGGAAAAGAAACTTATCATAAGATATCACTTAGGAAGATCCTGTAAACATGGCTACACATGAACTGAGTTAGGCAAGAGAACAGAGTCTCACATTTAGAAAACACTCTTATGCCTGCTTAAGGGGGAAGGAGAGGTGGGGTGATGCATCAAACCAGAGTTTGATATAACACAGGTACCGTTCCAAAAACCAACTATGGAATAGACAAGACCTACACCTTCCTCAGTCAAAGGGACTCAAAACCCCATATTTCCCGCAGAGGAATCGATCTGACTACTAAGAATCTTAAAACCTATGTATTGATATGTCTGCGTAAGGGAATCAAGTGTGTCTAGACTGGCATAAACATGGCAGCGAGAATCAGCTCAAACCCACTCTAAAAAGGAATTTCAAAAACAGAACAAAGAAACAGGGAAATTCTTTACAATTCCTTCAGGGTCTCTGATGCAACCTGGAATGACCCTAGCTACAATGACAGCTGGATGTGGCATAAGGCTGGACACTTGGGACTGAGAGGATTGGTGAGATTGGGTGAGCAAATGCAGACCCTTTAAAGCAATAATGCATGGCCCCCATTCCATGGGTCCCAGCTCTCCAGGTTGAAGGGAATATTACTACAGCTATAACGTGTACGGGAAACCTAGAGAATGGACACACCGTGAATACGAAAGGTTTCTAAAACTCAACGAAGAGCCCCTCTCCTGGTGCTCCGGTTTGACTTTCCAAATGCTTTCCTATCAATCTCCCAACTTGGAGAGACAGCCCCTTTAAGCTCCTGGTTCGCACAGGTTGCCAATTTGGCAGAGGATGAAAGGGAAGAGGGAGAACCAATGAGAGAGTAGCTGTTAGGCATTTGGATGGGCACATGTCACTCTAATTTCCTGGCAGGAAGAAGAATTAACCAAAGTCTCAGCCACCCACCGGGAACCAGTATAGGTCCTGAATCAAATGTTTGGACTTGCGTTCAGCTCACAAAAAACGAGTTGAAAAATGGAGCTCAGGGGCACAGCAATTCACAAACTGGCAGAGTAATCAAGGCCAACTATCGTCCAAAAATCTGTTGAGGGAAGGCAACGAGGCGGACTTGAAAGCGAGGCAGAATAGCAGGAAACAGATTTCAAGAGGTACGTTGGAATCGCCTGTAAAGCACAGGAAGAGGGGCACAACTTCGACAATGATGCACTTGGCCAAAAAGGGCGTATGCGTTTTCTCCTGAATATATTCAGGAGAAAACGCATACGCCCTTTTTGGCCAAGCAAGCAAGCGGGCAATGCAAATCTGCACTACAAAGAAGTATCACTTCCCACCGGTCAAAAGGGACATCCACAAAATGTGTAAAAACCAGAAAGGCAAGACAGGCCCTGGAGAACAGGGAGCCTTGTTATGCTGATGGGCGGGATGTAAGTTGCCAACTGCCTCACTGGAGGAGTGCATTGTGTTCCCTAAAACAAGTAAACAAGAGAGCTACAGAGGCAAGGGCACTTCCAGTCTAGGGAATATACCTTGGGAAAACTGAAAATCCATAAGACAGAGCCACCCCCAAATTGAGGGCTGTACTGCTTACAAGAACCTCAACCTGGGTACACCTGAAATATCCCAGGAAATATAAAAATGGTTCCAAACATTGTGGAACTTACGTACGATGGAATATCCCTCAGCCATGAAATCAATGTCATAAGACCAGTAGCAGCAAAATGAGTGGATTCAGGTACGATGATTCTAAGTGAAAGAAGTCACACAGGAAAAGAAACTTATCATAAGATATCACTTAGGAAGATCCTGTAAACATGGCTACACATGAACTGAGTTAGGCAAGAGAACAGAGTCTCACATTTAGAAAACACTCTTATGCCTGCTTAAGGGGGAAGGAGAGGTAGGGGGATGCATCAAACCAGAGTTTGATATAAGCACAGGTACCGTTCCAAAAACCAACTATGGAATAGACAAGACCTACACCTTCCTCTGTCAAAGGGACTCAAAACCCCATATTTCCCGCAGAGGAATCGATCTGACTAGTAAGAATCTTAAAACCTATGTGTTGATATGTCTCCGTAAGGGAATCAAGTGTGTCTAGACTGGCATAAACATGGCAGCGAGAATCAGCTCAAACCCACTCTAAAAAGGAATTTCAAAAACAGAACAAAGAAACAGGGAAATTCTTTACAATTCCTTCAGGGTCTCTGATGCAACCTGGAATGACCCTATCTACAATGACAGCTGGATGTGGCATAAGGCTGGACACTTGGGACTGAGAGGATTGGTGAGTTTGGGTGAGCAAATGCAGACCCTTTAAAGCAATAATGCATGGCCCCCATTCCATGGGTCCCAGCTCTCCAGGTTGAAGGGAATATTACTACAGCTATAACGTGTACGGGAAACCTAGAGAATGGACACACCGTGAATACGAAAGGTTTCTAAAACTCAACGAAGAGCCCCTCTCCTGGTGCTCCGGTTTGACTTTCCAACTGCTTTCCTATCAATCTCCCAACTTGGAGAGACAGCCCCTTTAAGCGCCTGGTTCGCACAGGTTGCCAATTTGGCAGAGGATGAAAGGGAAGAGGGAGAACCAATGAGGGAGTAGCTGTTAGGCATTTGGATGGGCACATGTCACTCTAATTTCCTGGCAGGAAGAAGAATTAACCAAAGTCTCAGCCACCCACCGGGAACCAGTATAGGTCCTGAATCAAAAGTTTGGACTTGCGTTCAGCTCACAAAAAACGAGTTGAAAAATGGAGCTCAGGGGCACAGGAATTCACAAACTGGCAGAGTAATCAAGGCCAACTATCGTCCAAAAATCTGTTGAGGGAAGGCAACGAGGCGGACTTGAAAGCGAGGCAGAATAGCAGGAAACAGATTTCAAGAGGTACGTTGGAATCGCCTGTAAAGCACAGGAAGAGGGGCACAACTTCGACAATGATGCACTTGGCCAAAAAGGGCGTATGCGTTTTCTCCTGAATATATTCAGGAGAAAACGCATACGCCCTTTTTGGCCAAGCAAGCAAGCGGGCTATGCAAATCTGCACTACAAAGAAGTATCACTTCCCACCGGTCAAAAGGGACATCCACAAAATGTGTAAAAACCAGAAAGGCAAGACAGGCCCTGGAGAACAGGGAGCCTTGTTATGCTGATGGGCGGGATGTAAGTTGCCAACTGCCTCACTGGAGGAGTGCATTGTGTTCCCTAAAACAAGTAAACAAGAGAGCTACAGAGCCAAGGGCACTTCCAGTCTAGGGAATATTCCTTGGGAAAACTGAAAATCCATAAGACAGAGCCACCCCCAAATTGAGGGCTGTACTGCTTACAAGAACCTCAACCTGGGTACACCTGAAATATCCCAGGAAATATAAAAATGGTTCCAAACATTGTGGAACTTACGTACGATGGAATATCCCTCAGCCATGAAATCAATGTCATAAGACCAGTAGCAGCAAAATGAGTGGATTCAGGTACGATGATTCTAAGTGAAAGAAGTCACACAGGAAAAGAAACTTATCATAAGATATCACTTAGGAAGATCCTGTAAACATGGCTACACATGAACTGAGTTAGGCAAGAGAACAGAGTCTCACATTTAGAAAACACTCTTATGCCTGCTTAAGGGGGAAGGAGAGGTGGGGTGATGCATCAAACCAGAGTATGATATAAGCACAGGTACCGTTCCAAAAACCAACTATGGAATAGACAAGACCTACACCTTCCTCTGTCAAAGGGACTCAAAACCCCATATTTCCCGCAGAGGAATCGATCTGACTAGTAAGAATCTTAAAACCTATGTGTTGATATGTCTCCGTAAGGGAATCAAGTGTGTCTAGACTGGCATAAACATGGCAGCGAGAATCAGCTCAAACCCACTCTAAAAAGGAATTTCAAAAACAGAACAAAGAAACAGGGAAATTCTTTACAATTCCTTCAGGGTCTCTGATGCAACCTGGAATGACCCTATCTACAATGACAGCTGGATGTGGCATAAGGCTGGACACTTGGGACTGAGAGGATTGGTGAGTTTGGGTGAGCAAATGCAGACCCTTTAAAGCAATAATGCATGACATCCATTCCATGGGTCCCAGCTCTCCAGGTTGAAGGGAATATTACTACAGCTATAACGTGTACGGGAAACCTAGAGAATGGACACACCGTGAATACGAAAGGTTTCTAAAACTCAACGAAGAGCCCCTCTCCTGGTGCTCCGGTTTGACTTTCCAACTGCTTTCCTATCAATCTCCCAACTTGGAGAGACAGCCCCTTTAAGCGCCTGGTTCGCACAGGTTGCCAATTTGGCAGAGGATGAAAGGGAAGAGGGAGAACCCATGAGAGAGTAGCTGTTAGGCATTTAGATGGGCACATGTCACTCTAATTTCCCGGCAGGAAGAAGAATTAACCAAAGTCTCAGCCACCCACCGGGAACCAGTATAGGTCCTGAACCAAAAGTTTGGACTTGCGTTCAGCTCACAAAAAACGAGTTGAAAAATGGAGCTCAGGGGCACAGCAATTCACAAACTGGCAGAGTAATCAAGGCCAACTATCGTCCAAAAATCTGTTGAGGGAAGGCAACGAGGCGGACTTGAAAGCGAGGCAGAATAGCAGGAAACAGATTTCAAGAGGTACGTTGGAATCGCCTGTAAAGCACAGGAAGAGGGGCACAACTTCGACAATGATGCACTTGGCCAAAAAGGGCGTATGCGTTTTCTCCTGAATATATTCAGGAGAAAACGCATACGCCCTTTTTGGCCAAGCAAGCAAGCGGGCAATGCAAATCTGCACTACAAAGAAGTATCACTTCCCACCGGTCAAAAGGGACATCCACAAAATGTGTAAAAATCAGAAAGGCAAGACAGGCCCTGGAGAACAGGGAGCCTTGTTATGCTGATGGGCGGGATGTAAGTTGCCAACTGCCTCACTGGAGGAGTGCATTGTGTTCCCTAAAACAAGTAAACAACAGAGCTACAGAGCCAAGGGCACTTCCAGTCTAGGGAATATACCTTGGGAAAACTGAAAATCCATAAGGCAGAGCCACCCCCAAATTGAGGGCTGTACTGCTTACAAGAACCTCAACCTGGGTACACCTGAAATATCCCAGGAAATATAAAAATGGTTCCAAACATTGTGGAACTTATGTACGATGGAATATCCCTCAGCCATGAAATCAATGTCATAAGACCAGTAGCAGCAAAATGAGTGGATTCAGGTACGATGATTCTAAGTGAAAGAAGTCACACAGGAAAAGAAACTTATCATAAGATATCACTTAGGAAGATCCTGTAAACATGGCTACACATGAACTGAGTTAGGCAAGAGAACAGAGTCTCACATTTAGAAAACACTCTTATGCCTGCTTAAGGGGGAAGGAGAGGTGGGGTGATGCATCAAACCAGAGTTTGATATAAGCACAGGTACCGTTCCAAAAACCAACTATGGAATAGACAAGACCTACACCTTCCTCAGTCAAAGGGACTCAAAACCCCATATTTCCCGCAGAGGAATCGATCTGACTAGTAAGAATCTTAAAACCTATGTGTTGATATGTCTCCGTAAGGGAATCAAGTGTGTCTAGACTGGCATAAACATGGCAGCGAGAATCAGCTCAAACCCACTCTAAAAAGGAATTTCAAAAACAGAACAAAGAAACAGGGAAATTCTTTACAATTCCTTCAGGGTCTCTGATGCAACCTGGAATGACCCTAGCTACAATGACAGCTGGATGTGGCATAAGGCTGGACACTTGGGACTGAGAGGATTGGTGAGATTGGGTGAGCAAATGCAGACCCTTTAAAGCAATAATGCATGGCATCCATTCCATGAGTCCCAGCTCTCCAGGTTGAAGAGAATATTACTACAGCTATAACGTGTACGGGAATCCTAGAGAATGTACACACTGTGAATAGGAAAGGTTTCTAAAACTCAACGAAGAGCCCCTCTCCTGGTGCTCCGGTTTGACTTTCCAACTGCTTTCCTATCAATCTCCCAACTTGGAGAGACAGCCCCTTTAAGCTCCTGGTTCGCACAGGTCGCCAATTTGGCAGAGGATGAAAGGGAAGAGGGAGAACCAATGAGAGAGTAGCTGTTAGGCATTTGGATGGGCACATGTCACTCTAATTTCCCGGCAGGAAGAAGAATTAACCAAAGTCTCAGCCACCCACCGGGAACCAGTATAGGTCCTGAACCAAATGTTTGGACTTGCGTTCAGCTCACAAAAAACGAGTTGAAAAATGGAGCTCAGGGGCACAGCAATTCACAAACTGGCAGAGTAATCAAGGCCAACTATCGTCCAAAAATCTGTTGAGGGAAGGCAACGAGGCGGACTTGAAAGCGAGGCAGAATAGCAGGAAACAGATTTCAAGAGGTATGTTGGAATCGCCTGTAAAGCACAGGAAGAGGGGCACAACTTCGACATTGATGCACTTGGTCAAAAAGTGTGTATGCGTTTTCTCCTGAATATATTCAGGAGAAAACGCATACGCCCTTTTTGGCCAAGCAAGCAAGCGGGCAATGCAAATCTGCACTACAAAGAAGTATCACTTCCCACCGGTCAAAAGGGACATCCACAAAATGTGTAAAAACCAGAAAGGCAAGACAGGCCCTGGAGAACAGGGAGCCTTGTTATGCTGATGGGTGGGATGTAAGTTGCCAACTGCCTCACTGGAGGAGTGCATTGTGTTCCCTAAAACAAGTAAACAACAGAGCTACAGAGCCAAGGGCACTTCCAGTCTAGGGAATATACCTTGGGAAAACTGAAAATCCATAAGACAGAGCCACCCCCAAATTGAGGGCTGTACTGCTTACAAGAACCTCAACCTGGGTACACCTGAAATATCCCAGGAAATATAAAAATGGTTCCAAACATTGTGGAACTTACGTACGATGGAATATCCCTCAGCCATGAAATCAATGTCATAAGACCAGTAGCAGCAAAATGAGTGGATTCAGGTACGATGATTCTAAGTGAAAGAAGTCACACAGGAAAAGAAACTTATCATAAGATATCACTTAGGAAGATCCTGTAAACATGGCTACACATGAACTGAGTTAGGAAAGAGAACAGAGTCTCACATTTAGAAAACACTCTTATGCCTGCTTAAGGGGGAAGGAGAGGTGGGGTGATGCATCAAACCACAGTTGGATATAAGCACAGGTACCGTTCCAAAAACCAACTATGGAATAGACAAGACCTACACCTTCCTCTGTCAAAGGGACTCAAAACCCCATATTTCCCGCAGAGGAATCGATCTGACTAGTAAGAATCTTAAAACCTATGTGTTGATATGTCTCCGTAAGGGAATCAAGTGTGTCTAGACTGGCATAAACATGGCAGCGAGAATCAGCTCAAACCCACTCTAAAAAGGAATTTCAAAAACAGAACAAAGAAACAGGGAAATTCTTTACAATTCCTTCAGGGTCTCTGATGCCACCTGGAATGACCCTATCTACAATGACAGCTGGATGTGGCATAAGGCTGGACACTTGGGACTGAGAGGATTGGTGAGTTTGGGTGAGCAAATGCAGACCCTTTAAAGCAATAATGCATGGCCCCCATTCCATGGGTCCCAGCTCTCCAGGTTGAAGGGAATATTACTACAGCTATAACGTGTACGGGAAACCTAGAGAATGGACACACCATGAATACGAAAGGTTTCTAAAACTCAACGAAGAGCCCCTCTCCTGGTGCTCCGGTTTGACTTTCCAACTGCTTTCCTATCAATCTCCCAACTTGGAGAGACAGCCCCTTTAAGCGCCTGGTTCGCACAGGTTGCCAATTTGGCAGAGGATGAAAGGGAAGAGGGAGAACCAATGAGAGAGTAGCTGTTAGGCATTTGGATGGGCACATGTCACTCTAATTTCCTGGCAGGAAGAAGAATTAACCAAAGTCTCAGCCACCCACCGGGAACCAGTATAGGTCCTGAACCAAAATTTTGGACTTGCGTTCAGCTCACAAAAAACGAGTTGAAAAATGGAGCTCAGGGGCACAGCAATTCACAAACTGGCAGAGTAATCAAGGCCAACTATCGTCCAAAAATCTGTTGAGGGAAGGCAACGAGGCGGACTTGAAAGCGAGGCAGAATAGCAGGAAACAGATTTCAAGAGGTATGTTGGAATCGCCTGTAAAGCACAGGAAGAGGGGCACAACTTCGACATTGATGCACTTGGTCAAAAAGTGTGTATGCGTTTTCTCCTGAATATATTCAGGAGAAAACGCATACGCCCTTTTTGGCCAAGCAAGCAAGCGGGCAATGCAAATCTGCACTACAAAGAAGTATCACTTCCCACCGGTCAAAAGGGACATCCACAAAATGTGTAAAAACCAGAAAGGCAAGACAGGCCCTGGAGAACAGGGAGCCTTGTTATGCTGATGGGTGGGATGTAAGTTGCCAACTGCCTCACTGGAGGAGTGCATTGTGTTCCCTAAAACAAGTAAACAACAGAGCTACAGAGCCAAGGGCACTTCCAGTCTAGGGAATATACCTTGGGAAAACTGAAAATCCATAAGACAGAGCCACCCCCAAATTGAGGGCTGTACTGCTTACAAGAACCTCAACCTGGGTACACCTGAAATATCCCAGGAAATATAAAAATGGTTCCAAACATTGTGGAACTTACGTACGATGGAATATCCCTCAGCCATGAAATCAATGTCATAAGACCAGTAGCAGCAAAATGAGTGGATTCAGGTACGATGATTCTAAGTGAAAGAAGTCACACAGGAAAAGAAACTTATCATAAGATATCACTTAGGAAGATCCTGTAAACATGGCTACACATGAACTGAGTTAGGAAAGAGAACAGAGTCTCACATTTAGAAAACACTCTTATGCCTGCTTAAGGGGGAAGGAGAGGTGGGGTGATGCATCAAACCAGAGTTTGATATAAGCACAGGTACCGTTCCAAAAACCAACTATGGAATAGACAAGACCTACACCTTCCTCAGTCAAAGGGACTCAAAACCCCATATTTCCCGCAGAGGAATAGATCTGACTAGTAAGAATCTTAAAACCTATGTATTGATATGTCTCCGTAAGGGAATCAAGTGTGTCTAGACTGGCATAAACATGGCAGCGAGAATCAGCTCAAACCCACTCTAAAAAGGAATTTCAAAAACAGAACAAAGAAACAGGGAAATTCTTTACAATTCCTTCAGGGTCTCTGATGCAACCTGGAATGACCCTATCTACAATGACAGCTGGATGTGGCATAAGGCTGGACACTTGGGACTGAGAGGATTGGTGAGATTGGGTGAGCAAATGCAGACCCTTTAAAGCAATAATGCATGGCATCCATTCCATGAGTCCCAGCTCTCCAGGTTGAAGAGAATATTACTACAGCTATAACGTGTACGGGAAACCTAGAGAATGTACACACTGTGAATAGGAAAGGTTTCTAAAACTCAACGAATAGCCCCTCTCCTGGTGCTCCGGTTTGACTTTCCAAATGCTTTCCTATCAATCTCCCAACTTGGAGAGACAGCCCCTTTAAGCTCCTGGTTCGCACAGGTCGCCAATTTGGCAGAGGAGGAAAGGGAAGAGGGAGAACCAATGAGAGAGTAGCTGTTAGGCATTTGGATGGGCACATGTCACTCTAATTTCCCGGCAGGAAGAAGAATTAACCAAAGTCTCAGCCACCCACCGGGAACCAATATAGGTCCTGAACCAAAAGTTTGGACTTGCGTTCAGCTCACAAAAAACGAGTTGAAAAATGGAGCTCAGGGGCACAGCAATTCACAAACTGGCAGAGTAATCAAGGCCAACTATCGTCCAAAAATCTGTTGAGGGAAGGCAACGAGGCAGACTTGAAAGCGAGGCAGAATAGCAGGAAACAGATTTCAAGAGGTACGTTGGAATCGCCTGTAAAGCACAGGAAGAGGGGCACAACTTCGACAATGATGCACTTGGCCAAAAAGGGCGTATGCGTTTTCTCCTGAATATATTCAGGAGAAAATGCATACGCCCTTTTTGGCCAAGCAATCAAGCGGGCAATGCAAATCTGCACTACAAAGAAGTATCACTTCCCACCGGTCAAAAGGGACATCCACAAAATGTGTAAAAACCAGAAAGGCAAGACAGGCCCTGGAGAACAGGGAGCCTTGTTATGCTGATGGGCGGGATGTAAGTTGCCAATTGCCTCACTGGAGGAGTGCATTGTGTTCCCTAAAACAAGTAAACAACAGAGCTACAGAGCCAAGGGCACTTCCAGTCTAGGGAATATTCCTTGGGAAAACTGAAAATCCATAAGACAGAGCCACCCCCAAATTGAGGGCTGTACTGCTTACAAGAACCTCAACCTGGGTACACCTGAAATATCCCAGGAAATATAAAAATGGTTCCAAACATTGTGGAACTTACGTACGATGGAATATCCCTCAGCCATGAAATCAATGTCATAAGACCAGTAGCAGCAAAATGAGTGGATTCAGGTACGATGATTCTAAGTGAAAGAAGTCACACAGGAAAAGAAACTTATCATAAGATATCACTTAGGAAGATCCTGTAAACATGGCTACACATGAACTGAGTTAGGCAAGAGAACAGAGTCTCACATTTAGAAAACACTCTTATGCCTGCTTAAGGGGGAAGGAGAGGTGGGGTGATGCATCAAACCAGAGTATGATATAAGCACAGGTACCGTTCCAAAAACCAACTATGGAATAGACAAGACCTACACCTTCCTCTGTCAAAGGGACTCAAAACCCCATATTTCCCGCAGAGGAATCGATCTGACTAGTAAGAATCTTAAAACCTATGTGTTGATATGTCTCCGTAAGGGAATCAAGTGTGTCTAGACTGGCATAAACATGGCAGCGAGAATCAGCTCAAACCCACTCTAAAAAGGAATTTCAAAAACAGAACAAAGAAACAGGGAAATTCTTTACAATTCCTTCAGGGTCTCTGATGCCACCTGGAATGACCCTATCTACAATGACAGCTGGATGTGGCATAAGGCTGGACACTTGGGACTGAGAGGATTGGTGAGTTTGGGTGAGCAAATGCAGACCCTTTAAAGCAAAAATGCATGACATCCATTCCATGGGTCCCAGCTCTCCAGGTTGAAGGGAATATTACTACAGCTATAACGTGTACGGGAAACCTAGAGAATGGACACACCGTGAATACGAAAGGTTTCTAAAACTCAACGAAGAGCCCCTCTCCTGGTGCTCCGGTTTGACTTTCCAACTGCTTTCCTATCAATCTCCCAACTTGGAGATACAGCCCCTTTAAGCGCCTGGTTCGCACAGGTTGCCAATTTGGCAGAGGATGAAAGGGAAGAGGGAGAACCAATGAGAGAGTAGCTGTTAGGCATTTGGATGGGCACATGTCACTCTAATTTCCCGGCAGGAAGAAGAATTAACCAAAGTCTCAGCCACCCACCGGGAACCAGTATAGGTCCTGAACCAAAAGTTTGGACTTGCGTTCAGCTCACAAAAAACGAGTTGAAAAATGGAGCTCAGGGGCACAGCAATTCACAAACTGGCAGAGTAATCAAGGCCAACTATCGTCCAAAAATCTGTTGAGGGAAGGCAACGAGGCGGACTTGAAAGCGAGGCAGAATAGCAGGAAACAGATTTCAGGAGGTACGTTGGAATCGCCTGTAAAGCACAGGAAGAGGGGCACAACTTCGACAATGATGCACTTGGCCAAAAAGGGCGTATGCGTTTTCTCCTGAATATATTCAGGAGAAAACGCATACGCCCTTTTTGGCCAAGCAAGCAAGCGGGCAATGCAAATCTGCACTACAAAGAAGTATCACTTCCCACCGGTCAAAAGGGACATCCACAAAATGTGTAAAAATCAGAAAGGCAAGACAGGCCCTGGAGAACAGGGAGCCTTGTTATGCTGATGGGCGGGATGTAAGTTGCCAACTGCCTCACTGGAGGAGTGCATTGTGTTCCCTAAAACAAGTAAACAACAGAGCTACAGAGCCAAGGGCACTTCCAGTCTAGGGAATATACCTTGGGAAAACTGAAAATCCATAAGGCAGAGCCACCCCCAAATTGAGGGCTGTACTGCTTACAAGAACCTCAACCTGGGTACACCTGAAATATCCCAGGAAATATAAAAATGGTTCCAAACATTGTGGAACTTACGTACGATGGAATATCCCTCAGCCATGAAATCAATGTCATAAGACCAGTAGCAGCAAAATGAGTGGATTCAGGTACGATGATTCTAAGTGAAAGAAGTCACACAGGAAAAGAAACTTATCATAAGATATCACTTAGGAAGATCCTGTAAACATGGCTACACATGAACTGAGTTAGGCAAGAGAACAGAGTCTCACATTTAGAAAACACTCTTATGCCTGCTTAAGGGGGAAGGAGAGGTGGGGTGATGCATCAAACCAGAGTTTGATATAAGCACAGGTACCGTTCCAAAAACCAACTATGGAATAGACAAGACCTACACCTTCCTCAGTCAAAGGGACTCAAAACCCCATATTTCCCGCAGAGGAATCGATCTGACTAGTAAGAATCTTAAAACCTATGTGTTGATATGTCTCCGTAAGGGAATCAAGTGTGTCTAGACTGGCATAAACATGGCAGCGAGAATCAGCTCAAACCCACTCTAAAAAGGAATTTCAAAAACAGAACAAAGAAACAGGGAAATTCTTTACAATTCCTTCAGGGTCTCTGATGCAACCTGGAATGACCCTAGCTACAATGACAGCTGGATGTGGCATAAGGCTGGACACTTGGGACTGAGAGGATTGGTGAGATTGGGTGAGCAAATGCAGACCCTTTAAAGCAATAATGCATGGCATCCATTCCATGAGTCCCAGCTCTCCAGGTTGAAGAGAATATTACTACAGCTATAACGTGTACGGGAATCCTAGAGAATGTACACACTGTGAATAGGAAAGGTTTCTAAAACTCAACGAAGAGCCCCTCTCCTGGTGCTCCGGTTTGACTTTCCAACTGCTTTCCTATCAATCTCCCAACTTGGAGAGGCAGCCCCTTTAAGCTCCTGGTTCGCACAGGTCGCCAATTTGGCAGAGGATGAAAGGGAAGAGGGAGAACCAATGAGAGAGTAGCTGTTAGGCATTTGGATGGGCACATGTCACTCTAATTTCCCGGCAGGAAGAAGAATTAACCAAAGTCTCAGCCACCCACCGGGAACCAGTATAGGTCCTGAACCAAATGTTTGGACTTGCGTTCAGCTCACAAAAAACGAGTTGAAAAATGGAGCTCAGGGGCACAGCAATTCACAAACTGGCAGAGTAATCAAGGCCAACTATCGTCCAAAAATCTGTTGAGGGAAGGCAACGAGGCGGACTTGAAAGCGAGGCAGAATAGCAGGAAACAGATTTCAAGAGGTATGTTGGAATCGCCTGTAAAGCACAGGAAGAGGGGCACAACTTCGACATTGATGCACTTGGTCAAAAAGTGTGTATGCGTTTTCTCCTGAATATATTCAGGAGAAAACGCATACGCCCTTTTTGGCCAAGCAAGCAAGCGGGCAATGCAAATCTGCACTACAAAGAAGTATCACTTCCCACCGGTCAAAAGGGACATCCACAAAATGTGTAAAAACCAGAAAGGCAAGACAGGCCCTGGAGAACAGGGAGCCTTGTTATGCTGATGGGTGGGATGTAAGTTGCCAACTGCCTCACTGGAGGAGTGCATTGTGTTCCCTAAAACAAGTAAACAACAGAGCTACAGAGCCAAGGGCACTTCCAGTCTAGGGAATATACCTTGGGAAAACTGAAAATCCATAAGACAGAGCCACCCCCAAATTGAGGGCTGTACTGCTTACAAGAACCTCAACCTGGGTACACCTGAAATATCCCAGGAAATATAAAAATGGTTCCAAACATTGTGGAACTTACGTACGATGGAATATCCCTCAGCCATGAAATCAATGTCATAAGACCAGTAGCAGCAAAATGAGTGGATTCAGGTACGATGATTCTAAGTGAAAGAAGTCACACAGGAAAAGAAACTTATCATAAGATATCACTTAGGAAGATCCTGTAAACATGGCTACACATGAACTGAGTTAGGAAAGAGAACAGAGTCTCACATTTAGAAAACACTCTTATGCCTGCTTAAGGGGGAAGGAGAGGTGGGGTGATGCATCAAACCAGAGTTGGATATAAGCACAGGTACCGTTCCAAAAACCAACTATGGAATAGACAAGACCTACACCTTCCTCTGTCAAAGGGACTCAAAACCCCATATTTCCCGCAGAGGAATCGATCTGACTAGTAAGAATCTTAAAACCTATGTGTTGATATGTCTCCGTAAGGGAATCAAGTGTGTCTAGACTGGCATAAACATGGCAGCGAGAATCAGCTCAAACCCACTCTAAAAAGGAATTTCAAAAACAGAACAAAGAAACAGGGAAATTCTTTACAATTCCTTCAGGGTCTCTGATGCCACCTGGAATGACCCTATCTACAATGACAGCTGGATGTGGCATAAGACTGGACACTTGGGACTGAGAGGATTGGTGAGTTTGGGTGAGCAAATGCAGACCCTTTAAAGCAATAATGCATGGCCCCCATTCCATGGGTCCCAGCTCTCCAGGTTGAAGGGAATATTACTACAGCTATAACGTGTACGGGAAACCTAGAGAATGGACACACCGTGAATACGAAAGGTTTCTAAAACTCAACGAAGAGCCCCTCTCCTGGTGCTCCGGTTTGACTTTCCAACTGCTTTCCTATCAATCTCCCAACTTGGAGAGACAGCCCCTTTAAGCGCCTGGTTCGCACAGGTTGCCAATTTGGCAGAGGATGAAAGGGAAGAGGGAGAACCAATGAGAGAGTAGCTGTTAGGCATTTGGATGGGCACATGTCACTCTAATTTCCTGGCAGGAAGAAGAATTAACCAAAGTCTCAGCCACCCACCGGGAACCAGTATAGGTCCTGAACCAAAATTTTGGACTTGCGTTCAGCTCACAAAAAACGAGTTGAAAAATGGAGCTCAGGGGCACAGCAATTCACAAACTGGCAGAGTAATCAAGGCCAACTATCGTCCAAAAATCTGTTGAGGGAAGGCAACGAGGCGGACTTGAAAGCGAGGCAGAATAGCAGGAAACAGATTTCAAGAGGTACGTTGGAATCGCCTGTAAAGCACAGGAAGAGGGGCACAACTTCGACAATGATGCACTTGGCCAAAAAGGGCGTATGCGTTTTCTCCTGAATATATTCAGGAGAAAACGCATATGCCCTTTTTGGCCAAGCAAGCAAGCGGGCAATGCAAATCTGCACTACAAAGAAGTATCACTTCCCACCGGTCAAAAGGGACATCCACAAAATGTGTAAAAATCAGAAAGGCAAGACAGGCCCTGGAGAACAGGGAGCCTTGTTATGCTGATGGGCGGGATGTAAGTTGCCAACTGCCTCACTGGAGGAGTGCATTGTGTTCCCTAAAACAAGTAAACAACAGAGCTACAGAGCCAAGGGCACTTCCAGTCTAGGGAATATACCTTGGGAAAACTGAAAATCCATAAGACAGAGCCACCCCCAAATTGAGGGCTGTACTGCTTACAAGAACCTCAACCTGGGTACACCTGAAATATCCCAGGAAATATAAAAATGGTTCCAAACATTGTGGAACTTACGTACGATGGAATATCCCTCAGCCATGAAATCAATGTCATAAGACCAGTAGCAGCAAAATGAGTGGATTCAGGTACGATGATTCTAAGTGAAAGAAGTCACACAGGAAAAGAAACTTATCATAAGATATCACTTAGGAAGATCCTGTAAACATGGCTACACATGAACTGAGTTAGGCAAGAGAACAGAGTCTCACATTTAGAAAACACTCTTATGCCTGCTTAAGGGGGAAGGAGAGGTGGGGTGATGCATCAAACCAGAGTTTGATATAAGCACAGGTACCGTTCCAAAAACCAACTATGGAATAGACAAGACCTACACCTTCCTCAGTCAAAGGGACTCAAAACCCCATATTTCCCGCAGAGGAATAGATCTGACTAGTAAGAATCTTAAAACCTATGTATTGATATGTCTGCGTAAGGGAATCAAGTGTGTCTAGACTGGCATAAACATGGCAGCGAGAATCAGCTCAAACCCACTCTAAAAAGGAATTTCAAAAACAGAACAAAGAAACAGGGAAATTCTTTACAATTCCTTCAGGGTCTCTGATGCAACCTGGAATGACCCTATCTACAATGACAGCTGGATGTGGCATAAGGCTGGACACTTGGGACTGAGAGGATTGGTGAGATTGGGTGAGCAAATGCAGACCCTTTAAAGCAATAATGCATGGCATCCATTCCATGAGTCCCAGCTCTCCAGGTTGAAGAGAATATTACTAAAGCTATAACGTGTACGGGAAACCTAGAGAATGTACACACTGTGAATAGGAAAGGTTTCTAAAACTCAACGAATAGCCCCTCTCCTGGTGCTCCGGTTTGACTTTCCAAATGCTTTCCTATCAATCTCCCAACTTGGAGAGACAGCCCCTTTAAGCTCCTGGTTCGCACAGGTCGCCAATTTGGCAGAGGAGGAAAGGGAAGAAGGAGAACCAATGAGAGAGTAGCTGTTAGGCATTTGGATGGGCACATGTCACTCTAATTTCCCGGCAGGAAGAAGAATTAACCAAAGTCTCAGCCACCCACCGGGAACCAATATAGGTCCTGAACCAAAAGTTTGGACTTGCGTTCAGCTCACAAAAAACGAGTTGAAAAATGGAGCTCAGGGGCACAGCAATTCACAAACTGGCAGAGTAATCAAGGCCAACTATCGTCCAAAAATCTGTTGAGGGAAGGCAGCGAGGCGGACTTGAATGCGAGGCAGAATAGCAGGAAACAGATTTCAAGAGGTACGTTGGAATCGCCTGTAAAGCACAGGAAGAGGGGCACAACTTCGACAATGATGCACTTGGCCAAAAAGGGCGTATGCGTTTTCTCCTGAATATATTCAGGAGAAAATGCATACGCCCTTTTTGGCCAAGCAAGCAAGCGGGCAATGCAAATCTGCACTACAAAGAAGTATCACTTCCCACCGGTCAAAAGGGACATCCACAAAATGTGTAAAAACCAGAAAGGCAAGACAGGCCCTGGAGAACAGGGAGCCTTGTTATGCTGATGGGCGGGATGTAAGTTGCCAACTGCCTCACTGGAGGAGTGCATTGTGTTCCCTAAAACAAGTAAACAACAGAGCTACAGAGCCAAGGGCACTTCCAGTCTAGGGAATATACCTTGGGAAAACTGAAAATCCATAAGACAGAGCCACCCCCAAATTGAGGGCTGCACTGCTTACAAGAACCTCAACCTGTGTACACCTGAAATATCCCAGGAAATATAAAAATGGTTCCAAACATTGTGGAACTTACGTACGATGGAATATCCCTCAGCCATGAAATCAATGTCATAAGACCAGTAGCAACAAAATGAGTGGATTCAGGTACGATGATTCTAAGTGAAATAAGTCACACAGGAAAAGAAACTTATCATAAGATATCACTTAGGAAGATCCTGTAAACATGGCTACACATGAACTGAGTTAGGCAAGAGAACAGAGTCTCACATTTAGAAAACACTCTTATGCCTGCTTAAGGGGGAAGGAGAGGTGGGGTGATGCATCAAACCAGAGTTTGATATAAGCACAGGTACCGTTCCAAAAACCAACTATGGAATAGACAAGACCTACACCTTCCTCAGTCAAAGGGACTCAAAACCCCATATTTCCCGCAGAGGAATCGATCTGACTAGTAAGAATCTTAAAACCTATGTATTGATATGTCTGCGTAAGGGAATCAAGTGTGTCTAGACTGGCATAAACATGGCAGCGAGAATCAGCTCAAACCCACTCTAAAAAGGAATTTCAAAAACAGAACAAAGAAACAGGGAAATTCTTTACAATTCCTTCAGGGTCTCTGATGCAACCTGGAATGACCCTATCTACAATGACAGCTGGATGTGGCATAAGGCTGGACACTTGGGACTGAGAGGATTGGTGAGATTGGGTGAGCAAATGCAGACCCTTTAAAGCAATAATGCATGGCATCCATTCCATGAGTCCCAGCTCTCCAGGTTGAAGAGAATATTACTACAGCTATAACGTGTACGGGAAACCTAGAGAATGTACACACTGTGAATAGGAAAGGTTTCTAAAACTCAACGAAGAGCCCCTCTCCTGGTGCTCCGGTTTGACTTTCCAACTGCTTTCCTATCAATCTCCCAACTTGGAGAGACAGCCCCTTTAAGCTCCTGGTTCGCACAGGTCGCCAATTTGGCAGAGGATGAAAGGGAAGAGGGAGAACCAATGAGAGAGTAGCTGTTAGGCATTTGGATGGGCACATGTCACTCTAATTTCCCGGCAGGAAGAAGAATGAACCAAAGTCTCAGCCACCCACCGGGAACCAGTATAGGTCCTGAACCAAAAGTTTGGACTTGCGTTCAGCTCACAAAAAACGAGTTGAAAAATGGAGCTCAGGGGCACAGCAATTCACAAACTGGCAGAGTAATCAAGGCCAACTATCGTCCAAAAATCTGTTGAGGGAAGGCAACGAGGCGGACTTGAAAGCGAGGCAGAATAGCAGGAAACAGATTTCAAGAGGTATGTTGGAATCGCCTGTAAAGCACAGGAAGAGGGGCACAACTTCAACATTGATGCACTTGGTCAAAAAGTGTGTATGCGTTTTCTCCTGAATATATTCAGGAGAAAACGCATACGCCCTTTTTGGCCAAGCAAGCAAGCGGGCAATGCAAATCTGCACTACAAAGAAGTATCACTTCCCACCGGTCAAAAGGGACATCCACAAAATGTGTAAAAACCAGAAAGGCAAGACAGGCCCTGGAGAACAGGGAGCCTTGTTATGCTGATGGGCGGGATGTAAGTTGCCAACTGCCTCACTGGAGGAGTGCATTGTGTTCCCTAAAACAAGTAAACAAGAGAGCTACAGAGCCAAGGGCACTTCCAGTCTAGGGAATATACCTTGGGAAAACTGAAAATCCATAAGACAGAGCCACCCCCAAATTGAGGGCTGTACTGCTTACAAGAACCTCAACCTGGGTACACCTGAAATATCCCAGGAAATATAAAAATGGTTCCAAACATTGTGGAACTTACGTACGATGGAATATCCCTCAGCCATGAAATCAATGTCATAAGACCAGTAGCAGCAAAATGAGTGGATTCAGGTACGATGATTCTAAGTGAAAGAAGTCACACAGGAAAAGAAACTTATCATAAGATATCACTTAGGAAGATCCTGTAAACATGGCTACACATGAACTGAGTTAGGCAAGAGAACAGAGTCTCACATTTAGAAAACACTCTTATGCCTGCTTAAGGGGGAAGGAGAGGTGGGGTGATGCATCAAACCAGAGTTGGATATAAGCACAGGTACCGTTCCAAAAACCAACTATGGAATAGACAAGACCTACACCTTCCTCTGTCAAAGGGACTCAAAACCCCATATTTCCCGCAGAGGAATCGATCTGACTAGTAAGAATCTTAAAACCTATGTGTTGATATGTCTCCGTAAGGGAATCAAGTGTGTCTAGACTGGCATAAACATGGCAGCGAGAATCAGCTCAAACCCACTCTAAAAAGGAATTTCAAAAACAGAACAAAGAAACAGGGAAATTCTTTACAATTCCTTCAGGGTCTCTGATGCAACCTGGAATGACCCTATCTACAATGACAGCTGGATGTGGCATAAGGCTGGACACTTGGGACTGAGAGGATTGGTGAGTTTGGGTGAGCAAATGCAGACCCTTTAAAGCAATAATGCATGGCCCCCATTCCATGGGTCCCAGCTCTCCAGGTGGAAGGGAATATTACTACAGCTATAACGTGTACGGGAAACCTAGAGAATGGACACACCGTGAATACGAAAGGTTTCTAAAACTCAACGAAGAGCCCCTCTCCTGGTGCTCCGGTTTGACTTTCCAACTGCTTTCCTATCAATCTCCCAACTTGGAGAGACAGCCCCTTTAAGCGCCTGGTTCGCACAGGTTGCCAATTTGGCAGAGGATGAAAGGGAAGAGGGAGAACCAATGAGAGAGTAGCTGTTAGGCATTTGGATGGGCACATGTCACTCTAATTTCCTGGCAGGAAGAAGAATTAACCAAAGTCTCAGCCACCCACCGGGAACCAGTATAGGTCCTGAACCAAAAGTTTGGACTTGCGTTCAGCTCACAAAAAACGAGTTGAAAAATGGAGCTCAGGGGCACAGCAATTCACAAACTGGCAGAGTAATCAAGGCCAACTATCGTCCAAAAATCTGTTGAGGGAAGGCAACGAGGCGGACTTGAAAGCGAGGCAGAATAGCAGGAAACAGATTTCAAGAGGTACGTTGGAATCGCCTGTAAAGCACAGGAAGAGGGGCACAACTTCGACAATGATGCACTTGGCCAAAAAGGGCGTATGCGTTTTCTCCTGAATATATTCAGGAGAAAACGCATATGCCCTTTTTGGCCAAGCAAGCAAGCGGGCAATGCAAATCTGCACTACAAAGAAGTATCACTTCCCACCGGTCAAAAGGGACATCCACAAAATGTGTAAAAATCAGAAAGGCAAGACAGGCCCTGGAGAACAGGGAGCCTTGTTATGCTGATGGGCGGGATGTAAGTTGCCAACTGCCTCACTGGAGGAGTGCATTGTGTTCCCTAAAACAAGTAAACAAGAGAGCTACAGAGCCAAGGGCACTTCCAGTCTAGGGAATATACCTTGGGAAAACTGAAAATCCATAAGACAGAGCCACCCCCAAATTGAGGGCTGTACTGCTTACAAGAACCTCAACCTGGGTACACCTGAAATATCCCAGGAAATATAAAAATGGTTCCAAACATTGTGGAACTTACGTACGATGGAATATCCCTCAGCCACGAAATCAATGTCATAAGACCAGTAGCAGCAAAATGAGTGGATTCAGGTACGATGATTCTAAGTGAAAGAAGTCACACAGGAAAAGAAACTTATCATAAGATATCACTTAGGAAGATCCTGTAAACATGGCTACACATGAACTGAGTTAGGCAAGAGAACAGAGTCTCACATTTAGAAAACACTCTTATGCCTGCTTAAGGGGGAAGGAGAGGTGGGGTGATGCATCAAACCAGAGTTTGATATAAGCACAGGTACCGTTCCAAAAACCAACTATGGAATAGACAAGACCTACACCTTCCTCAGTCAAAGGGACTCAAAACCCCATATTTCCCGCAGAGGAATAGATCTGACTAGTAAGAATCTTAAAACCTATGTATTGATATGTCTGCGTAAGGGAATCAAGTGTGTCTAGACTGGCATAAACATGGCAGCGAGAATCAGCTCAAACCCACTCTAAAAAGGAATTTCAAAAACAGAACAAAGAAACAGGGAAATTCTTTACAATTCCTTCAGGGTCTCTGATGCAACCTGGAATGACCCTATCTACAATGACAGCTGGATGTGGCATAAGGCTGGACACTTGGGACTGAGAGGATTGGTGAGATTGGGTGAGCAAATGCAGACCCTTTAAAGCAATAATGCATGGCATCCATTCCATGAGTCCCAGCTCTCCAGGTTGAAGAGAATATTACTACAGCTATAACGTGTACGGGAAACCTAGAGAATGTACACACTGTGAATAGGAAAGGTTTCTAAAACTCAACGAATAGCCCCTCTCCTGGTGCTCCGGTTTGACTTTCCAAATGCTTTCCTATCAATCTCCCAACTTGGAGAGACAGCCCCTTTAAGCTCCTGGTTCGCACAGGTCGCCAATTTGGCAGAGGAGGAAAGGGAAGAGGGAGAACCAATGAGAGAGTAGCTGTTAGGCATTTGGATGGGCACATGTCACTCTAATTTCCCGGCAGGAAGAAGAATTAACCAAAGTCTCAGCCACCCACCGGGAACCAATATAGGTCCTGAACCAAAAGTTTGGACTTGCGTTCAGCTCACAAAAAACGAGTTGAAAAATGGAGCTCAGGGGCACAGCAATTCACAAACTGGCAGAGTAATCAAGGCCAACTATCGTCCAAAAATCTGTTGAGGGAAGTCAACGAGGCGGACTAGAAAGCGAGGCAGAATTGCAGGAAACAGATTTCAAGAGGTACATTGGAATCGCCTGTAAAGCACAGGAAGAGGGGCACAACTTCGACAATGATGCACTTGGCCAAAAAGGGCGTATGCGTTTTCTCCTGAATATATTCAGGAGAAAACGCATACACCCTTTTTGGCCAAGCAAGCAAGCGGGCAATGCAAATCTGCACTACAAAGAAGTATCACTTCCCAACGGTCAAAATGGACATCCACAAAATGTGTAAAAACCAGAAAGGCAAGACAGGCCCTGGAGAACAGGGAGCCTTGTTATGCTGATGGGCGGGATGTAAGTTGCCAACTGCCTCACTGGAGGAGTGCATTGTGTTCCCTAAAACAAGTAAACAACAGAGCTACAGAGCCAAGGGCACTTCCAGTCTAGGGAATATACCTTGGGAAAACTGAAAATCCATAAGACAGAGCCACCCCCAAATTGAGGGCTGCACTGCTTACAAGAACCTCAACCTGGGTACACCTGAAATATCCCAGGAAATATAAAAACGGTTCCAAACATTGTGGAACTTACGTACGATGGAATATCCCTCAGCCATGAAATCAATGCCATAAGACCAGTAGCAACAAAATGAGTGGATTCAGGTACGATGATTCTAAGTGAAAGAAGTCACACAGGAAAAGAAACTTATCATAAGATATCACTTAGGATGATCCTGTAAACATGGCTACACATGAACTGAGTTAGGCAAGAGAACAGAGTCTCACATTTAGAAAACACTCTTATGCCTGCTTAAGGGGGAAGGAGAGGTGGGGGGATGCATCAAACCAGAGTTTGATATAAGCACAGGTACCGTTCCAAAAACCAACTATGGAATAGACAAGACCTACACCTTCCTCTGTCAAAGGGACTCAAAACCCCATATTTCCCGCAGAGGAATCGATCTGACTAGTAAGAATCTTAAAACCTATGTATTGATATGTCTGCGTAAGGGAATCAAGTGTGTCTAGACTGGCATAAACATGGCAGCGAGAATCAGCTCAAACCCTCTCTAAAAAGGAATCTCAAAAACAGAAAAAAGAAACAGGGAAATTCTTTACAATTACTTCAGGGTCTCTGATGCAACCTGGAATGACCCTATCTACAATGACAGCTGGATGTGGCATAAGGCTGGACACTTGGGACTGAGAGGATTGGTGAGTTTGGGTGAGCAAATGCAGACCCTTTAAAGCAATAATGCATGGCATCCATTCCATGGGTCCCAGCTCTCCAGGTTGAAGGGAATATTACTACAGCTATAACGTGTACGGGAAACCTAGAGAATGGACACACCGTGAATACGAAAGGTTTCTAAAACTCAACGAAGAGTCCCTCTCCTGATGCTCCGGTTGACTTTCCAACTGCTTTCCTATCAATCTCCCAACTTGGAGAGACAGCCCCTTTAAGCTCCTGGTTCGCACAGGTTGCCAATTTGGCAGAGGATGAAAGGGAAGAGGGAGAACCAATGAGAGAGTAGCTGTTAGGCATTTGGATGGGCACATGTCACTCTAATTTCCCGGCAGGAAGAAGAATTAACCAAAGTCTCAGCCACCCACCGGGAACCAGTATAGGTCCTGAACCAAAAGTTTGGACTTGCGTTCAGCTCACAAAAAACGAGTTGAAAAATGGAGCTCAGGGGCACAGCAATTCACAAACTGGCAGAGTAATCAAGGCCAACTATCGTCCAAAAATCTGTTGAGGGAAGGCAACGAGGCAGACTTGAAAGCGAGGCAGAATAGCAGGAAACAGATTTCAAGAGGTACGTTGGAATCGCCTGTAAAGCACAGGAAGAGGGGCACAACTTCGACAATGATGCACTTGGCCAAAAAGGGCGTATGCGTTTTCTCCTGAATATATTCAGGAGAAAATGCATACGCCCTTTTTGGCCAAGCAAGCAAGCGGGCAATGCAAATCTGCACTACAAAGAAGTATCACTTCCCACCGGTCAAAAGGGACATCCACAAAATGTGTAAAAACCAGAAAGGCAAGACAGGCCCTGGAGAACAGGGAGCCTTGTTATGCTGATGGGCGGGATGTAAGTTGCCAACTGCCTCACTGGAGGAGTGCATTGTGTTCCCTAAAACAAGTAAACAACAGAGCTACAGAGCCAAGGGCACTTCCAGTCTAGGGAATATACCTTGGGAAAACTGAAAATCCATAAGACAGAGCCACCCCCAAATTGAGGGCTGCACTGCTTACAAGAACCTCAACCTGGGTACACCTGAAATATCCCAGGAAATATAAAAATGGTTCCAAACATTGTGGAACTTACGTACGATGGAATATCCCTCAGCCATGAAATCAATGTCATAAGACCAGTAGCAACAAAATGAGTGGATTCAGGTACGATGATTCTAAGTGAAATAAGTCACACAGGAAAAGAAACTTATCATAAGATATCACTTAGGAAGATCCTGTAAACATGGCTACACATGAACTGAGTTAGGCAAGAGAACAGAGTCTCACATTTAGAAAACACTCTTATGCCTGCTTAAGGGGGAAGGAGAGGTGGGGTGATGCATCAAACCAGAGTTTGATATAAGCACAGGTACCGTTCCAAAAACCAACTATGGAATAGACAAGACCTACACCTTCCTCAGTCAAAGGGACTCAAAACCCCATATTTCCCGCAGAGGAATAGATCTGACTAGTAAGAATCTTAAAACCTATGTATTGATATGTCTGCGTAAGGGAATCAAGTGTGTCTAGACTGGCATAAACATGGCAGCGAGAATCAGCTCAAACCCACTCTAAAAAGGAATTTCAAAAACAGAACAAAGAAACAGGGAAATTCTTTACAATTCCTTCAGGGTCTCTGATGCAACCTGGAATGACCCTATCTACAATGACAGCTGGATGTGGCATAAGGCTGGACACTTGGGACTGAGAAGATTGGTGAGATTGGGTGAGCAAATGCAGACCCTTTAAAGCAATAATGCATGGCATCCATTCCATGAGTCCCAGCTCTCCAGGTTGAAGAGAATATTACTACAGCTATAACGTGTACGGGAAACCTAGAGAATGTACACACTGTGAATAGGAAAGGTTTCTAAAACTCAACGAATAGCCCCTCTCCTGGTGCTCCGGTTTGACTTTCCAAATGCTTTCCTATCAATCTCCCAACTTGGAGAGACAGCCCCTTTAAGCTCCTGGTTCGCACAGGTCGCCAATTTGGCAGAGGAGGAAAGGGAAGAGGGAGAACCAATGAGAGAGTAGCTGTTAGGCATTTGGATGGGCACATGTCACTCTAATTTCCCGGCAGGAAGAAGAATTAACCAAAGTCTCAGCCACCCACCGGGAACCAATATAGGTCCTGAACCAAAAGTTTGGACTTGCGTTCAGCTCACAAAAAACGAGTTGAAAAATGGAGCTCAGGGGCACAGCAATTCACAAACTGGCAGAGTAATCAAGGCCAACTATCGTCCAAAAATCTGTTGAGGGAAGGCAACGAGGCAGACTTGAAAGCGAGGCAGAATAGCAGGAAACAGATTTCAAGAGGTACGTTGGAATCGCCTGTAAAGCACAGGAAGAGGGGCACAACTTCGACAATGATGCACTTGGCCAAAAAGGGCGTATGCGTTTTCTCCTGAATATATTCAGGAGAAAATGCATACGCCCTTTTTGGCCAAGCAAGCAAGCGGGCAATGCAAATCTGCACTACAAAGAAGTATCACTTCCCACCGGTCAAAAGGGACATCCACAAAATGTGTAAAAACCAGAAAGGCAAGACAGGCCCTGGAGAACAGGGAGCCTTGTTATGCTGATGGGCGGGATGTAAGTTGCCAACTGCCTCACTGGAGGAGTGCATTGTGTTCCCTAAAACAAGTAAACAACAGAGCTACAGAGCCAAGGGCACTTCCAGTCTAGGGAATATACCTTGGGAAAACTGAAAATCCATAAGACAGAGGCACCCCCAAATTGAGGGCTGCACTGCTTACAAGAACCTCAACCTGGGTACACCTGAAATATCCCAGGAAATATAAAAATGGTTCCAAACATTGTGGAACTTACGTACGATGGAATATCCCTCAGCCATTAAATCAATGTCATAAGACCAGTAGCAGCAAAATGAGTGGATTCAGGTACGATGATTCTAAGTGAAAGAAGTCACACAGGAAAAGAAACTTATCATAAGATATCACTTAGGAAGATCCTGTAAACATGGCTACACATGAACTGAGTTAGGCAAGAGAACAGAGTCTCACATTTAGAAAACACTCTTATGCCTGCTTAAGGGGGAAGGAGAGGTGGGGTGATGCATCAAACCAGAGTTTGATATAAGCACAGGTACCGTTCCAAAAACCAACTATGGAATAGACAAGACCTACACATTCCTCAGTCAAAGGGACTCAAAACCCCATATTTCCCGCAGAGGAATCGATCTGACTACTAAGAATCTTAAAACCTATGTATTGATATGTCTGCGTAAGGGAATCAAGTGTGTCTAGACTGGCATAAACATGGCAGCGAGAATCAGCTCAAACCCACTCTAAAAAGGAATTTCAAAAACAGAGCAAAGAAACAGGGAAATTCTTTACAATTCCTTCAGGGTCTCTGATGCAACCTGGAATGACCCTAGCTACAATGACAGCTGGATGTGGCATAAGGCTGGACACTTGGGACTGAGAGGATTGGTGAGATTGGGTGAGCAAATGCAGACCCTTTAAAGCAATAATGCATGGCATCCATTCCATGAGTCCCAGCTCTCCAGGTTGAAGAGAATATTACTACAGCTATAACGTGTACGGGAAACTTAGAGAATGTACACACTGTGAATAGGAAAGGTTTCTAAAACTCAACGAAGAGCCCCTCTCCTGGTGCTCCGGTTTGACTTTCCAACTGCTTTCCTATCAATCTCCCAACTTGGAGAGACAGCCCCTTTAAGCTCCTTGTTCGCACAGGTCGCCAATTTGGCAGAGGATGAAAGGGAAGAGGGAGAACCAATGAGAGAGTAGCTGTTAGGCATTTGGATGGGCACATGTCACTCTAATTTCCCGGCAGGAAGAAGAATTAACCAAAGTCTCAGCCACCCACCGGGAACCAGTATAGGTCCTGAACCAAAAGTTTGGACTTGCGTTCAGCTCACAAAAAACGAGTTGAAAAATGGAGCTCAGGGGCACAGCAATTCACAAACTGGCAGAGTAATCAAGGCCAACTATCGTCCAAAAATCTGTTGAGGGAAGGCAACGAGGCGGACTTGAAAGCGAGGCAGAATAGCAGGAAACAGATTTCAAGAGGTATGTTGGAATCGCCTGTAAAGCACAGGAAGAGGGGCACAACTTCGACATTGATGCACTTGGTCAAAAAGTGTGTATGCCTTTTCTCCTGAATATATTCAGGAGAAAACGCATACGCCCTTTTTGGCCAAGCAAGCAAGCGGGCAATGCAAATCTGCACTACAAAGAAGTATCACTTCCCACCGGTCAAAAGGGACATCCACAAAATGTGTAAAAACCAGAAAGGCAAGACAGGCCCTGGCGAACAGGGAGCCTTGTTATGCTGATGGGCGGGATGTAAGTTGCCAACTGCCTCACTGGAGGAGTGCATTGTGTTCCCTAAAACAAGTAAACAACAGAGCTACAGAGCCAAGGGCACTTCCAGTCTAGGGAATATACCTTGGGAAAACTGAAAATCCATAAGACAGAGCCACCCCCAAATTGAGGGTTGTACTGCTTACAAGAACCTCAACCTGGGTACACCTGAAATATCCCAGGAAATATAAAAATGGTTCCAAACATTGTGGAACTTACGTACGATGGAATATCCCTCAGCCATGAAATCAATGTCATAAGACCAGTAGCAGCAAAATGAGTGGATTCAGGTACGATGATTCTAAGTGAAAGAAGTCACACAGGAAAAGAAACTTATCATAAGATATCACTTAGGAAGATCCTGTAAACATGGCTACACATGAACTGAGTTAGGCAAGAGAACAGAGTCTCACATTTAGAAAACACTCTTATGCCTGCTTAAGGGGGAAGGAGAGGTGGGGTGATGCATCAAACCAGAGTATGATATAAGCACAGGTACCGTTCCAAAAACCAACTATGGAATAGACAAGACCTACACCTTCCTCTGTCAAAGGGACTCAAAACCCCATATTTCCCGCAGAGGAATCGATCTGACTAGTAAGAACCTTAAAACCTATGTGTTGATATGTCTGCGTAAGGGAATCAAGTGTGTCTAGACTGGCATAAACATGGCAGCGAGAATCAGCTCAAACCCACTCTAAAAAGGAATTTCAAAAACAGAACAAAGAAACAGGGAAATTCTTTACAATTCCTTCAGGGTCTCTGATGCAACCTGGAATGACCCTAGCTACAATGACAGCTGGATGTGGCATAAGGCTGGACACTTGGGACTGAGAGGATTGGTGAGTTTGGGTGAGCAAATGCAGACCCTTTAAAGCAATAATGCATGGCCCCCATTCCATGGGTCCCAGCTCTCCAGGTTGAAGGGAATATTACTACAGCTATAACGTGTACGGGAAACCTAGAGAATGGACACACCGTGAATACGAAAGGTTTCTAAAACTCAACGAAGAGCCCCTCTCCTGGTGCTCCGGTTTGACTTTCCAACTGCTTTCCTATCAATCTCCCAACTTGGAGAGACAGCCCCTTTAAGCGCCTGGTTCGCACAGGTTGCCAATTTGGCAGAGGATGAAAGGGAAGAGGGAGAACCAATGAGAGAGTAGCTGTTAGGCATTTGGATGGGCACATGTCACTCTAATTTCCTGGCAGGAAGAAGAATTAACCAAAGTCTCAGCCACCCACCGGGAACCAGTATAGGTCCTGAACCAAAAGTTTGGACTTGCGTTCAGCTCACAAAAAACGAGTTGAAAAATGGAGCTCAGGGGCACAGCAATTCACAAACTGGCAGAGTAATCAAGGCCAACTATCGTCCAAAAATCTGTTGAGGGAAGGCAACGAGGCGGACTTGAAAGCGAGGCAGAATAGCAGGAAACAGATTTCAAGAGGTACGTTGGAATCGCCTGTAAAGCACAGGAAGAGGGGCACAACTTCGACAATGATGCACTTGGCCAAAAAGGGCGTATGCGTTTTCTCCTGAATATATTCAGGAGAAAACGCATATGCCCTTTTTGGCAAAGCAAGCAAGCGGGCAATGCAAATCTGCACTACAAAGAAGTATCACTTCCCACCGGTCAAAAGGGACATCCACAAAATGTGTAAAAATCAGAAAGGCAAGACAGGCCCTGGAGAACAGGGAGCCTTGTTATGCTGATGGGCGGGATGTAAGTTGCCAACTGCCTCACTGGAGGAGTGCATTGTGTTCCCTAAAACAAGTAAACAACAGAGCTACAGAGCCAAGGGCACTTCCAGTCTAGGGAATATACCTTGGGAAACCTGAAAATCCATAAGACAGAGCCACCCCCAAATTGAGGGCTGTACTGCTTACAAGAACCTCAACCTGGGTACACCTGAAATATCCCAGGAAATATAAAAATGGTTCCAAACATTGTGGAACTTACGTACGATGGAATATCCCTCAGCCATGAAATCAATGTCATAAGACCAGTAGCAGCAAAATGAGTGGATTCAGGTACGATGATTCTAAGTGAAAGAAGTCACACAGGAAAAGAAACTTATCATAAGATATCACTTAGGAAGATCCTGTAAACATGGCTACACATGAACTGAGTTAGGCAAGAGAACAGAGTCTCACATTTAGAAAACACTCTTATGCCTGCTTAAGGGGGAAGGAGAGGTGGGGTGATGCATCAAACCAGAGTTTGATATAAGCACAGGTACCGTTCCAAAAACCAACTATGGAATAGACAAGACCTACACCTTCCTCTGTCAAAGGGACTGAAAACCCCATATTTCCCGCAGAGGAATAGATCTGACTAGTAAGAATCTTAAAACCTATGTATTGATATGTCTGCGTAAGGGAATCAAGTGTGTCTAGACTGGCATAAACATGGCAGCGAGAATCAGCTCAAACCCACTCTAAAAAGGAATTTCAAAAACAGAACAAAGAAACAGGGAAATTCTTTACAATTCCTTCAGGGTCTCTGATGCAACCTGGAATGACCCTATCTACAATGACAGCTGGATGTGGCATAAGGCTGGACACTTGGGACTGAGAGGATTGGTGAGATTGGGTGAGCAAATGCAGACCCTTTAAAGCAATAATGCATGGCATCCATTCCATGAGTCCCAGCTCTCCAGGTTGAAGAGAATATTACTACAGCTATAACGTGTACGGGAAACCTAGAGAATGTACACACTGTGAATAGGAAAGGTTTCTAAAACTCAACGAAGAGCCCCTCTCCTGGTGCTCCGGTTTGACTTTCCAAATGCTTTCCTATCAATCTCCCAACTTGGAGAGACAGCCCCTTTAAGCTCCTGGTTCGCACAGGTCGCCAATTTGGCAGAGGAGGAAAGGGAAGAGGGAGAACCAATGAGAGAGTAGCTGTTAGGCATTTGGATGGGCACATGTCACTCTAATTTCCCGGCAGGAAGAAGAATTAACCAAAGTCTCAGCCACCCACCGGGAACCAATATAGGTCCTGAACCAAAAGTTTGGACTTGCGTTCAGCTCACAAAAAACGAGTTGAAAAATGGAGCTCAGGGGCACAGCAATTCACAAACTGGCAGAGTAATCAAGGCCAACTATCGTCCAAAAATCTGTTGAAGGAAGGCAACGAGGCGGACTAGAAAGCGAGGCAGAATTGCAGGAAACAGATTTCAAGAGGTACATTGGAATCGCCTGTAAAGCACAGGAAGAGGGGCACAACTTCGACAATGATGCACTTGGCCAAAAAGGGCGTATGCGTTTTCTCCTGAATATATTCAGGAGAAAACGCATACGCCCTTTTTGGCCAAGCAAGCAAGCGGGCAATGCAAATCTGCACTACAAAGAAGTATCACTTCCCAACGGTCAAAAGGGACATCCACAAAATGTGTAAAAACCAGAAAGGCAAGACAGGCCCTGGAGAACAGGGAGCCTTGTTATGCTGATGGGCGGGATGTAAGTTGCCAACTGCCTCACTGGAGGAGTGCATTGTGTTCCCTAAAACAAGTAAACAACAGAGCTACAGAGCCAAGGGCACTTCCAGTCTAGGGAATATACCTTGGGAAAACTGAAAATCCATAAGACAGAGCCACCCCCAAATTGAGGGCTGCACTGCTTACAAGAACCTCAACCTGGGTACACCTGAAATATCCCAGGAAATATAAAAACGGTTCCAAACATTGTGGAACTTACGTACGATGGAATATCCCTCAGCCATGAAATCAATGCCATAAGACCAGTAGCAGCAAAATGAGTGGATTCAGGTACGATGATTGTAAGTGAAAGAAGTCACACAGGAAAAGAAACTTATCATAAGATATCACTTAGGAAGATCCTGTAAACATGGCTACACATGAACTGAGTTAGGCAAGAGAACAGAGTCTCACATTTAGAAAACACTCTTATGCCTGCTTAAGGGGGAAGGAGAGGTGGGGTGATGCATCAAACCAGAGTTTGATATAAGCACATGTACCGTTCCAAAATCCAACTATGGAATAGACAAGACCTACACCTTCCTCAGTGAAAGGGACTCAAAACCCCATATTTCCCGCAGAGGAATCGATCTGACTAGTAAGAATCTTAAAACCTATGTGTTGATATGTCTGCGTAAGGGAATCAAGTGTGTCTAGACTGGCATAAACATGGCAGCGAGAATCAGCTCAAACCCACTCTAAAAAGGAATTTCAAATACAGAACAAAGGAACAGGGAAATTCTTTACAATTCCTTCAAGGTCTCTGATGCAACCTGGAATGACCCTAGCTACAATGACAGCTGGATGTGGCATAAGGCTGGACACTTGGGACTGAGAGGATTGGTGAGATTGGGTGAGCAAATGCAGACCCTTTAAAGCAATAATGCATGGCACCCATTCCATGGGTCCCAGCTCTCCAGGTTGAAGGGAATATTACTACAGCTATAACGTGTACGGGAAACCTAGAGAATGGACACACCGTGAATACGAAAGGTTTCTAAAACTCAACGAAGAGTCCCTCTCCTTGTGCTCCGGTTTGACTTTCCAACTGCTTTCCTATCAATCTCCCAACTTGGAGAGACAGCCCCTTTAAGCTCCTGGTTCGCACAGGTTGCCAATTTGGCAGAGGATGAAAGGGAAGAGGGAGAACCAATGAGAGAGTAGCTGTTAGGCATTTGGATGGGCACATGTCACTCTAATTTCCCGGCAGGAAGAAGAATTAACCAAAGTCTCAGCCACCCACCGGGAACCAGTATAGGTCCTGAACCAAAAGTTTGGACTTGCGTTCAGCTCACAAAAAACGAGTTGAAAAATGGAGCTCAGGGGCACAGCAATTCACAAACTGGCAGAGTAATCAAGGCCAACTATCGTCCAAAAATCTGTTGAGGGAAGGCAACGAGGTGGACTTGAAAGCGAGGCAGAATAGCAGGAAACAGATTTCAAGAGGTACGTTGGAATCGCCTGTAAAGCACAGGAAGAGGGGCACAACTTCGACAATGATGCACTTGGCCAAAAAGGGCGTATGCGTTTTCCCCTGAATATATTCAGGAGAAAATGCATACGCCCTTTTTGGCCAAGCCAGCAAGCGGGCAATGCAAATCTGCACTACAAAGAAGTATCACATCCCACCGGTCAAAAGGGACATCGACAAAATGTGTAAAAACCAGAAAGGCAAGACAGGCCCTGGAGAACAGGGAGCCTTGTTATGCTGATGGGCGGGATGTAAGTTGCCAACTGCCTCACTGGAGGAGTACATTGTGTTCCCTAAAACAAGTAAACAACAGAGCTACAGAGCCAAGGGCACTTCCAGTCTAGGGAATATACCTTGGGAAAACTGAAAGTCCATAAGACAGAGGCACCCCCAAATTGAGGGCTGCACTGCTTACAAGAACCTCAACCTGGGTACACCTGAAATATCCCAGGAAATATAAAAATGGTTCCAAACATTGTGGAACTTACGTACGATGGAATATCCCTCAGCCATGAAATCAATGTCATAAGACCAGTAGCAGCAAAATGAGTGGATTCAGGTACGATGATTCTAAGTGAAAGAAGTCACACAGGAAAAGAAACTTATCATAAGATATCACTTAGGAAGATCCTGTAAACATGGCTACACATGAACTGAGTTAGGCAAGAGAACAGAGTCTCACATTTAGAAAACACTCTTATGCCTGCTTAAGGGGGAAGGAGAGGTGGGGTGATGCATCAAACCAGAGTTTGATATAAGCACAGGTACCGTTCCAAAATCCAACTATGGAATAGACAAGACCTACACCTTCCTCAGTGAAAGGGACTCAAAACCCCATATTTCCCGCAGAGGAATCGATCTGACTAGTAAGAATCTTAAAACCTATGTGTTGATATGTCTGCGTAAGGGAATCAAGTGTGTCTAGACTGGCATAAACATGGCAGCGAGAATCAGCTCAAACCCACTCTAAAAAGGAATTTCAAAAACAGAACAAAGAAACAGGGAAATTCTTTACAATTCCTTCAGGGTCTCTGATGCAACCTGGAATGACCCTATCTACAATGACAGCTGGATGTGGCATAAGGCTGGACACTTGGGACTGAGAGGATTGGTGAGATTGGGTGAGCAAATGCAGACCCTTTAAAGCAATAATGCATGGCATCCATTCCATGAGTCCCAGCTCTCCAGGTTGAAGAGAATATTACTACAGCTATAACGTGTACGGGAAACCTAGAGAATGTACACACTGTGAATAGGAAAGGTTTCTAAAACTCAACGAAGAGCCCCTCTCCTGGTGCTCCGGTTTGACTTTCCAACTGCTTTCCTATCAATCTCCCAACTTGGAGAGACAGCCCCTTTAAGCTCCTGGTTCGCACAGGTCGCCAATTTGGCAGAGGATGAAAGGGAAGAGGGAGAACCAATGAGAGAGTAGCTGTTAGGCATTTGGATGGGCACATGTCACTCTAATTTCCCGGCAGGAAGAAGAATTAACCAAAGTCTCAGCCACCCACCGGGAACCAGTATAGGTCCTGAACCAAAAGTTTGGACTTGCGTTCAGCTCACAAAAAACGAGTTGAAAAATGGAGCTCAGGGGCACAGCAATTCACAAACTGGCAGAGTAATCAAGGCCAACTATCGTCCAAAAATCTGTTGAGGGAAGGCAACGAGGCGGACTTGAAAGCGAGGCAGAATAGCAGGAAACAGATTTCAAGAGGTATGTTGGAATCGCCTGTAAAGCACAGGAGGAGGGGCACAACTTCGACAATGATGCACTTGGTCAAAAAGTGTGTATGCGTTTTCTCCTGAATATATTCAGGAGAAAACGCATACGCCCTTTTTGGCCAAGCAAGCAAGCGGGCAATGCAAATCTGCACTACAAAGAAGTATCACTTCCCACCGGTCAAAAGGGACATCCACAAAATGTGTAAAAACCAGAAAGGCAAGACATGCCCTGGAGAACAGGGAGCCTTGTTATGCTGATGGGCGGGATGTAAGTTGCCAACTGCCTCACTGGAGGAGTGCATTGTGTTCCCTAAAACAAGTAAACAACAGAGCTACAGAGCCAAGGGCACTTCCAGTCTAGGGAATATACCTTGGGAAAACTGAAAATCCATAAGACAGAGCCACCCCCAAATTGAGGGCTGTACTACTTACAAGAACCTCAACCTGGGTACACCTGAAATATCCCAGGAAATATAAAAATGGTTCCAAACATTGTGGAACTTACGTACGATGGAATATCCCTCAGCCATGAAATCAATGTCATAAGACCAGTAGCAGCAAAATGAGTGGATTCAGGTACGATGATTCTAAGTGAAAGAAGTCACACAGGAAAAGAAACTTATCATAAGATATCACTTAGGAAGATCCTGTAAACATGGCTACACATGAACTGAGTTAGGCAAGAGAACAGAGTCTCACATTTAGAAAACACTCTTATGCCTGCTTAAGGGGGAAGGAGAGGTGGGGTGATGCATCAAACCAGAGTTTGATATAAGCACAGGTACCGTTCCAAAAACCAACTATGGAATAGACAAGACCTACACCTTCCTCTGTCAAAGGGACTCAAAACCCCATATTTCCCGCAGAGGAATCGATCTGACTAGTAAGAATCTTAAAACCTATGTATTGATATGTCTGCGTAAGGGAATCAAGTGTGTCTAGACTGGCATAAACATGGCAGCGAGAATCAGCTCAAACCCTCTCTAAAAAGGAATTTCAAAAACAGAACAAAGAAACAGGGAAATTCTTTACAATTCCTTCAGGGTCTCTGATGCAACCTGGAATGACCCTATCTACAATGACAGCTGGATGTGGCATAAGGCTGGACACTTGGGACTGAGAGGATTGGTGAGATTGGGTGAGCAAATGCAGACCCTTTAAAGCAATAATGCATGGCACCCATTCCATGGGTCCCAGCTCTCCAGGTTGAAGGGAATATTACTACAGCTATAACGTGTACGGGAAACCTAGAGAATGGACACACTTTGAATACGAAAGGTTTCTAAAACTCAACGAAGAGCCCCTCTCCTGGTGCTCCGGTTTGACTTTCCAACTGCTTTCCTATCAATCTCCCAACTTGGAGAGACAGCCCCTTTAAGCTCCTGGTTCGCACAGGTTGCCAATTTGGCAGAGGATGAAAGGGAAGAGGGAGAACCAATGAGAGAGTAGCTGTTAGGCATTTGGATGGGCACATGTCACTCTAATTTCCCGGCAGGAAGAAGAATTAACCAAAGTCTCAGCCACCCACCAGGAACCAGTAGAGGTCCTGAATCAAAATTTTGGACTTGCGTTCAGCTCACAAAAAACGAGTTGAAAAATGCAGCTCAGGGGCACAGCAATTCACAAACTGGCAGAGTAATCAAGGCCAACTATCGTCCAAAAATCTGTTGAGGGAAGGCATCGAGGCGGACTTGAAAGCGAGGCAGAATAGCAGGAAACAGATTTCAAGAGGTACGTTGGAATCGCCTGTAAAGCACAGGAAGAGGGGCACAACTTCGACAATGATGCACTTGGCCAAAAAGGGCGTATGCGTTTTCTCCTGAATATATTCAGGAGAAAACGCATACCCCCTTTTTGGCCAAGCAAGCAAGCGGGCAATGCAAACCTGCACTACAAAGAAGTATCACTTCCCACCGGTCAAAAGGGACATCGACAAAATGTGCAAAAACCAGAAAGGCAAGACAGGCCCTGGAGAACAGGGAGCCTTGTTATGCTGATGGGCGGGATGTAAGTTGCCAACTGCCTCACTGGAGGAGTGCATTGTGTTCCCTAAAACAAGTAAACAACAGAGCTACAGAGCCAAGGGCACTTCCAGTCTAGGGAATATACCTTGGGAAAACTGAAAATCCATAAGACAGTGCCACCCTCAAATTGAGGGCTGCACTGCTTACAAGAACCTCAACCTGGGTACACCTGAAATATCCCAGGAAATATAAAAATTGTTCCAAACATTGTGGAACTTACGTACGATGGAATATCCCTCAGCCATGAAATCAATGTCATAAGACCAGTAGCAGCAAAATGAGTGGATTCAGGTACGATGATTCTAAGTGAAAGAAGTCACACAGGAAAAGAAACTTATCATAAGATATCACTTAGGAAGATCCTGTAAACATGGCTACACATGAACTGAGTTAGGCAAGAGAACAGAGTCTCACATTTAGAAAACACTCTTATGCCTGCTTAAGGGGGAAGGAGAGGTGGGGTGATGCATCAAACCAGAGTTTGATATAAGCACAGGTACCGTTCCAAAAACCAACTATGGAATAGACAAGACCTACACCTTCCTCAGTCAAAGGGACTCAAAACCCCATATTTCCCGCAGAGGAATCGATCTGACTAGTAAGAATCTTAAAACCTATGTATTGATATGTCTGCGTAAGGGAATCAAGTGTGTCTAGACTGGCATAAACATGGCAGCGAGAATCAGCTCAAACCCTCTCTAAAAAGGAATTTCAAAAACAGAACAAAGAAACAGGGAAATTCTTTACAATTCCTTCAGGGTCTCTGATGCAACCTGGAATGACCCTATCTACAATGACAGCTGGATGTGGCATAAGGCTGGACACTTGGGACTGAGAGGATTGGTGAGATTGGGTGAGCAAATGCAGACCCTTTAAAGCAATAATGCATGGCACCCATTCCATGGGTCCCAGCTCTCCAGGTTGAAGGGAATATTACTACAGCTATAACGTGTACGGGAAACCTAGAGAATGGACACACTTTGAATACGAAAGGTTTCTAAAACTCAACGAAGAGCCCCTCTCCTGGTGCTCCGGTTTGACTTTCCAACTGCTTTCCTATCAATCTCCCAACTTGGAGAGACAGACCCTTTAAGCTCCTGGTTCGCACAGGTTGCCAATTTGGCAGAGGATGAAAGGGAAGAGGGAGAACCAATGAGAGAGTAGCTGTTAGGCATTTGGATGGGCACATGTCACTCTAATTTCCCGGCAGGAAGAAGAATTAACCAAAGTCTCAGCCACCCACCAGGAACCAGTAGAGGTCCTGAATCAAAAGTTTGGACTTGCGTTCAGCTCACAAAAAACGAGTTGAAAAATGCAGCTCAGGGGCACAGCAATTCACAAACTGGCAGAGTAATCAAGGCCAACTATCGTCCAAAAATCTGTTGAGGGAAGGCAACGAGGCGGACTTGAAAGCGAGGCAGAATAGCAGGAAACAGATTTCAAGAGGTACGTTGGAATCGCCTGTAAAGCACAGGAAGAGGGGCACAACTTCGACAATGATGCACTTGGCCAAAAAGGGCGTATGCGTTTTCTCCTGAATATATTCAGGAGAAAACGCATACGCCCTTTTTGGCCAAGCAAGCAAGCGGGCAATGCAAACCTGCACTACAGAGAAGTATCACTTCCCACCGGTCAAAAGGGACATCCACAAAATGTGTAAAAACCAGAAAGGCAAGACAGGCCCTGGAGAACAGGGAGCCTTGTTATGCTGATGGGCGGGATGTAAGTTGCCAACTGCCTCACTGGAGGAGTGCATTGTGTTCCCTAAAACAAGTAAACAACAGAGCTACAGAGCCAAGGGCACTTCCAGTCTAGGGAATATACCTTGGGAAAACTGAAAATCCATAAGACAGAGCCACCCCCAAATTGAGGGCTGTACTGCTTACAAGAACCTCAACCTGGGTACACCTGAAATATCCCAGGAAATATAAAAATGGTTCCAAACATTCTGGAACTTACGTACGATGGAATATCCCTCAGCCATGAAATCAATGTCATAAGACCAGTAGCAGCAAAATGAGTGGATTCAGGTACGATGATTCTAAGTGAAAGAAGTCACACAGGAAAAGAAACTTATCATAAGATATCACTTAGGAAGATCCTGTAAACATGGCTACACATGAACTGAGTTAGGCAAGAGAACAGAGTCTCACATTTAGAAAACACTCTTATGCCTGCTTAAGGGGGAAGGAGAGGTGGGGTGATGCATCAAACCAGAGTTTGATATAAGCACAGGTACCGTTCCAAAAACCAACTATGGAGTAGACAAGACCTACACCTTCCTCTGTCAAAGGGACTCAAAAGCCCATATTTCCCGCAGAGGAATCGATCTTACTAGTAAGAATCTTAAAACCTATGTATTGATATGTCTGCATAAGGGAATCAAGTGTGTCTAGACTGGCATAAACATGGCAGCGAGAATCAGCTCAAACCCTCTCTAAAAAGGAATTTCAAAAACAGAAAAAAGAAACAGGGAAATTCTTTACAATTCCTTCAGGGTCTCTGATGCAACCTGGAATGACCCTATCTACAATGACAGCTGGATGTGGCATAAGGCTGGACACTTGGGACTGAGAGGATTGGTGAGTTTGGGTGAGCAAATGCAGACCCTTTAAAGCAATAATGCATGGCACCCATTCCATGGGTCCCAGCTCTCCAGGTTGAAGGGAATATTACTACAGCTATAACGTGTACGGGAAACCTAGAGAATGGACACACTTTGAATACGAAAGGTTTCTAAAATTCAACGAAGAGCCCCTCTCCTGGTGCTCCGGTTTGACTTTCCAACTGCTTTCCTATCAATCTCCCAACTTGGAGAGACAGACCCTTTAAGCTCCTGGTTCGCACAGGTTGCCAATTTGGCAGAGGATGAAAGGGAAGAGGGAGAACCAATGAGAGAGTAGCTGTTAGGCATTTGGATGGGCACATGTCACTCTAATTTCCCGGCAGGAAGAAGAATTAACCAAAGTCTCAGCCACCCACCAGGAACCAGTAGAGGTCCTGAATCAAAAGTTTGGACTTGCGTTCAGCTCACAAAAAACGAGTTGAAAAATGCAGCTCAGGGGCACAACAATTCACAAACTGGCAGAGTAATCAAGGCCAACTATCGTCCAAAAATCTGTTGAGGGAAGGCAACGAGGCGGACTTGAAAGCGAGGCAGAATAGCAGGAAACAGATTTCAAGAGGTACGTTGGAATCGCCTGTAAAGCACAGGAAGAGGGGCACAACTTCGACAATGATGCACTTGGCCAAAAAGGGCGTATGCGTTTTCTCCTGAATATATTCAGGAGAAAACGCATACGCCCTTTTTGGCCAAGCAAGCAAGCGGGCAATGCAAACCTGCACTACAGAGAAGTATCACTTCCCACCGGTCAAAAGGGACATCCACAAAATGTGTAAAAACCAGAAAGGCAAGACAGGCCCTGGAGAACAGGGAGCCTTGTTATGCTGATGGGCGGGATGTAAGTTGCCAACTGCCTCACTGGAGGAGTGCATTGTGTTCCCTAAAACAAGTAAACAACAGAGCTACAGAGCCAAGGGCACTTCCAGTCTAGGGAATATACCTTGGGAAAACTGAAAATCCATAAGACAGAGCCACCCCCAAATTGAGGGCTGTACTGCTTACAAGAACCTCAACCTGGGTACACCTGAAATATCCCAGGAAATATAAAAATGGTTCCAAACATTCTGGAACTTACGTACGATGGAATATCCCTCAGCCATGAAATCAATGTCATAAGACCAGTAGCAGCAAAATGAGTGGATTCAGGTACGATGATTCTAAGTGAAAGAAGTCACACAGGAAAAGAAACTTATCATAAGATATCACTTAGGAAGATCCTGTAAACATGGCTACACATGAACTGAGTTAGGCAAGAGAACAGAGTCTCACATTTAGAAAACACTCTTATGCCTGCTTAAGGGGGAAGGAGAGGTGGGGTGATGCATCAAACCAGAGTTTGATATAAGCACAGGTACCGTTCCAAAAACCAACTATGGAGTAGACAAGACCTACACCTTCCTCTGTCAAAGGGACTCAAAAGCCCATATTTCCCGCAGAGGAATCGATCTTACTAGTAAGAATCTTAAAACCTATGTATTGATATGTCTGCATAAGGGAATCAAGTGTGTCTAGACTGGCATAAACATGGCAGCGAGAATCAGCTCAAACCCTCTCTAAAAAGGAATTTCAAAAACAGAAAAAAGAAACAGGGAAATTCTTTACAATTCCTTCAGGGTCTCTGATGCAACCTGGAATGACCCTATCTACAATGACAGCTGGATGTGGCATAAGGCTGGACACTTGGGACTGAGAGGATTGGTGAGTTTGGGTGAGCAAATGCAGACCCTTTAAAGCAATAATGCATGGCACCCATTCCATGGGTCCCAGCTCTCCAGGTTGAAGGGAATATTACTACAGCTATAACGTGTACGGGAAACCTAGAGAATGGACACACTTTGAATACGAAAGGTTTCTAAAATTCAACGAAGAGCCCCTCTCCTGGTGCTCCGGTTTGACTTTCCAACTGCTTTCCTATCAATCTCCCAACTTGGAGAGACAGACCCTTTAAGCTCCTGGTTCGCACAGGTTGCCAATTTGGCAGAGGATGAAAGGGAAGAGGGAGAACCAATGAGAGAGTAGCTGTTAGGCATTTGGATGGGCACATGTCACTCTAATTTCCCGGCAGGAAGAAGAATTAACCAAAGTCTCAGCCACCCACCAGGAACCAGTAGAGGTCCTGAATCAAAAGTTTGGACTTGCGTTCAGCTCACAAAAAACGAGTTGAAAAATGCAGCTCAGGGGCACAACAATTCACAAACTGGCAGAGTAATCAAGGCCAACTATCGTCCAAAAATCTGTTGAGGGAAGGCAACGAGGCGGACTTGAAAGCGAGGCAGAATAGCAGGAAACAGATTTCAAGAGGTACGTTGGAATCGCCTGTAAAGCACAGGAAGAGGGGCACAACTTCGACAATGATGCACTTGGCCAAAAAGGGCGTATGCGTTTTCTCCTGAATATATTCAGGAGAAAACGCATACGCCCTTTTTGGCCAAGCAAGCAAGCGGGCAATGCAAACCTGCACTACAGAGAAGTATCACTTCCCACCGGTCAAAAGGGACATCCACAAAATGTGTAAAAACCAGAAAGGCAAGACAGGCCCTGGAGAACAGGGAGCCTTGTTATGCTGATGGGCGGGATGTAAGTTGCCAACTGCCTCACTGGAGGAGTGCATTGTGTTCCCTAAAACAAGTAAACAACAGAGCTACAGAGCCAAGGGCACTTCCAGTCTAGGGAATATACCTTGGGAAAACTGAAAATCCATAAGACAGAGCCACCCCCAAATTGAGGGCTGTACTGCTTACAAGAACCTCAACCTGGGTACACCTGAAATATCCCAGGAAATATAAAAATGGTTCCAAACATTCTGGAACTTACGTACGATGGAATATCCCTCAGCCATGAAATCAATGTCATAAGACCAGTAGCAGCAAAATGAGTGGATTCAGGTACGATGATTCTAAGTGAAAGAAGTCACACAGGAAAAGAAACTTATCATAAGATATCACTTAGGAAGATCCTGTAAACATGGCTACACATGAACTGAGTTAGGCAAGAGAACAGAGTCTCACATTTAGAAAACACTCTTATGCCTGCTTAAGGGGGAAGGAGAGGTGGGGTGATGCATCAAACCAGAGTTTGATATAAGCACAGGTACCGTTCCAAAAACCAACTATGGAATAGACAAGACCTACACCTTCCTCTGTCAAAGGGACTCAAAACCCCATATTTCCCGCAGAGGAATCGATCTGACTAGTTAGAATCTTAAAACCTATGTGTTGATATGTCTCCGTAAGGGAATCAAGTGTGTCTAGACTGGCATAAACATGGCAGCGAGAATCAGCTCAAACCCACTCTAAAAAGGAATTTCAAAAATAGAACAAAGAAACAGGAAAATTCTTTACAATTCCTTCAGGGTCTCTGATGCAACCTGGAATGACCCTATCTACAATGACAGCTGGATGTGGCATAAGGCTGGACACTTGGGACTGAGAGGATTGGTGAGTTTGGGTGAGCAAATGCAGACCCTTTAAAGCAATAATGCATGACATCCATTCCATGGGTCCCAGCTCTCCAGGTTGAAGGGAATATTACTACAGCTATAACGTGTACGGGAAACCTAGAGAATGGACACACCGTGAATACGAAAGGTTTCTAAAACTCAACGAAGAGCCCCTCTCCTGGTGCTCCGGTTTGACTTTCCAACTGCTTTCCTATCAATCTCCCAAATTGGAGAGACAGCCCCTTTAAGCTCCTGGTTCGCACAGGTTGCCAATTTGGCAGAGGATGAAAGGGAAGAGGGAGAACCAATGAGAGAGTAGCTGTTAGGCATTTGGATGGGCACATGTCACTCTAATTTCCCGGCAGGAAGAAGAATTAACCAAAGTCTCAGCCACCCACCGGGAACCAGTATAGGTCCTGAACCAAAAGTTTGGACTTGCGTTTAGCTCACAAAAAACGAGTTGAAAAATGGAGCTCAGGGGCACAGCAATTCACAAACTGGCAGAGTAATCAAGGCCAACTATCGTCCAAAAATCTGTTGAGGGAAGGCAACGAGGCGGACTTGAAAGCGAGGCAGAATAGCAGGAAACAGATTTCAAGAGGTACGTTGGAATCGCCTGTAAAGCACAGGAAGAGGGGCACAACTTCGACAATGATGCACTTGGCCAAAAAGGGCGTATGCGTTTTCTCCTGAATATATTCAGGAGAAAACGCATACGCCCTTTTTGGCCAAGCAAGCAAGCGGGCAATGTAAATCTGCACTACAAAGAAGTATCACTTCCCACCGGTCAAAAGGGACATCCACAAAATGTGTAAAAATCAGAAAGGCAAGACAGGCCCTGGAGAACAGGGAGCCTTGTTATGCTGATGGGCGGGATGTAAGTTGCCAACTGCCTCACTGGAGGAGTGCATTGTGTTCCCTAAAACAAGTAAACAACAGAGCTACAGAGCCAAGGGCACTTCCAGTCTAGGGAATATACCTTGGGAAAACTGAAAATCCATAAGACAGAGCCACCCCCAAATTGAGGGCTGTACTGCTTACAAGAACCTCAACCTGGGTACACCTGAAATATCCCAGGAAATATAAAAATGGTTCCAAACATTCTGGAACTTATGTACGATGGAATATCCCTCAGCCATGAAATCAATGTCATAAGACCAGTAGCAGCAAAATGAGTGGATTCAGGTACGATGATTCTAAGTGAAAGAAGTCACACAGGAAAAGAAACTTATCATAAGATATCACTTAGGAAGATCCTGTAAACATGGCTACACATGAACTGAGTTAGGCAAGAGAACAGAGTCTCACATTTAGAAAACACTCTTATGCCTGCTTAAGGGGGAAGGAGAGGTGGGGTGATGCATCAAACCAGAGTTTGATATAAGCACAGGTACCGTTCCAAAAACCAACTATGGAATAGACAAGACCTACACCTTCCTCTGTCAAAGGGACTCAAAACCCCATATTTCCCGCAGAGGAATCGATCTGACTAGTAAGAATCTTAAAACCTATGTATTGATATGTCTGCATAAGGGAATCAATTGTGTCTAGACTGGCATAAACATGGCAGCGAGAATCAGCTCAAACCCTCTCTAAAAAGGAATTTCAAAAACAGAAAAAAGAAACAGGGAAATTCTTTACAATTCCTTCAGGGTCTCTGATGCAACCTGGAATGACCCTATCTACAATGACAGCTGGATGTGGCATAAGGCTGGACACTTGGGACTGAGAGGATTGGTGAGTTTGGGTGAGCAAATGCAGACCCTTTAAAGCAATAATGCATGGCATCCATTCCATGGGTCCCAGCTCTCCAGGTTGAAGGGAATATTACTACAGCTATAACGTGTACGGGAAACCTAGAGAATGGACACACCGTGAATACGAAAGGTTTCTAAAACTCAACGAAGAGCCCCTCTCCTGATGCTCCGGTTTGACTTTCCAACTGCTTTCCTATCAATCTCCCAACTTGGAGAGACAGCCCCTTTAAGCTCCTGGTTCGCACAGGTTGCCAATTTGGCAGAGGATGAAAGGGAAGAGGGAGAACCAATGAGAGAGTAGCTGTTAGGCATTTGGATGGGCACATGTCAGTCTAATTTCCCGGCAGGAAGAAGAATTAACCAAAGTCTCAGCCACCCACCGGGAACCAGTATAGGTCCTGAACCAAAAGTTTTGACTTGCGTTCAGCTCACAAAAAACGAGTTGAAAAATGGAGCTCAGGGGCACAGCAATTCACAAACTGGCAGAGTAATCAAGGCCAACTATCGTCCAAAAATCTGTTGAGGGAAGGCAACGAGGCGGACTTGAAAGCGAGGCAGAATAGCAGGAAACAGATTTCAAGAGGTACGTTGGAATCGCCTGTAAAGCACAGGAAGAGGGGCACAACTTCGACAATGATGCACTTGGCCAAAAAGGGCGTATGCATTTTCTCCTGAATATATTCAGGAGAAAATGCATACGCCCTTTTTGGCCAAGCAAGCAAGCAGGCAATGCAAATCTGCACTACAAAGAAGTATCACTTCCCACCGGTCAAAAGGGACATCCACAAAATGTGTAAAAACCAGAAAGGCAAGACAGGCCCTGGAGAACAGGGAGCCTTGTTATGCTGATGGGCGGGATGTAAGTTGCCAACTGCCTCACTGGAGGAGTGCATTGTGTTCCCTAAAACAAGTAAACAACAGAGCTACAGAGCCAAGGGCACTTCCAGTCTAGGGAATATACCTTGGGAAAACTGAAAATCCATAAGACAGAGCCACCCCCAAATTGAGGGCTGCACTGCTTACAAGAACCTCAACCTGGGTACACCTGAAATATCCCAGGAAATATAAAAATGGTTCCAAACATTGTGGAACTTACGTACGATGGAATATCCCTCAGCCATGAAATCAATGTCATAAGACCAGTAGCAGCAAAAAGAGTGGATTCAGGTACGATGATTCTAAGTGAAAGAAGTCACACAGGAAAAGAAACTTATCATAAGATATCACTTAGGAAGATCCTGTAAACATGGCTACACATGAACTGAGTTAGGCAAGAGAACAGAGTCTCACATTTAGAAAACACTCTTATGCCTGCTTAAGGGGGAAGGAGAGGTGGGGTGATGCATCAAACCAGAGTTTGATATAAGCACAGGTACCGTTCCAAAAACCAACTATGGAATAGACAAGACCTACACCTTCCTCTGTCAAAGGGACTCAAAACCCCATATTTCCCGCAGAGGAATCGATCTTACTAGTAAGAATCTTAAAACCTATGTATTGATATGTCTGCATAAGGGAATCAAGTGTGTCTAGACTGGCATAAACATGGCAGCGAGAATCAGCTCAAACCCTCTCTAAAAAGGAATTTCAAAAACAGAAAAAAGAAACAGGGAAATTCTTTACAATTCCTTCAGGGTCTCTGATGCAACCTGGAATGACCCTATCTACAATGACAGCTGGATGTGGCATAAGGCTGGACACTTGGGACTGAGAGGATTGGTGAGTTTGGGTGAGCAAATGCAGACCTTTTAAAGCAATAATGCATGGCATCCATTCCATGGGTCCCAGCTCTTCAGGTTGAAGGGAATATTACTACAGCTATAACGTGTACGGGAAACCTAGAGAATGGACACACCGTGAATACGAAAGGTTTCTAAAACTCAACGAAGAGCCCCTCTCCTGATGCTCCGGTTTGACTTTCCAACTGCTTTCCTATCAATCTCCCAACTTGGAGAGACAGCCCCTTTAAGCTCCTGGTTCGCACAGGTTGCCAATTTGGCAGAGGATGAAAGGGAAGAGGGAGAACCAATGAGAGAGTAGCTGTTAGGCATTTGGATGGGCACATGTCACTCTAATTTCCCGGCAGGAAGAAGAATTAACCAAAGTCTCAGCCACCCACCGGGAACCAGTATAGGTCCTGAACCAAAAGTTTGGACTTGCGTTCAGCTCACAAAAAACGAGTTGAAAAATGGAGCTCAGGGGCACAGCAATTCACAAACTGGCAGAGTAATCAAGGCCAACTATCGTCCAAAAATCTGTTGAGGGAAGGCAACGAGGCAGACTTGAAAGCGAGGCAGAATAGCAGGAAACAGATTTCAAGAGGTACGTTGGAATCGCCTGTAAAGCACAGGAAGAGGGGCACAACTTCGACAATGATGCACTTGGCCAAAAAGGGCGTATGCGTTTTCTCCTGAATATATTCAGGAGAAAATGCATACGCCCTTTTTGGCCAAGCAAGCAAGCGGGCAATGCAAATCTGCACTACAAAGAAGTATCACTTCCCACCGGTCAAAAGGGTCATCCACAAAATGTGTAAAAACCAGAAAGGCAAGACAGGCCCTGGAGAACAGGGAGCCTTGTTATGCTGATGGGCGGGATGTAAGTTGCCAACTGCCTCACTGGAGGAGTGCATTGTGTTCCCTAAAACAAGTAAACAACAGAGCTACAGAGCCAAGGGCACTTCCAGTCTAGGGAATATACCTTGGGAAAACTGAAAATCCATAAGACAGAGGCACCCCCAAATTGAGGGCTGCACTGCTTACAAGAACCTCAACCTGGGTACACCTGAAATATCCCAGGAAATATAAAAATGGTTCCAAACATTGTGGAACTTACGTACGATGGAATATCCCTCAGCCATGAAATCAATGTCATAAGACCAGTAGCAGCAAAATGAGTGGATTCAGGTACGATGATTCTAAGTGAAAGAAGTCACACAGGAAAAGAAACTTATCATAAGATATCACTTAGGAATATCCTGTAAACATGGCTACACATGAACTGAGTTAGGCAAGAGAACAGAGTCTCACATTTAGAAAACACTCTTATGCCTGCTTAAGGGGGAAGGAGAGGTGGGGTGATGCATCAAACCAGAGTTTGATATAAGCACAGGTACCGTTCCAAAAACCAACTATGGAATAGACAACACCTACACCTTCCTCAGTCAAAGGGACTCAAAACCCCATATTTCCCGCAGAGGAATCGATCTGACTACTAAGAATCTTAAAACCTATGTATTGATATGTCTGCGTAAGGGAATCAAGTGTGTCTAGACTGGCATAAACATGGCAGCGAGAATCAGCTCAAACCCACTCTAAAAAGGAATTTCAAAAACACAACAAAGAAACAGGGAAATTCTTTACAATTCCTTCAGGGTCTCTGATGCAACCTGGAATGACCCTATCTACAATGACAGCTGGATGTGGCATAAAGCTGGACACTTGGGACTGAGAGGATTGGTGAGATTGGGTGAGCAAATGCAGACCCTTTAAAGCAATAATGCATGGCATCCATTCCATGAGTCCCAGCTCTCCAGGTTGAAGAGAATATTACTACAGCTATAACGTGTACGGGAAACCTAGAGAATGTACACACTGTGAATAGGAAAGGTTTCTAAAACTCAACGAAGAGCCCCTCTCCTGGTGCTCCGGTTTGACTTTCCAACTGCTTTCCTATCAATCTCCCAACTTGGAGAGACAGCCCCTTTAAGCTCCTGGTTCGCACAGGTCGCCAATTTGGCAGAGGATGAAAGGGAAGAGGGAGAACCAATGAGAGAGTAGCTGTTAGGCATTTGGATGGGCACATGTCACTCTAATTTTCCGGTAGGAAGAAGAATTAACCAAAGTCTCAGCCACCCACCGGGAACCAGTATAGGTCCTGAACCAAAAGTTTGGACTTGCGTTCAGCTCACAAAAAACGAGTTGAAAAATGGAGCTCAGGGGCACAGCAATTCACAAACTGGCAGAGTAATCAAGGCCAACTATCGTCCAAAAATCTGTTGAGGGAAGGCAACGAGGCGGACTAGAAAGCGAGGCAGAATTGCAGGAAACAGATTTCAAGAGGTACATTGGAATCGCCTGTAAAGCACAGGAAGAGGGGCACAACTTCGACAATGATGCACTTGGCCAAAAAGGGCGTATGCGTTTTCTCCTGAATATATTCAGGAGAAAACGCATACGCCCTTTTTGGCCAAGCAAGCAAGCGGGCAATGCAAATCTGCACTACAAAGAAGTATCACTTCCCACCGGTCAAAAGGGACATCCACAAAATGTGTAAAAACCAGAAAGGCAAGACAGGCCCTGGAGAACAGGGAGCCTTGTTATGCTGATGGGCGGGATGTAAGTTGCCAACTGCCTCACTGGAGGAGTGCATTGTGTTCCCTAAAACAAGTAAACAACAGAGCTACAGAGCCAAGGGCACTTCCATTCTAGGGAATATACCTTGGGAAAACTGAAAATCCATAAGACAGAGCCACCCCCAAATTGAGGGCTGCACTGCTTACAAGAACCTCAACCTGGGTACACCTGAAATATCCCAGGAAATATAAAAATGGTTCCAAACATTGTGGAACTTACGTACGATGGAATATCCCTCAGCCATGAAATCAATGCCATAAGACCAGTAGCAGCAAAATGAGTGGATTCAGGTACGATGATTCTAAGTGAAAGAAGTCACACAGGAAAAGAAACTTATCATAAGATATCACTTAGGAAGATCCTGTAAACATGGCTACACATGAACTGAGTTAGGCAAGAGAACAGAGTCTCACATTTAGAAAACACTCTTATGCCTGCTTAAGGGGGAAGGAGAGGTGGGGTGATGCATCAAACCAGAGTTTGATATAAGCACAGGTACCGTTCCAAAATCCAACAATGGAATAGACAAGACCTACACCTTCCTCAGTCAAAGGGACTCAAAACCCCATATTTCCCGCAGATGAATCGATCTGACTAGTAAGAATCTTAAAACCTATGTGTTGATATGTCTCCGTAAGGGAATCAAGTGTGTCTAGACTGGCATAAACATGGCAGCGAGAATCAGCTCAAACCCACTCTAAAAAGGAATTTCAAAAACAGAACAAAGGAACAGGGAAATTCTTTACAATTCCTTCAGGGTCTCTGATGCAACCTGGAATGACCCTAGCTACAATGACAGCTGGATGTGGCATAAGGCTGGACACTTGGGACTGAGAAGATTGGTGAGATTGGGTGAGCAAATGCAGACCCTTTAAAGCAATAATGCATGGCACCCATTCCATGGGTCCCAGCTCTCCAGGTTGAAGGGAATATTACTACAGCTATAACGTGTACGGGAAACCTAGAGAATGGACACACCGTGAATACGAAAGGTTTCTAAAACTCAACGAAGAGCCCCTCTCCTGGTGCTCCGGTTTGACTTTCCAACTGCTTTCCTATCAATCTCCCAACTTGGAGAGACAGCCCCTTTAAGCTCCTGGTTCGCACAGGTTGCCAATTAGGCAGAGGATGAAAGGGAAGAGGGAGAACCAATGAGAGAGTAGCTGTTAGGCATTTGGATGGGCACATGTCACTCTAATTTCCCGGCAGGAAGAAGAATTAACCAAAGTCTCAGCCACCCACCGGGAACCAGTATAGGTCCTGAACCAAAAGTTTGGACTTGCGTTCAGCTCACAAAAAACGAGTTGAAAAATGGAGCTCAGGGGCACAGCAATTCACAAACTGGCAGAGTAATCAAGGCCAACTATCGTCCAAAAATCTGTTGAGGGAAGGCAACGAGGCGGACTTGAAAGCGAGGCAGAATAGCAGGAAACAGATTTCAAGAGGTATATTGGAATCGCCTGTAAAGCACAGGAAGAGGGGCACAACTTCGACAATGATGCACTTGGCCAAAAAGGGCGTATGCGTTTTCTCCTGAATATATTCAGGAGAAAACGCATACGCCCTTTTTGGCCAAGCAAGCAAGCGGGCAATGCAAATCTGCACTACAAAGAAGTATCACTTCCCACCGGTCAAAAGGGACATCCACAAAATGTGTAAAAACCAGAAAGGCAAGACAGGCCCTGGAGAACAGGGTGCCTTGTTATGCTGATGGGCGGGATGTAAGTTGCCAACTGCCTCACTGGAGGAGTGCATTGTGTTCCCTAAAACAAGTAAACAACAGAGCTACAGAGCCAAGGGCACTTCCAGTCTAGGGAATATACCTTGGGAAAACTGAAAATCCATAAGACAGAAGCGCCCCCAAATTGAGGGCTGCACTGCTTACAAGAACCTCAACCTGGGTACACCTGAAATATCCCAGGAAATATAAAAATGGTTCCAAACATTCTGGAACTTACGTACGATGGAATATCCCTCAGCCATGAAATCAATGTCATAAGACCAGGAGCAGCAAAATGAGTGGATTCAGGTACGATGATTCTAAGTGAAAGAAGTCACACAGGAAAAGAAACTTATCATAAGATATCACTTAGGAAGATCCTGTAAACATGGCTACACATGAACTGAGTTAGGCAAGAGAACAGAGTCTCACATTTAGAAAACACTCTTATGCCTGCTTAAGGGGGAAGGAGAGGTGGGGTGATGCATCAAACCAGAGTTTGATATAAGCACAGGTACCGTTCCAAAAACCAACTATGGAATAGACAAGACCTACACCTTCCTCAGTCAAAGGGACTCAAAACCCCATATTTCCCGCAGAGGAATCGATCTGACTAGTAAGAATCTTAAAACCTATGTGTTGATATATCTCCGTAAGGGAATCAAGTGTGTCTAGACTGGCTTAAACATGGCAGCGAGAATCAGCTCAAACCCACTCTAAAAAGGAATTTCAAAAACAGAACAAAGAAACAGGGAAATTCTTTACAATTCCTTCAGGGTCTCTGATGCAACCTGGAATGACCCTATCTACAATGACAGCTGGATGTGGCATAAGGCTGGACACTTGGGACTGAGAGGATTGGTGAGATTCGGTGAGCAAATGCAGACCCTTTAAAGCAATAATGCATGGCACCCATTCCATGGGTCCCAGCTCTCCAGGTGGAAGGGAATATTACTACAGCTATAACGTGTACGGGAAACCTAGAGAATGGACACACTGTGAATACGAAAGGCTTCTAAAACTCAACGAAGAGCCCCTCTCCTGGTGCTCCGGTTTGACTTTCCAACTGCTTTCCTATCAATCTCCCAACTTGGAGAGACAGCCCCTTTGAGCTCCTGGTTCGCACAGGTTGCCAATTTGGCAGAGGATGAAAGGGAAGAGGGAGAACCAATGAGAGAGTAGCTGTTAGGCATTTGGATGGGCACATGTCACTCTCATTTCCCGGCAGGAAGAAGAATGAACCAAAGTCTCAGCCACCCACCGGGAACCAGTAGAGGTCCTGAACCAAAATTTTGGACTTGCGTTCAGCTCACAAAAAACGAGTTGAAAAATGGAGCTCAGGGGCACAGCAATTCACAAACTGGCAGAGTAATCAAGGCCAACTATCGTCCAAAAATCTGTTGAGGGAAGGCAACGAGGCGGACTTGAAAGCGAGGCAGAATAGCAGGAAACAGATTTCAAGAGGTACGTTGGAATCGCCTGTAAAGCACAGGAAGAGGGGCACAACTTCGACAATGATGCACTTGGCCAAAAAGGGCGTATGCGTTTTCTCCTGAATATATTCAGGAGAAAACGCATACGCCCTTTTTGGCCAAGCAAGCAAGCGGGCAATGCAAATCTGCACTACAAAGAAGTATCACTTCCCACCGGTCAAAGGGGACATCCACAAAATGTGTACAAACCAGAAAGGCAAGACAGGCCCTGGAGAACAGGGAGCCTTGTTATGCTGATGGGCGGGATGTAAGTTGCCAACTTCCTCACTGGAGGAGTGCATTGTGTCCCCTAAAACAAGTAAACAACAGAGCTACAGAGCCAAGGGCACTTCCAGTCTAGGGAATATACCTTGGGAAAACTGAAAATCCATAAGACAGAGCCACACCCAAATTGAGGGCTGCACTGCTTACAGGAACCTCAACCTGGGTACACCTGAAATATCCCAGGAAATATAAAAATGGTTCCAAACATTGTGGAAATTACGTACGATGGAACATCCCTCAGCCACGAAACCAATGTCATAAGACCAGTAGCAGCAAAATGAGTGGATTCAGGTACGATGATTCTAAGTGAAAGAAGTCACACAGGAAAAGAAACTTATCATAAGATATCACTTAGGAAGATCCTGTAAACATGGCTACACATGAACTGAGTTAGGCAAGAGAACAGAGTCTCACATTTAGAAAACACTCTTATGCCTGCTTAAGGGGGAAGGAGAGGTGGGGTGATGCATCAAACCAGACTTTGATATAAGCACAGGTACCGTTCCAAAAACCAACTATGGAATAGACAAGACCTACACCTTCCTCAGTGAAAGGGACTCAAAACCCCATATTTCCCGCAGAGGAATAGATCTGACTAGTAAGAATCTTAAAACCTATGTATTGATATGTCTCCGTAAGGGAATCAAGTGTGTCTAGACTGGCATAAACATGGCAGCGAGAATCAGCTCAAACCCACTCTAAAAAGGAATTTCAAAAACAGAACAAAGAAACAGGGAAATTCTTTACAATTCCTTCAGGGTCTCTGATGCAACCTGGAATGACCCTATCTACAATGACAGCTGGATGTGGCATAAGGCTGGACACTTGGGACTGAGAGGATTGGTGAGATTGGGTGAGCAAATGCAGACCCTTTAAAGCAATAATGCATGGCACCCATTCCATGGGTCCCAGCTCTCCAGGTGGAAGGGAATATTACTACAGCTATAACGTGTACGGGAAACCTAGAGAATGTACACACTGTGAATAGGAAAGGTTTCTAAAACTCAACGAAGAGCCCCTCTCCTGGTGCTCCGGTTTGACTTTCCAACTGCTTTCCTATCAATCTCCCAACTTGGAGAGACAGCCCATTTAAGCTCCTGGTTCGCACAGGTTGCCAATTTGGCAGAGGATGAAAGGGAAGAGGGAGAACCAATGAGAGAGTAGCTGTTAGGCATTTGGATGGGCACATGTCACTCTAATTTCCCGGCAGGAAGAAGAATGAACCAAAGTCTCAGCCACCCACCGGGAACCAGTAGAGGTCCTGAACCAAAAGTTTGGACTTGCGTTCAGCTCACAAAAAACGAGTTGAAAAATGGAGCTCAGGGGCACAGCAATTCACAAACTGGCAGAGTAATCAAGGCCAACTATCGTCCAAAAATCTGTTGAGGGAAGGCAACGAGGCGGACTTGAAAGCGAGGCAGAATAGCAGGAAACAGATTTCAAGAGGTACGTTGGAATTGCCTGTAAAACACAGGAAGAGGGGCACAACTTCGACAATGATGCACTTGGCCAAAAAGGGCATATGCGTTTTCTCCTGAATATATTCAGGAGAAAACGCATACGCCCTTTTTGGCCAAGCAAGCAAGCGGGCAATGCAAATCTGCACTACAAAGAAGTATCACTTCCCACCGGTCAAAAGGGACATCCACAAAATGTGTAAAAACCAGAAAGGCAAGACAGGCCCTGGAGAACAGGGAGCCTTGTTATGCTGATGGGCGGGATGTAAGTTGCCAACTGCCTCACTGGAGGAGTGCATTGTGTTCCCTAAAACAAGTAAACAACAGAGCTACAGAGCGAAGGACACTTCCAGTCTAGGGAATATACCTTGGGAAAACTGAAAATCCATAAGACAGAGCCACGCCCAAATTGAGGGCTGCACTGCTTACAGGAACCTCAACCTGGGTACACCTGAAATATCCCAGGAAATATATTGGTAAGGGTGAACTGCTGCCACCTTGTGGCCGTTTCACACAACAGCAGCTTTAATCCCAAGGATAATGGTCAGTTGATATTCAAAATCATTGCAGGCCTGTAAATGACACCTGCCCTGAAAACAAATCCTCGGGTCACATAACGACCAAAAAATTCAAAGGACGTCCATATTTCAAAACGACCATTTCAAAAGGCATATTTTACGCACATTAGTGTTCTGCTTCTTTTCCTGTCTTCCATTTTTGTTAAAAAACACGGGAATGGAAAAAGGCATCCCTCCGAATGGGCGAAAATCGTTGCAGACGAATTAATGGACAGAGGTTTATTCTCCAATATATATAAACAGCTCATGCAGCTTAATATTAAAAAAAACAAATAACCCAAAAAAATGGCCAGAAGATCTAAAGAGACGTTTCTTCAAAGGAGACACAGAGATGGCCTAGACGCACATGAAAAGCTGCTCAACAGCACTAATTATCAGAGAAATGCAAATCAAAACTACAATGAGGTATCACCTCACACCTGTTAGAATCGGCATCATCAGAAAATCTAAAAACAACCAATTCTGGGGAGGGTGTGGACAAAAGGAGCCCTCTTCCACTATTGGTGGGAATGTAAATTGATACAGTCACTATGGAGAACAGTATGGAGTTTCCTTAAAAAAACTAGAAATAGAATTACCATCTGATCCAGCAATCCCACTTCTGGGCATATACCCAGAGAAAACCGTATTTCAAAAAGGCACATTCACCACAAAGTTCGTTGCAGCACTATTTACAATAGCCAGGTAATGGAAGCAACCTAAATGCCCACAGACAGATGAATGGATAAAGATGTGGTACATATATGAAATGGAATATTACTCGGCCATAAAAATGAATGAAACTGGGTCATTTGTAGAGACATCGATGGATCGAGAGACTGTCATACAGAATGAAGTAAGTCAGAAAGAGGAAAACAAATATTGTATATTAATGCATATATGTGGAGCCTAAAAATGGTACAGGTGAACTTGTTTGCAGGGAAGAAATAGACACACAGAGGTAGAGAACAAACGTATGGACACCAAGTGTGGGAAGCCATGGGGTGGTGGTGGTGGGATGAGTTGGGAGTTTGGGATTGACCTGTGTACATGTATATGCATAAAATACATAACTAATAATAACGTGCTGTATAAAAAAAATAAATAAAATTAAATTTCAAAATTTTAAAAAATAAAATTTAAAAATAAAACAGAAAAAAGTTCTTCCCGTCACACAGATGTATTTATAGGAATGAATTATTTCCATGCTTATATCTATAAATACATAAAAGAGGAATAAAATCTAACTTGAACCATAAAAGAAAAAAAAACCTGAACCCACGAGTTATACAGAGGAAAACCCTATCAGGGCACTTGCTCCAGTGGTAAACAATTCTGAAATTGGTCAGAGGTGGGGAAGCATCTCCCATACAGCCATCAACACACACCCCACACAAGGAGCGTACTCATTGCAAAGCTGGGGGACCGTGCCGAGGCATCTGTGAGTAAACGTGAGCTGAGCCCCAGGCCAGCTGCTGCTGAACTCTTCCCACCCTTTCCAGGTAAAACACCTGAATATGTACAAGGGCTTGAAAGCCTAGAGGAAGGACCGTGGAGCCACATCAGCGACAGCACGCAGGCGAACTTGGTGCCTTCAGGCCAGCCAGGGTGGTCCTGGCCCCGGGCGCTCTTCCAGAAGCTTTCCATTGCCCTGCCTGAGATACCCCTCCTGTCCCGGACCCCACTGCTTTTTTCCTTCCTCACCTCTGTCCGGAGAGAAATTCCAGTGGAAGGTATGGGTTACACAACCTCTACTTACAGGCGGCAGCCTGGCAACTCCTGCAGAAAGGCCAGCAGAACCCCACTCACACCGGGCCACCCACAAAGCTGTGGCCCCTCACTCCCTCCCACCAGCACAGCCCCGAGACCGCTGACAGGGCAGAGAATATGGAGTCAGGCACAGCTTCAGGGGCTATTGCTGCCTGGAGCACTGTTTATATTGACCTCAACGAGGCACACCTGGGGAGGGCGGGCCGGCAGGGTAAGTCTGCCCAGGTCAGCTAATCCACAACCCTCAGGGAATCACATTGTTGAAAATGGACCCCGCTAAGGCAGAAGAGAAGCCAAGGGAAAAAAGGACACAATGCCATTTGCAGCACCGTAGATGAGTCTAGAAGTAATCACGTGACTTGTAGTAAGTCAGAAAGTGAAAGACACATATCATATCATATCACTTATAGGTGTTACCTAAAAATGGATACCAGGGCAGATATTTCCACGGAGAAGGGCAATCACAGATTCATTAAACAAACTTATGGTTCACCAAAGGAAACGTGTGAGGATTGGTTTCATTACGATATCGGGGTTAACAGACATCTACAAACACAGGTGACATATATAATCACCAAAGACCTACAGAATACCAAGAGAGGACTACTCAACATTCTGTCATAACGTACATGGGAAAAGGATCCCAGGAAGAACAGACATGTGTATATGTGTAAAAGAACCACATCTTCCACACCTACAACAAGCCAAACATTGTAATCAAACTTGCTGTAAGAAAAAATAAAAAAATAAATTAAAAACACGAACAAGAAGTAGTGAGACAAACGTGAGGGGCTTTCTCCTGGCACATTCCATTCTAAACTCCGATCTAGAACACCACTTCCACTGAGGCTCTCTTGCCCTAGTAACCAGATTTGGTAAGGGTGAACTGCTGCCACCTTGTGGCCGTTTCACACAACAGCAGCTTTAATCCCAGCGCTAATGGTCAGTTGATATTCAAAATCATTGCAGGCCTGTAAATGACACCTGCCCTGAAAACAAATCCTGGGGTCACATATCGACCAAAAAATTCAAAGGACGTCCATATTTCAAAACGACCGTTTCAAAAGGCATATTTTACGCACATTAGTGTTCTGCTTCTTTTCCTTTCTTTCCTTTTTTGTTAAAAAACACGGGAATGGAAAAAGGCATCCCTCAGAATGGGCGAAAATCGTTGCAGACGAATCAATGGACAGAGGTTTAATCTCCAATATATATAAACAGCTCATGCAGCTTAATATTAAAAAAACAAACAACCCAAAAAAAATGGCCAGAAGATCTAAAGAGACGTTTCTTCAAAGGAGACACAGAGATGGCCTAGACGCACATGAAAAGCTGCTCAACAGCACTAATTATCAGAGAAATGCAAATCAAAACTACAATGAGGTTTCACCTCACACCTGTTAGAATCGGCATCATCAGAAAATCTACAAACAACCAATTCTGGGGAGGGTGTGGACAAAAGGAGCCCTCTTCCACTATTGGTGGGAATGTAAATTGATACAGTCACTATGGAGAACAGTATGGAGTTTCCTTAAAAAAACTAGAAATAGAATTACCATCTGATCCAGCAATCCCACTTCTGGGCATATACCCAGAGAAAACCGTATTTCAAAAAGGCACATTCACCACAAAGTTCGTTGCAGCACTATTTACAATAGCCAGGTAATGGAAGCAACCTAAATGCCCACAGACAGATGAATGGATAAAGATGTGGTACATATATGAAATGGGATATTACTCGGCCATAAAAAGGAATGAAACTGGGTCATTTGTAGAGACATCGATGGATCGAGAGACTGTCATACAGAATGAAGTAAGTCAGAAAGAGGAAAAAAGTATTGTATATTAATGCATATATATGGAGCCTAAAAATGGTACAGGTGAACTGGTTTGCAGGGAAGAAATAGAGACACAGAGGTAGAGAACAAACGTATGGACACCAAGTGTGGGAAGCCATGGGGTGGTGGTGGTGGGATGAGTTGGGAGTTTGGGATTGACCTGTGTACATGTATATGCATAAAATACATAACTAATAATAACGTGCTGTATAAAAAAAATAAATAAAATTAAATTTCAAAATTTTAAAAAATAAAATTTAAAAATAAAACAGAAAAAAGTTCTTCCCGTCACACAGATGTATTTATAGGAATGAATTATTTCCATGCTTATATCTATAAATACATAAAAGAGGAATAAAATCTAACTTGAACCATAAAAGAAAAAAAAACCTGAACCCACGTGTTATACAGAGGAAAACCCTATCAGGGCACTTGCTCCAGTGGTAAACAATTCTGAAATTGGTCAGAGGTGGGGAAGCATCTCCCATACACCAATCAACACACACCCCACACAAGGAGCGTCCTCATTGCAAAGCTGGGGGACCGTGCCGAGGCATCTGTGAGTAAACGTGAGCTGAGCCCCAGGCCAGCTGCTGCTGAACTCTTCCCACCCTTTCCAGGTAAAACACCTGAATATGTACAAGGGCTTGAAAGCCTAGAGAAAGGACCGTGGAGCCACATCAGCGACAGCACGCAGGGAACTTGGTGCCTGCAGGCCAGCCAGGGTGGTCCTGGACGCGGGCGCTCTTCCAGAAGCTTTCCATTGCCCTGCCTGAGATACCCCTCCTGTCCCGGACCCCACTGCTTTTTTCCTTCCTCACCTCTGTCCGGAGAGAAATTCCAGTGGAAGGTATGGGTGACACAACCTCTACTTACAGGCGGCAGCCTGGCAACTCCTGCAGAAAGACCAGCAGAACCCCACTCACACCGGGCCACCCACAAAGCTGTGGCCCCTCATTCCCTCCCACCAGCACAGCCCCGAGACCGCTGACGGGGCAGAGAATATGGAGTCAGGCACAGATTCAGGGGCTATTGTTGCCTGGAGCGCTGTTTATATTGACCTCAACGAGGCACACCTGGGGAGGGCGGGCCGGCAGGGTAAGGCTGCCCAGGTCAGCTAATCCACAACCCTCAGGGAATCACATTGTTGAAAATGGACCCCGCTAAGGCAGAAGAGAAGCCAAGGGAAAAAAGGACACAATGCCATTTGCAGCACCGTAAATGAGTCTAGAAGTAATCACGTGACTTGTAGTAAGTCAGAAAGTGAAAGACACATATCATATCATATCACTTATAGGTGTTACCTAAAAATGGATACCAGGGCAGCTATTTCCACGGAGAAGGGCAATCACAGATTCATTAAACAAACTTATGGTTCACCAAAGGAAAGGTGTGAGGATTGGTTTCATTACGATATCGGGGTTAACAGACATCTACAAACACAGGTGACATATATAATCACCAAAGACCTACAGAATACCAAGAGAGGACTACTTAACATTCTGTCATAACGTACATGGGAAAAGGATCCCAGGAAGAACAGACATGTGTATATGTGTAAAAGAACCACATCTTCCACACCTACAACAAGCCAAACGTTGTAATCAAACTTGCTGTAAGAAAAAATAAAACATTAAATTAAAAACACGAACAAGAAGTAGTGAGACAAACGTGAGGGGCTTTCTCCTGGCACATTCCATTCTAAACTCCAATCTAGAACACCACTTCCACTGAGGCTCTCTTGCCCTAGTAACCAGATTTGGTAAGGGTGAACTGCTGCCACCTTGTGGCCGTTTCACACAACAGCAGCTTTAATCCCAACGCTAATGGTGAGTTGATATTCAAAATCATTGCAGGCCTGTAAATGACACCTGCCCTGAAAACAAATCCTGGGGTCACATATCGACCAAAATATTCAAAGGACGTCCATATTTCAAAACGACCGTTTCAAAAGGCATATTTTACGCACATTAGTGTTCTGCTTCTTTTCCTTTCTTTCCTTTTTTGTTAAAAAACACGGGAATGGAAAAAGGCATCCCTCAGAATGGGCGAAAATCGTTGCAGACGAATCAATGGACAGAGGCTTAATCTCCAATATATATAAACAGCTCATGCAGCTTAATATTAAAAAAACAAACAACCCAAAAAAATGGGCAGAAGATCTAAAGAGACGTTTCTTCAAAGGAGACACAGAGATGGCCAAGACGCACATGAAAAGCTGCTCAACAGCACTAATTATCAGAGAAATGCAAATCAAAACTACAATGAGGTTTCACCTCACACCTGTTAGAATCGGCATCATCAGAAAATCTACAAACAACCAATTCTGGGGAGGGTGTGGACAAAAGGAGCCCTCTTCCACTATTGGTGGGAATGTAAATTGATACAGTCAGTATGGAGAACAGTATGGAGTTTCCTTAAAAAAACTAGAAATAGAATTACCATCTGATCCAGCAATCCCACTTCTGGGCATATACCCAGATAAAACCGTATTTCAAAAAGGCACATTCACCACAATGTTCCTTGCAGCACTATTTACAATAGCCAGGTAATGGAAGCAACCTAAATGCCCACAGACAGATGAATGGATAAAGATGTGGTACATATATGAAATGGAATATTACTCGGCCATAAAAAGGAATGAAACTGGGTCATTTGTAGAGACATCGATGGATCGAGAGACTGTCATACAGAATGAAGGAAGTCAGAAAGAGGAAAACAAATATTGAATATTAATGCATATATGTGGAGCCTACAAATGGTACAGATGAACTGGTTTGCAGGGAAGAAATAGAGACACAGAGGTAGAGAACAAACGTATGGACACCAAGTGTGGGAAGCCATGGGGTGGTGGTGGTGGGATGAGTTGGGAGTTTGGGATTGACCTGTGTACATGTATATGCATAAAATACATAACTAATAATAACGTGCTGTATAAAAAAAATAAATAAAATTAAATTTCAAAATTTTAAAAAATAAAATTTAAAAATAAAACAGAAAAAAGTTCTTCCCGTCACACAGATGTATTTATAGGAATGAATTATTTCCATGCTTATATCTATAAATACATAAAAGAGGAATAAAATCTAACTTGAACCATAAAAGAAAAAAAAAACCTGAACCCACGAGTTATACAGAGGAAAACCCTATCAGGGCACTTGCTCCGGTGGTAAACAATTATGAAATTGGTCAGAGGTGGGGAAGCATCTCCCATACAGCCATCAACCCACCCCCCACGCAAGAGCGACCTCATTGCAAAGCTTGGGGACCGTGCCGAGGCATCTGTGAGTAAACGTGAGCTGAGCCCCAGGCCAGCTGCTGCTGAACTTTTCCCACCCTTTCCAGGTAAAACACCTGAATATGTACAAGGGCTTGAAAGCCTAGAGGAAGGACCGTGGAGCCACACCAGCTACAGCACGCAGGCCAACTTGGTGCCTGCAGGCCAGCCAGCCCACTGGTCCTGGACCCTGGCGCTCTTCCAGAAGCTTTCCATTGCCCTGCCTGAGATACCCCTCCTGTCCCGGCCCCCACTGCTTTTTTCCTTCCTCACCTCTGTCCGGAGAGAAATTCCAGCGGAAGGTATGGGTGACACACCCTCTTATTTACAAGCGGCAGCCTGGCAACTCCTGCAGAAAGGCCAGCAGAACCCCACTCACACCGGGCCACCCACAAAGCTGTGGCCCCTCACTCCCTCCCACCAGCACAGCCCCGAGACTGATGACGGGGCAGAGAATATGGAGTCAGGCACAGCTTCAGGGGCTATTGCTGCCTGGAGCGCTGTTTATATTGACCTCAACGAGGCACACCTGGGGAGGGCGGGCCGGCAGGGTAAGGCTGCCCAGGTCAGCTAATCCACAACCCTCAGGGAATCACATTGTTGAGAATGGACCCCGCTAAGGCAGAAGAGAAGCCAAGGAAAAAAGGACACAATGCCATTTGCAGCACCGTAGATGAGTCTAGAAGTAATCACGTGACTTGTAGTAAGTCAGAAAGTGAAAGACACATATCCTATCATATCACTTATAGGTGTTACCTAAAAATGGATACCAGGGCAGATATTTCCACGGAGAAGGGCAATCACAGATTCATTAAACAAACTTATGGTTCACCAATGGAAAGGTGTGAGGATTGGTTTCATTACGATATCGGGGTTAACAGACATATACAAACACAGGTGACATATATAATCACCAAAGACCTACAGAATACCAAGAGAGGACTACTCAACATTCTGTCATAACGTACATGGGAAAAGGATCCCAGGAAGTACAGTCATCTGTATATGTGTAAAAGAACCACATCTTCCACACCTACAACAAGCCAAACATTGTAATCAAACTTGCTGTAAGAAAAAATAAAAAATTAAATTAAAAACACGAACAAGAAGTAGTGAGACAAACGTGAGGGGCTTTCTCCTGGCACATTCCATTCTAAACTCCAATGTAGAACACCACTTCCACTGAGGCTCTCTTGCACAGGTTACCAGATTTGGTAAGGGTGAACTGCTGCCACCTTGTGGCCGTTTCACACAACAGCAGCTTTAATCCCAACGCTAATGGTCAGTTGATATTCAAAATCATTGCAGGCCTGTAAATGACACCTGCCCTGAAAACAAATCCTGGGGTCACATATCGACCAAAATATTCAAAGGACGTCCATATTTCAAAACGACCGTTTCAAAAGGCATATTTTACGCACATTAGTGTTCTGCATCTTTTCCTTTCTTTCCTTTTTTGTTAAAAAACACGGGAATGGAAAAAGGCATCCCTCAGAATGGGCGAAAATCGTTGCAGACGAATCAATGGACAGAGGTTTAATCTCCAATATATATAAAAAGCTCATGCAGCTTAATATTAAAAAAAACAAACAACCCAAAAAAATGGGCAGAAGATCTAAAGAGACGTTTGTTCAAAGGAGACACAGAGATGGCCAAGACGCACATGAAAAGCTGCTCAACAGCACTAATTATCAGAGAAATGCAAATCAAAACTACAATGAGGTTTCACCTCACACCTGTTAGAATCGGCATCATCAGAAAATCTACAATCAACCAATTCTGGGGAGGGTGTGGACAAAAGGAGCCCTCTTCCACTATTGGTGGGAATGTAAATTGATACAGTCACTATGGAGAACAGTATGGAGTTTCCTTAAAAAAACTAGAAATAGAATTACCATCTGATCCAGCAATCCCACTTCTGGGCATATACCCAGAGAAAACCGTAAATCAAAAAGGCACATTCACAACAATGTTCGTTGCAGCACTATTTACAATAGCCAGGTAATGGAAGCAACCTAAATGCCCACAGACAGATGAATGGATAAAGATGTGGTACATATATGAAATGCAATATTACTCGGCCATAAAAAGGAATGAAACTGGGTCATTTGTAGAGACATTGATGGATCGAGAGAGTGTCATACAGAACGAAGTAAGTCAGAAAGAGGAAAACAAATATTGTATATTAATGCATATATGTGGAGCCTAACAATGGTACAGATGAACTGGTTTGCAGGGCAGAAATAGAGACACAGAGGTAGAGAACAGACGTATGGACACCAAGTGTGGGAAGCCATGGGGTGGTGGTGGTGGGATGAGTTGGGAGTTTGGGATTGACCTGTGTACATGTATATGCATAAAATACATAACTAATAATAACGTGCTGTATAAAAAAATAAATAAAATTAAATTTCAAAATTTTAAAAAATAAAATTTAAAAATAAAACAGAAAAAAGTTCTTCCCGTCACACAGATGTATTTATAGGAATGAATTATTTCCATGCTTATATCTATAAATACATAAAAGAGGAATAAAATCTAACTTGAACCATAAAAGAAAAAAAATCCTAAACCCACGAGTTATACAGAGGAAAACCCTATCAGGGCACTTGCTGCCGTGGTAAACAATTCTGAAATTGGTCAGAGGTGGGGAACCATCTCCCATACAGCCAGCAACCCACCCCCCACGCAAGGAGCGTCCTCATTGCAAAGCTGGGGGACCGTGCCGAGGCCTCTGTGAGTAAACGTGAGCTGAGCCCCAGGCCAGCTGCTGCTGAACTGTTCCCACCCTTTCCAGGTAAAACACCTGAATATGTACAAGGGCTTGAAAGCCTAGAGGAAGGACCGTGGAGCCACACCAGCGACAGCACGCAGGCCAAGTTGGTGCCTGCAGGCCAGCCAGGGTGGTCCTGGCCCCGGGCGCTCTTACAGAAGCTTTCCATTGCCCTGCCTGAGATACCCTTCCTGTCCCGGCCCCCACTGCTTTTTTCCTTCCTCACCTCTGTCCGGAGAGAAATTCCAGCGGAAGGTATGGGTGACACAACCTCTTCTTTACAGGCGGCAGCCTGGCAACTCCTGCAGAAAGGCCAGCAGAACCCCACTCACACCGGGCCACCCACAAAGCTGTATCGCCTCAATCCCTCCCACCAGCACAGCCCCGAGACTGCTGACGGGGCAGAGAATATGGAGTCAGGCACAGCTTCAGGGGCTATTGCTGCCTGGAGCGCTGTTTATATTGACCTCAACGAGGCACACCTGGGGAGGGCGGCCCGGCAGGGTAAGGCTGCCCAGGTCAGCTAATCCACAACCCTCAGGGAATCACATTGTTGAAAATGGACCCCGCTAAGGCAGAAGAGAAGCCAAGGAAAAAAAGGACACAATGCCATTTGCAGCAGCGTAGATGAGTCTAGAAGTAATCACGTGACTTGTAGTAAGTCAGAAAGTGAAAGACACATATCATATCATATCACTTATAGGTGTTACCTAAAAATGGATACCAGGGCAGATATTTCCACGGAGAAGGGCAATCACAGATTCATTAAACAAACTTATGGTTCACCAATGGAAAGGTGTGAGGATTGGTTTCATTACGATATCGGGGTTAACAGACATATACAAACACATGTGACATATATAATCACCAAAGACCTACAGAATACCAAGAGAGGACTACTCAACATTCTGTCATAACGTACATGGGAAAAGGATCCCAGGAAGGACAGACATCTGTATATGTGTAAAACAACCACATCTTCCACACTTACAACAAGCCAAACATTGTAATCAAACTTGCTGTAATAAAAAATAAAAAATTTATTTAAAAACACGAACAAGAAATAGTGAGACAAACGTGAGGGGCTTTCTCCTGGCACATTCCATTCTAAACTCCTATCTAGAACACCACTTCCACTGAGGCTCTCTTGCCCTAGTAACCAGATTTGGTAAGGGTGAACTGCTGCCACCTTGTGGCCGTTTCACACAACAGCAGCTTTAATCCCAACGCTAATGGTCAGTTGATATTCAAAATCATTGCAGGCCTGTAAATGACACCTGCCCTGAAAACAAATCCTGGGGTCACATATTGACCAAAAAATTCAAAGGACGTCCATATTTCAAAACGACCGTTTCAAAAGGCATATTTTACGCACATTAGTGTTCTGCTTCTTTTCCTTTCTTTCCTTTTTTGTTAAAAAACAACGGGAATGGAAAAAGGCATCCCTAAGAATGGGCCAAAATCGTTGCAGACGAATCAATTGACAGAGGTTTAATCTCCAATATATATAAACAACTCATGCAGCTTAATATTAAAAAAAACAAACAACCCCCCAAAAAATGGGCAGAAGATCTAAAGAGACGTTTCTTCAAAGGAGACACAGAGATGGCCAAGACGCACATGAAAAGCTGCTCAACAGCACTAATTATTAGAGAAATGCAAATCAAAACTACAATGAGGTATCACCTCACACCTGTTAGAATCGGCATCATCAGAAAATCTACAAACAACCAATTCTGGGGAGGGTGTGGACAAAAGGAGCCCTCTTCCACTATTGGTGGGAATGTAAATTGATACAGTCACTATGGAGAACAGTATGGAGTTTCCTTAAAAAAATTAGAAATAGAATTACCATCTGATCCAGCAATCCCACTTCTGAGCATATACCCAGAGAAAACCGTATTTCAAAAGGGCACATTCACCACAATGTTCGTTGCAGCACTATTTACAATAGCCAGGTAATGGAAGCAACCTAAATGCCCACAGACAGATGAATGGATAAAGATGTGGTACATATATAAAATGGAATATTACTCGGCCATTAAAAGGAATGAAACTGGGTCATTTGTAGAGACATCGATGGATCGAGAGACGGTCATCCAGAATGAAGTCAGAAAGAGGAAAACAAATATTGTATATTAATACATGTATGTGGAGCCTAAAAATGGTACAGATGAACTGGTTTGCAGGGAAGAAATAGAGACTCAGAGGTAGAGAACAAACGTATGGACACCAAGTGTGGGAAGCCATGGGGTTGTGGTGGTGGGATGAGTTGGGAGTTTGGGATTGACCTGTATACATGTATATGCATAAAATACATAACTAATAATAACGTGCTGTATAAAAAATAAATAAAATTAAATTTCAAAATTTTAAAAAATAAAATTTAAAAATAAAACAGAAAAAAGTTCTTCCTGTCACACAGATGTATTTATAGGAATGAATTATTTCCATGCTTATATCTATAAATACATAAAAGAGGAATAAAATCTAACTTAAACCATAAAAGAAAAAAAAAAAAACCTGAACCCACCAGTTATACAAAGGAAAACCCTAGCAGGGCACTTGCTCCAGTGGTAAACAATTCTGAAATTGGTCAGAGGTGGGGAATCATCTCCCATACAGCCAGCAACCCACCCCCCACGCAAGGAGCGTCCTCATTGCAAAGCTGGGGGACCGTGCCGAGGCCTCTGTGAGTAAACGTGAGCTGAGCCCCAGGCCAGCTGCTGCTGAACTCTTCCCACCCTTTCCAGGTAAAACACCTGAATATGTACAAGGGCTTGAAAGCCTAGAGGAAGGACCGTGGAGCCACACCAGCGACAGCACGCAGGCCAACTTGGTGCCTGCAGGCCAGCCAGGGTGGTCCTGGCCCCGGGCGCTCTTCCAGAAGCTTTCCATTGCCCTGCCTGAGATACCCTTCCTGTCCCGGCCCCGACTGCTTTTTTCCTTCCTCACCTCTGTCCGGAGAGAAATTCCAGCGGAAGGTATGGGTGACACAACCTCTTCTTTACAGGCGGCAGCCTGGCAACTCCTGCAGAAAGGCCAGCAGAACCCCACTCACACCGGGCCACCCACAAAGCTGTATCGCCTCAATCCCTCCCACCAGCACAGCCCCGAGACTGCTGACGGGGCAGAGAATATGGAGTCAGGCACAGCTTCAGGGGCTATTGCTGCCTGGAGCGCTGTTTATATTGACCTCAACGAGGCACACCTGGGGAGGGCGGGCCGGCAGGGTAAGGCTGCCCAGGTCAGCTAATCCACAACCCTCAGGGAATCACATTGTTGAAAATGGACCCCGCTAAGGCAGAAGAGAAGCCAAGGAAAAAAAGGACACAATGCCATTTGCAGCAGCGTAGATGAGTCTAGAAGTAATCACGTGACTTGTAGTAAGTCAGAAAGTGAAAGACACATATCATATCATATCACTTATAGGTGTTACCTAAAAATGGATACCAGGGCAGATATTTTCACAGAGAAGGGCAATCACAGATTCATTAAACAAACTTATGGTTCACCAATGGAAAGGTGTGAGGATTGGTTTCATTACGATATCGGGGTTAACAGACATATACAAACACAGGTGACATATATAATCACCAAAGACCTACAGAATACCAAGAGAGGACTACTCAACATTCTGTCATAACGTACATGGGAAAAGGATCCCAGGAAGGACAGACATCTGTATATGTGTAAAAGAACCACATCTTCCACACTTACAACAAGCCAAACATTGTAATCAAACTTGCTGTAATAAAAAATAAAAAATTTATTTAAAAACACGAACAAGAAATAGTGAGACAAACGTGAGGGGCTTTCTCCTGGCACATTCCATTTTAAATTCCAATCTAGAACTCCACTTCCACTGAGGCTCTCTTGCCCTAGTAACCAGATTTGGTAAGGGTGAACTGCTGCCACCTTGTGGCCGTTTCACACAACAGCAGCTTTAATCCCAGCGCTAATGGTCAGTTGATATTCAAAATCATTGCAGGCCTGTAAATGACACCTGCCCTGAAAACAAATCCTGGGGTCACATATCGACCAAAAAATTCAAAGGACGTCCATATTTCAAAACGACCGTTTCAAAAGGCATATTTTACGCACATTAGTGTTCTGCTTCTTTTCCTTTCTTTCCTTTTTTGTTAAAAAACACGGGAATGGAAAAAGGCATCCCTCAGAATGGGCGAAAATCGTTGCAGACGAGTTAATGGACAGAGGTTTAATCTCCAATATATATAAACAGCTCATGCAGCTTAATATTAAATAAACAAACAACCCAATCCAAAAATGGGCAGAAGATCTAAAGAGACGTTTCTTCAAAGAAGACACAGAGATGGCCAAGACGCACATGAAAAGCTGCTCAACAGCACTAATTATTAGAGAAATGCAAATCAAAACTACAATGAGGTATCACCTCACACCTGTTAGAATCGGCATCATCAGAAAATCTACAAACAACCAATTCTGGGGAGGGTGTGGACAAAAGGAGCCCTCTTCCACTATTGGTGGGAATGTAAATTGATACAGTCACTATGGAGAACAGTATGGAGTTTCCTTAAAAAATCTAGAAATAGAATTACCATCTGATCCAGCAATCCCACTTCTGGCCATATACCCAGAGAAAACCGTATTTCAAAAAGGCATATTCACCACAATGTTCGTTGCAGCACTATTTACAATAGCCAGGTAATGGAAGCAACCTAAATGCCCACAGACAGATGAATGGATAAAGATGTGGTACATATATAAAATGGAATATTACTCGGCCATTAAGAGGAATGAAACTGGGTCATTTGTAGAGACATCGATGGATCGAGAGACTGTCATACAGAATGAAGTAAGTCAGAAAGAGGAAAACAAATATTGTATATTAATGCATATATGTGGAGCCTAAAAATGGTACAGATGAACTGGTTTGCAGGGAAGAAATAGAGACACAGAGGTAGAGAACAAACGTATGGACACCAAGTGTGGGAAGCCATGGTGTGGTGGTGGTGGGATGAGTTGGGAGTTTGGGATTGACCTGTATACATGTATATGCATAAAATACATAACTAATAATAACGTGCTGTATAAAAAAAATAAATAAAATTAAATTTCAAAATTTAAAAAAATAAAATTTAAAAATAAAACAGAAAAAAGTTCTTCCCGTCACACAGATGTATTTATAGGAATGAATTATTTCCATGCTTATATCTATAAATACATAAAAGAGGAATAAAATCTAACTTGAACCATAAAAGAAAAAAAAAACCAGAACCCACGAGTTATACAGAGGAAAACCCTATCAGGGCACTTGCTCCAGTGGTAAACAATTCTGAAATTGGTCAGAGGTGGGGAATAATCTCCCATACAGCCAGCAACCCACCACCCACACAAGGAGCATCCTCATTGCAAAGCTGGGGGACCGTGCCGAGGCATCTGTGAGTAAACGTGAGCTGAGCCCCAGGCCAGCTGCTGCTGAACTGTTCCCACCCTTTCCAGGTAAAACACCTGAATATGTACAAGGGCTTGAAAGCCTAGAGGAAGGACCGTGGAGCCACACCAGCAACAGCACGCAGGCCAACTTGGTGCCTGAAGGCCAGCCAGGGTGGTCCTGGCCCCGGGCGCTCTTCCAGAAGCTTTCCATTGCCCTGCCTGAGATACCCCTCCTGTCCCGGCCCCCACTGCTTTTTTCCTTCCTCACCTCTGTCCGGAGAGAAATTCCAGCGGAAGGTATGGGTGACACATCATCTTCTTTACAGGCGGCAGCCTGGCAACTCCTGCAGAAAGGCCAGCAGAACCCCACACAACGGGCCACCCACAAAGCTGTGGTCCCTCATTGCCTCCCACCAGCACAGCCCCGAGAATGCTGACGGGGCAGAGAATATGGAGTCAGGCACAGCTTCAGGGGCTATTGCTGCCTGGAGCTCTGTTTATATTGACCTCAAAGAGGCACACCTGGGGAGGGCGGGCTGGCAGGGTAAGGCTGCCCAGGTCTGCTAATCCACAACCCTCAGGGAATCACATTGTTGAAAATGGACCCCGCTAAGGCAGAAGAGAAGCCAAGGGAAAAAGGACACAATGCCATTTGTAGCACCGTAGATGAGTCTAGAAGTAATCACGTAACTTGTAGTAAGTCAGAAAGTGAAAGACACATATCATATCATATCACTTATAGGCGTTACCTAAAAATGGATACCAGGACAGATATTTCCACGGAGAAGGGCAATCACAGATTCATTAAACAAACTTATGGTTCACCAATGGAAAGGTGTGAGGATTGGTTTCATTACGATATCGGGGTTAACAGACATATACAAACACAGGTGACATATATAATCACCAAAGACCTACAGAATACCAAGAGAGGACTACTCAACATTCTGTCATAACGTACGTGGGAAAAGGATCCCAGGAAGAACAGACATCTGTATATGTGTAAAAGAACCACATCTTCCACACCTACAACCTGCCAAACATTGTAATCAAACTTGCTGTAATAAAAAATAAAAAATTAAATTAAAAATACGAACAAGAAGTAGTGAGACAAACGTGAGGGGCTTTCTCCTGGCACATTCCATTCTAAATTCCAATCTAGAACACCACTTCCACTGAGGCTCTCTTGCCCTAGTAACCAGATTTGGTAAGGGTGAACTGCTGCCACCTTGTGGCCGTTTCACACAACAGCAGCTTTAATCCCAACGCTAATGGTCAGTTGATATTCAAAATCATTGCAGGCCTGTAAATGACACCTGCCCTGAAAACAAATCCTGGGGTCACATATCGACCAAAAAATTCAAAGGACGTCCATATTTCAAAACAACCATTTCAAAAGGCATATTTTACGCACATTAGTGTTCTGCTTCTTTTCCTTTCTTTCATTTTTTGTTAAAAAACACGGGAATGGAAAAAGGCATCCCTCAGAATGGGAGAAAATCGTTGCAGACGAATCAATGGACAGAGGTTTAATCTCCAATATATATAAACAGCTCATGCAGCTTAATATTAAAAAAAACAAACAACCCCAAAAAAATGGGCAGAAGATCTAAAGAGACGTTTCTTCAAAGGAGACACAGAGATGGCCAAGACGCACATGAAAAGCTGCTCAACAGCACTAATTATTAGAGAAATGCAAATCAAAACTACAATGAGGTATCACCTCACACCTGTTAGAATCGGCATCATCAGAAAATCTACAAACAACCAATTCTGGGGAGGGTGTGGACAAAAGGAGCCCTCTTCCACTATTGGTGGGAATGTAAATTGATACAGTCACTATGGAGAACAGTATGGAGTTTCCGTAAAAAATCTAGAAATAGAATTACCATCTGATCCAGCAATCCCACTTCTGGCCATATACCCAGAGAAAACCGTATTTCAAAAAGGCACATTCACCACAATGTTCGTTGCAGCACTATTTACAATAGCCAGGTAATGGAAGCAACCTAAATGCCCACAGACAGATGAATGGATAAAGATGTGGTACATACATGAAATGGAATATTACTCGGCCATAAAAAGGAATGAAACTGGGTCATTTGTAGAGACATCGATGGATCGAGAGACTGTCATACAGAATGAAGTAAGTCAGAAAGAGGAAAACAAATATTGTATATTAACGCATATATGTGGAGCCTAAAAATGGTACAGATGAACTGGTTTGCAGGGAAGAAATAGAGACACAGAGGTAGAGAACAAACGTATGGACACCAAGTGTGGGAAGCCATGGTGTGGTGGTGGTGGGATGAGTTGGGAGTTTGGGATTGACCTGTATACATGTATATGCATAAAATACATAACTAATAATAACGTGCTGTATAAAAAAATAAATAAAATTAAACTTCAAAATTTAAAAAAATAAAATTTAAAAAGAAAACAGAAAAAAGTTCTTCCCGTCACACAGATGTATTTATAGGAATGAATTATTTCCATGCTTATATCTATAAATACATAAAAGAGGAATAAAATCTAACTTGAACCATAAAAGAAAAAAAAAATCCTGAACCCACGAGTTATACAGAGGAAAACCCTATCAGGGCACTTGCTCCAGTGGTAAACAATTCTGAAATAGGTCAGAGGTGGGGAATCATCTCCCATACAGCCAGCAACCCACCCCCCACGCAAGGAGCGTCCTCATTGCAAAGCTGGGGGACCGTGCCGAGGCATCTGTGAGTAAACGTGAGCTGAGCCCCAGGCCAGCTGCTGCTGAACTCTTCCCACCCTTTCCAGGTAAAACACCTGAATATGTACAAGGGCTTGAAAGCCTAGAGGAAGGACCGTGGAGCCACACCAGCAACAGCACGCAGGCCAACTTGGTGCCTGCAGGCCAGCCAGGGTGGTCCTTGTCCCGGGCGCTCTTCCAGAAGCTTTCCATTGCCCTGCCTGAGATACCCCTCCTGTCCCGGGCCCCACTGCTTTTTTCCTTCCTCACCTCTGTCCGGAGAGATATTCCAGCGGAAGGTATGCGTGACACATCCTCTTCTTTACAGGCGGCAGCCTGGCAACTCCTGCAGAAAGGCCAGCAGAACCCCACTCAGAGCGGGCCACCCACAAAGCTGTGGCCCCTCACTGCCTCCCACCAGCACAGCCCCGAGACTGCTGACGGGGCAGAGAATAAGGAGTCAGGCACAGCTTCAGGGGCTATTGCTGCCTGGAGCGCTGTTTATATTGACCTCAACGAGGCACACCTGGGGAGGGTGGGCCGGCAGGGTAAGGCTGCCCAGGTCAGCTAATCCACAACCCTCAGGGAATCACATTGTTGAAAATGGACCCCGATAAGACAGAAGAGAAGCCAAGGGAAAAAAGGACACAATGCCATTTGCAGCACCGTAGATGAGTCTAGAAGTAATCAGGTGACTTGTAGTAAGTCAGAAAGTGAAAGACACATATCATATCATATCACTTATAGGTGTTACCTAAAAATGGATACCAGGGCAGATATTTCCACGGAGAAGGGCAATCACAGATTTATTAAACAAACTTATGGTTCACCAATGGAAAGATGTGAGTATTGGTTTCATTACGATATCGGGGTTAACAGACATATACAAACACAGGTGACATATATAATCACCAAAGACCTACAGAATACCAAGAGAGGACTACTCAACATTCTGTCATAACGTACGTGGGAAAAGGATCCCAGGAAGAACAGTCATCTGTATATGTGTAAAAGAACCACATCTTCCACACCTACAACAAGCCAAACATTGTAATCAAACTTGCTGTAATAAAAAATAAAAAATTAAATTAAAAACACGAACAAGAAGTAGTGACCACAAACGTGAGGGGCTTTCTCCTGGCACATTCCATTCTAAATTCCAATCTAGAACAGCACTTCCCCTGAGGCTCTCTTGCCCTAGTAACCAGATTTGGTAAGGGTGAACTGCTGCCACCTTGTGGCCGTTTCACACAACAGCAGCTTTAATCCCAACGCTAATGGTCAGTTGATATTCAAAATCATTGCAGGCCTGTAAATGACACCTGCCCTGAAAACAAATCCTGGGGTCACATATCGACCAAAAAATTCAAAGGACGTCCATATTTCAAAACGACCATTTCAAAAGGCATATTTTACGCCCATTGGTGTTCTGCTTCTTTTCCTTTCTTTCCTTTTTTGTTAAAAAACACGGGAATGGAAAAAGGCATCCCTCAGAATGGGCGAAAATCATTGCAGACGAATCAATGGACAGAGGTTTAATCTCCAATATATATAAACAGCTCATGCAGCTTAATATTAAAAAAACAAACAACCCCAAAAAAATGGGAAGAAGATCTAAAGAGACGTTTCTTCAAAGGAGACACAGAGATGGCCAAGACGCACATGAAAAGCTGCTCAACAGCACTAATTATTAGAGAAATGCAAATCAAAACTACAATGAGGTATCACCTCACACCTGTTAGAATCGGCATCATCAGAAAATCTACAAACAACCAATTCTGGGGAGGTGTGGACAAAAGGAGCCCTCTTCCACTATTGGTGGGAATGTAAATTGATACAGTCACTATGGAGAACAGTATGGAGTTTCCTTAAAAAATCTAGAAATAGAATTACCATCTGATCCAGCAATCCCACTTCTGGGCATATACCCAGCGAAAACCGTATTTCAAAAAGGCACATTCACCACAATGTTCGTTGCAGCACTATTTACAATAGCCAGGTAATGGAAGCAACCTAAATGCCCACAGACAGATGAATGGATAAAGATGTGGTACATATATAAAATGGAATATTACTCGGCCATAAAAAGGAATGAAACTGGGTCATTTGTAGAGACATCGATGGATCGAGAGACTGTCATACAGAATGAAGTAAGTCAGAAAGAGGAAAACAAATATTGTATATTAACGCATATATGTGGAGCCTAAAAATGGTACAGATGAACTGGTTTGCAGGGAAGAAATAGACACACAGAGGTAGAGAACAAACGTATGGACACCAAGTGTGGGAAGCCATGGGGTGGTGGTGGTGGGATGAGTTGGGAGTTTGGGTTTCACCTGTATACATGTATATGCATAAAATACATAACTAATAATAACGTGCTGTATAAAAAAAATAAATAAAATTAAATTTCAAAATTTTAAAAACTAAAATTTAAAAATAAAACAGAAAAAAGTTCTTCCCGTCACACAGATGTATTTATAGGAATGAATTATTTCCATGCTTATATCTATAAATACATAAAAGAGGAATAAAATCTAACTTGAACCATAAAAGAAAAAAAAATCCTGAACCCACGAGTTATACAGAGGAAAACCCTATCAGGGCACTTGCTCCAGTGGTAAACAATTCTGAAATAGGTCAGAGGTGGGGAATCATCTCCCATACAGCCAGCAACCCACCCCCCACGCAAGGAGCGTCCTCATTGCAAAGCTGGGGGACCGTGCCGAGGCATCTGTGAGTAAAGGTGAGCTGAGCCCCAGGCCAGCTGCTGCTGAACTGTTCCCACCCTTTCCAGGTAAAACACCTGAATATGTACAAGGGATTGAAAGCCTAGAAGAAGGACCGTGGAGCCACACCAGCGACAGCACGCAGGCCAACTTGGTGCCTGCAGGCCAGCCAGGGTGGTCCTGGCCCCGGGCGCACTTCCAGAAGCTTTCCATTGCCCTGCCTGAGATACCCCTCCTGTCCCGGCCCCCACTGCTTTTCTTCCTTCCTCACCTCTGTCCGGAGAGAAATTCCAGCGGAAGGTATGGGTGACACAACCTCTTCTTTACAGGCGGCAGCCTGGCAACTCCTGCAGAAAGGCCAGCAGAACCCCACTCACACCGGGCCAACCACAAAGCTGTGGCCCCTCACTCGCTCCCACCAGAACAGCCCCGAGACTGTTGACGGGGCAGAGAATATGGAGTCAGGCACAGCTTCAGGGTCTAATGCTGCCTGGAGCGCTGTTTATATTGACCTCAACGAGGCAAACCTGGGGAGGGCGGGCCGGCAGGGTAAGGCTGCCCAGGTCAGCTAATCCACAACCCTCAGGGAATCACATTGTTGAAAATGGACCCCGCTAAGGCAGAAGAGAAGCCAAGGGAAAAAAGGACACAATGCCATTTGCAGCACCGTAGATGAGTTTAGAAGTAATCACGTGACGTGTAGTAAGTCAGAAAGTGAAAGACACATATCATATCATATCACTTATAGGTGTTACCTAAAAATGGATACCAGGGCAGATATTTCCACGGAGAAGGGCAATCACAGATTCATTAAACAAACTTATGGTTCACCAATGGAAAGGTGTGAGGATTGGTTTCATTACGATATCGGCGTTAACAGACATATACAAACACAGGTGACATATATAATCACCAAAGACCTACAGAATACCAAGAGAGGACTACTCAACATTCTGTCATAACGTACGTGGGAAAAGGATCCCAGGAAGAACAGACATCTGTATATGTGTAAAAGAACCACATCTTCCACACCTACAACAAGCCAAACATTGTAATCAAATTTGCTGTAATAAAAAATAAAAAATTAAATTAAAATCACGAACAAGAAGTAGTGAGACAAACGTGAGGGGCTTTCTCCTGGCACATTCCATTCTAAATTCCAATCTAGAACACCACTTCCACTGAGGCTCTCTTGCCCTAGTAACCAGATTTTGTAAGGGTGAACTGCTGCCACCTTGTGTCCTTTTCACACAACAGCAGCTTTAATCCCAGCGCTAAAGGTCAGTTGATATTCAAAATCATTGCAGGCCTGTAAATGACACCTGCCCTGAAAACAAATCCTGGGGTCACATATCGACCAAAAAATTCAAAGGACCTCCATATTTCAAAACGACCGTTTCAAAAGGCATATTTTACGCACATTAGTGTTCTGCTTCTTTTCCTTTCTTTCCTTTTTTGTTAAAAAACATGGGAATGGAAAAAGGCATCCCTCAGAATGGGCGAAAATCGTTGCAGACGAATCAATGGACAGAGGTTTAATCTCCAATATATATAAACAACTCATGCAGCTTAATATTAAAAAAAAAATAACCCAAAAAAAATGGGCAGAAGATCTAAAGAGACGTTTCTTCAAAGGAGACACAGAGATGGCTAAGACGCACATGAAAAGCTGCTCAACAGCACTAATTATCAGAGAAATGCAAATCAAAACTACAATGAGGTTTCACCTCACACCTGTTAGAATCGGCATCATCAGAAAATCTACAAACAACCAATTCTGGGGAGGGTGTGGACAAAAGGAGCCCTCTTCCACTATTGGTGGGAATGTAAATTGATACAGTCACTATGGAGAACAGTATGGAGTTTCCTTAAAAAAACTAGAAATAGAATTACCATCTGATCCAGCAATCCCACTTCTGGGCATATACCCAGAGAAAACCGTATTTCAAAAAGGCACATTCACCACAAAGTTCGTTGCAGCACTATTTACAATAGCCAGGTAATGGAAGCAACCTAAATGCCCACAGACAGATGAATGGATAAAGATGTGGTACATACATGAAATGGAATATTACTCGGCCATAAAAAGGAATGAAACTGGGTCATTTGTAGAGACATCGATGGATCGAGAGACTGTCATACAGAATGAAGTAAGTCAGAAAGAGGAAAACAAATATTGTATATTATTGCATATATGTGGAGCCTAAAAATGGTACAGATAAACTGGTTTGCAGGGAAGAAATAGAGACACAGAGGTAGAGAACAAACGTATGGACACCAAGTGTGGGAAGCCATGGGGTGGTGGTGGTGGGATGAGTTGGGAGTTTGGGATTGACCTGTATACATGTATATGCATAATATACATAACTAATAATAACGCGCTGTATAAAAAAAATAAATAAAATTAAATTTCAAAATTTTAAAAAATAAAATTTAAAAATAAAACAGAAAATAGTTCTTCCCGTCACACAGATGTATTTATGGGAATGAATTATTTCCATGCTTATATCTATAAATACATAAAAGAGGAATAAAATCTAACTTGAACCATTAAAGAAAAAAAAACCTGAACCCACGAGTTATATAGAGGAAAACCCTATCAGGGCACTTGCTCCAGTGGTAAACAATTCTGAAATTGGTCAGAGGTGGGGAATCATCTCCCATACAGCCAGCAACCCACCCCCCACGCAAGGAGCGTCCTCATTGCAAAGCTGGGGGACCGTGCCGAGGCATCTGTGCATAAACGTGAGCTGAGCCCCAGGCCAGCTGCTGCTGAACTGTTCCCACCCTTTCCAGGTAAAACACCTGAATATGTACAAGGGCTTGAAAGCCTATAGGAAGGTCCGTGGAGCCACACCAGCGACAGCACCCAGGCCAACTTGGTGCCTGCAGGCCAGCCAGGGTGGTCCTGGCCCCGGGCGCTCTTCCAGAAGCTTTCCATTGCCCTGCCTAAGATACCCCTCCTGTCCCGGCCCCCACTGCTTTTCTCCTTCCTCACCACTGTCCGGAGAGAAATTCCAGTGGAAGGTATGGGTGACACAACCTCTTCTTTACAGGCGGCAGCCTGGCAACTCCTGCAGGAAGGCCAGCAGAACCCCACTCACACCGGGCCACCCACAAAGCTGTGGCCCCTCACTCCCTCCCACCAGCACAGCCCCGAGACTGCTGACGGGACAGAGAATATGGAGTCAGGCACAGCTTCAGGGGCTATTGCTGCCTGGAGCGCTGTTTATATTGACCTCAATGAGGCACACCTGAGGAGGGCGGGCCGGCAGGGTAAGGCTGCCCAGGTCAGCTAATCCACAACCCTCAGGGAATCACATTGTTGAAAATGGACCCCGCTAAGGCAGAAGAGAAGCCAAGGAAAAAAAGGACACAATGCCATTTGCAGCACCGTAGATGAGTCTAGAAGTAATCACGTGACTTGTAGTAAGTCAGAAAGTGAAAGACACATATCATATCATATCACTTATAGCTGTTACCTAAAAATGGATACCAGGGCAGATATTTCCACGGAGAAGGGCAATCACAGATTCATTAAACAAACTTATGGTTCACCAATGGAAAGGTGTGAGGTTTGGTTTCATTACGATATCGGGGTTAACAGACATATACAAACACAGGTGACATATATAATCACCAAAGACCTACAGAATACCAAGAGAGGACTACTCAACATTCTGTCATAACGTACGTGGGAAAAGGATCCCAGGAAGAATAGTCATCTGTATATGTGTAAAAGAACCACATCTTCCACACCTACAACAAGCCAAACATTGTAATCAAACTTGCTGTAATAAAAAATAAAAAATTAAATTAAAAACACGAACAAGAAGTAGTGAGACAAACGTGAGGGGCTTTCTCCTGGCACATTCCATTCTAAACTCCAATCTAGAACACCACTTCCACTGAGGCTCTCTTGCCCTAGTAAGCAGATTTGGTAAGGGTGAACTGCTGCCACCTTGTGGCCGTTTCACACAACAGCAGCTTTAATCCCAACGCTAATGGTCAGTTGATATTCAAAATCATTGCAGGCCTGTAAATGACACCTGCCCTGAAAACAAATCCTGGGGTCACATATCGACCAAAAAATTCAAAGGACGTCCATATTTCAAAACGACCATTTCAAAAGGCATATTTTACGCACATTAGTGTTCTGCTTCTTTTCCTTTCTTTCCTTTTTTGTTAAAAAACACGGGAATGGAAAAAGGCATCCCTCAGAATGGGCGAAAATCGTTGCAGACGAATCAATGGACAGAGGTTTAATCTCCAATATATATAAACAGCTCATGCAGCTTAATATTAAAAAAAGAAACAACCCCCCAAAAAATGGGCAGAAGATCTAAAGAGACGTTTCTTCAAAGGAGACACAGAGATGGCCAAGACGCACATGAAAAGCTGCTCAACAGCACTAATTATTAGAGAAATGCAAATCAAAACTACAATGAGGTATCACCTCACACCTGTTAGAATCGGCATCATCAGAAAATCTACAAACAACCAATTCTGGGGAGGGTGTGGACAAAAGGAGCCCTCTTCCACTATTGGTGTGAATGTAAATTGATACAGTCACTATGGAGAACAGTATGGAGTTTCCTTAAAAAAATTAGAAATAGAATTACCATCTGATCCAGCAATCCCACTTCTGGGCATATACCCAGAGAAAACCGTATTTAAAAAAGGCACTTCACCACAATGTTGGTTGCAGCACTATTTAAAATAGCCAGGTAATGGAAGCAACCTAAATGCCCACAGACAGATGAATGGATAAAGATGTGGTACCTATATAAAATGGAATATTACTCGGCCATTAAAAGGAATGAAACTGGGTCATTTGTAGAGACATCGATGGATCGAGAGACTGTCATACAGAATGAAGTAAGTCAGAAAGAGGAAAACAAATATTGTATATTAACGCATATATGTGGAGCCTAAAAATGGTACAGATGAATTGGTTTGCAGGGAAGAAATAGAGACACAGAGCTAGAGAACAAACGTATGGACACCAAGTGTGGGAAGCCATGGGGTGGTGGTTGTGGGATGAGTTGGGAGTTTGGGATTGACCTGTATACATGCATATGCATAAAATACATAACTAATAATAACGTGCTGTATAAAAAAAAATAAATAAAATTAAATTTCAAAATTTTATAAAATAAAATTTAAAAATAAAACAGAAAAAAGTTCTTCCCGTCACACAGATGTATTTATAGGAATGAATTATTTCCATGCTTATATCTATAAATACATAAAAGAGGAATAAAATCTAACTTGAAACATAAAAGAAAAAAAATCCTGAACCCACGAGTTATACAGAGGAAAACCCTATCAGGGCACTTGCTCCAGTGGTAAACAAGTCTGAAATTGGTCAGAGCTGGGGAATCATCTCCCATACAGCCAATTAACCCCCCCCCCACGCAAGGAGCGTCCTCATTGCAAAGCTGGGGGACCGTGCCGAGGCCTCTGTGAGTACACGTGAGCTGAGTCCCAGGCCAGCTGCTGCTGAACTGTTCCCACCCTTTCCAGGTAAAACACCTGAATATGTACAAGGGCTTGAATGCCTAGAGGAAGGACCGTGGAGCCACACCAGCGACAGCACGCAGGCCAAGTTGGTGCCTGCAGGCCAGCCAGGGTGGTCCTGGCCCCGGGCGCTCTTCCAGAAGCTTTCCATTGCCCTGCCTGAGATACCCCTCCTGTCCCGGCCCCCACTGCTTTTTTCCTTCCTCACCTCTGTCCGGAGAGAAATTCCAGCGGAAGGTATGGGTGACACAACCTCTTCTTTACAGGCGGCAGCCTGGCAACTCCTGCAGAAAGGCCAGCAGAACCCCACTCACACCGGGCCACCCACAAAGCTGTATCGCCTCAATCCCTCCCACCAGCACAGCCCCGAGACTGCTGACGGGGCAGAGAATATGGAGTCAGGCACAGCTTCAGGGGCTATTGCTGCCTGGAGCGCTGTTTATATTGACCTCAACGAGGCACACCTGGGGAGGGCGGCCCGGCAGGGTAAGGCTGCCCAGGTCAGCTAATCCACAACCCTCAGGGAATCACATTGCTGAAAATGGACCCCGCTAAGGCAGAAGAGAAGCCAAGGAAAAAAAGGACACAATGCCATTTGCAGCAGCGTAGATGAGTCTAGAAGTAATCACGTGACTTGTAGTAAGTCAGAAAGTGAAAGACACATATCATATCACTTATAGGTGTTACCTAAAAATGGATACCAGGGCAGATATTTTCACAGAGAAGGGCAATCACAGATTCATTAAACAAACTTATGGTTCACCAATGGAAAGGTGTGAGGATTGGTTTCATTACGATATCGGGGTTAACAGACATATACAAACACAGGTGATATATATAATCACCAAAGACCTACAGAATACCAAGAGAGGACTACTCAACCTTCTGTCATAACGTACATGGGAAAAGGATCCCAGGAAGAACAGACATCTGTATATGTGTAAAACAACCACATCTTCCACACTTACAACAAGCCAAACATTGTAATCAAACTTGCTGTAATAAAAAATAAAAAATTTATTTAAAAACACGAACAAGAAATAGTGAGACAAACGTGAGGGGCTTTCTCCTGGCACATTCCATTCTAAACTCCTATCTAGAACACCACTTCCACTGAGGCTCTCTTGCCCTAGTAACCAGATTTGGTAAGGGTGAACTGCTGCCACCTTGTGGCCGTTTCACACAACAGCAGCTTTAATCCCAACGCTAATTGTCAGTTGATATTCAAAATCATTGCAGGCCTGTAAATGACACCTGCCCTGAAAACAAATCCTGGGGTCACATATCGACCAAAAAATTCAAAGGACGTCCATATTTCAAAACGACCGTTTCAAAAGGCATATTTTACGCACATTAGTGTTCTGCTTCTTTTCCTTTCTTTCCTTTTTTGTTAAAAAACACGGGAATGGAAAAAGGCATCCCTCAGAATGGGCCAAAATCGTTGCAGACGAATCATTTGACAGAGGTTTAATCTCCAATATATATAAACAACTCATGCAGCTTAATATTAAATAAAACAAACAACCCCCCAAAAAATGGGCAGAAGATCTAAAGAGACGTTTCTTCAAAGGAGACACAGAGATGGCCAAGACGCACATGAAAAGCTGCTCAATAGCACTAATTATTAGAGAAATGCAAATCAAAACTACAATGAGGTATCACCTCACACCTGTTAGAATCGGCATCATCAGAAAATCTACAAACAACCAATTCTGGGGAGGGTGTGGACAAAAAGAGCCCTCTTCCACTATTGGTGGGAATGTAAATTGATACAGTCACTATGGAGAACAGTATGGAGTTTCCTTAAAAAAATTAGAAATAGAATTACCATCTGATCCAGCAATCCCACTTCTGAGCATATACCCAGAGAAAACCGTATTTCAAAAGGGCACATTCACCACAATGTTCGTTGCAGCACTATTTACAATAGCCAGGTAATTGAAGCAACCTAAATGCCCACAGACAGATGAATGGATAAAGATGTGGTACATATATAAAATGGAATATTACTCGGCCATTAAAAGGAATGAAACTGGGTCATTTGTAGAGACATCGATGGATCGAGAGACTGTCATACAGAATGAAGTAAGTCAGAAAGAGGAAAAAAATTTTGTATATTAATGCATATATGTGGAGCCTAAAAATGGTACAGATGAACTGGATGGCAGGGAAGAAATAGAGACACAGAGGTAGAGAACAAACGTATGGACACCAAGTGTGGGAAGCCATGGGGTGGTGGTGGTGGGATGAGTTGGGAGTTTGGGATTGATCTGTATACATGTATATGCATAAAATACATAACTAATAATAACGTGTTGTATAAAAAAATAAATAAAATTAAATTTCAAAATTTTAAAAAATAAAATTTAAAAATAAAACAGAAAAAATTCTTCCCGTCACACAGATGTATTTATGGGAATGAATTATTTCCATGCTTATATCTATAAATACATAAAAGAGGAATAAAATCTAACTTGAACCATTAAAGAAAAAAAAACCTGAACCCACGAGTTATACAGAGGAAAACCCTATCAGGGCACTTGCTCCAGTGGTAAACAATTCTGAAATTGGTCAGAGGTGGGGAATCATCTCCCATACAGCCAGCAACCCACCCCCCACGCAAGGAGCGTCCTCATTGCAAAGCTGGGGGACCGTGCCGAGGCATCTGTGCATAAACGTGAGCTGAGCCCCAGGCCAGCTGCTGCTGAACTGTTCCCACCCTTTCCAGGTAAAACACCTGAATATGTACAAGGGCTTGAAAGCCTATAGGAAGGTCCGTGGAGCCACACCAGCGACAGCACGCAGGCCAACTTGGTGCCTGCAGGCCAGCCAGGGTGGTCCTGGCCCCGGGCGCTCTTCCAGAAGCTTTCCATTGCCCTGCCTAAGATACCCCTCCTGTCCCGGCCCCCACTGCTTTTCTCCTTCCTCACCACTGTCCGGAGAGAAATTCCAGTGGAAGGTATGGGTGACACAACCTCTTCTTTACAGGCGGCAGCCTGGCAACTCCTGCAGGAAGGCCAGCAGAACCCCACTCACACCGGGCCACCCACAAATCTGTGGCCCCTCACTCCCTCCCACCAGCACAGCCCCGAGACTGCTGACGGGACAGAGAATATGGAGTCAGGCACAGCTTCAGGGACTATTGCTGCCTGGAGCGCTGTTTATATTGACCTCAATGAGGCACACCTGAGGAGGGCGGGCCGGCAGGGTAAGGCTGCCCAGGTCAGCTAATCCACAACCCTCAGGGAATCACATTGTTGAAAATGGACCCCGCTAAGGCAGAAGAGAAGCCAAGGAAAAAAAGGACACAATGCCATTTGCAGCACCGTAGATGAGTCTAGAAGTAATCACGTGACTTGTAGTAAGTCAGAAAGTGAAAGACACATATCATATCATATCACTTATAGCTGTTACCTAAAAATGGATACCAGGGCAGATATTTCCACGGAGAAGGGCAATCACAGATTCATTAAACAAACTTATGGTTCACCAATGGAAAGGTGTGAGGTTTGGTTTCATTACGATATCGGGGTTAACAGACATATACAAACACAGGTGACATATATAATCACCAAAGACCTACAGAATACCAAGAGAGGACTACTCAACATTCTGTCATAACGTACGTGGGAAAAGGATCCCAGGAAGAACAGTCATCTGTATATGTGTAAAAGAACCACATCTTCCACACCTACAACAAGCCAAACATTGTAATCAAACTTGCTGTAATAAAAAATAAAAAATTAAATTAAAAACACGAACAAGAAGTAGTGAGACAAACGTGAGGGGCTTTCTCCTGGCACATTCCATTCTAAACTCCAATCTAGAACACCACTTCCACTGAGGCTCTCTTGCCCTAGTAAGCAGATTTGGTAAGGGTGAACAGCTGCCACCTTGTGGCCGTTTCACACAACAGCAGCTTTAATCCCAACGCTAATGGTCAGTTGATATTCAAAATCATTGCAGGCCTGTAAATGACACCTGCCCTGAAAACAAATCCTGGGGTCACATATCGACCAAAAAATTCAAAGGACGTCCATATTTCAAAACGACCATTTCAAAAGGCATATTTTACGCACATTAGTGTTCTGCTTCTTTTCCTTTCTTTCCTTTTTTGTTAAAAAACACGGGAATGGAAAAAGGCATCCCTCAGAATGGGCGAAAATCGTTGCAGACGAATCAATGGACAGAGGTTTAATCTCCAATATATATAAACAGCTCATGCAGCTTAATATTAAAAAAAGAAACAACCCCCCAAAAAATGGGCAGAAGATCTAAAGAGACGTTTCTTCAAAGGAGACACAGAGATGGCCAAGACGCACATGAAAAGCTGCTCAACAGCACTAATTATTAGAGAAATGCAAATCAAAACTACAATGAGGTATCACCTCACACCTGTTAGAATCGGCATCATCAGAAAATCTACAAACAACCAATTCTGGGGAGGGTGTGGACAAAAGGAGCCCTCTTCCACTATTGGTGTGAATGTAAATTGATACAGTCACTATGGAGAACAGTATGGAGTTTCCTTAAAAAAATTAGAAATAGAATTACCATCTGATCCAGCAATCCCACTTCTGGGCATATACCCAGAGAAAACCGTATTTAAAAAAGGCACATTCACCACAATGTTGGTTGCAGCACTATTTAAAATAGCCAGGTAATGGAAGCAACCTAAATGCCCACAGACAGATGAATGGATAAAGATGTGGTACCTATATAAAATGGAATATTACTCGGCCATTAAAAGGAATGAAACTGGGTCATTTGTAGAGACATCGATGGATCGAGAGACTGTCATACAGAATGAAGTAAGTCAGAAAGAGGAAAACAAATATTGTATATTAACGCATATATGTGGAGCCTAAAAATGGTATAGATGAATTGGTTTGCAGGGAAGAAATAGAGACACAGAGCTAGAGAACAAACGTATGGACACCAAGTGTGGGAAGCCATGGGGTGGTGGTTGTGGGATGAGTTGGGAGTTTGGGATTGACCTGTATACATGCATATGCATAAAATACATAACTAATAATAACGTGCTGTATAAAAAAAAATAAATAAAATTAAATTTCAAAATTTTATAAAATAAAATTTAAAAATAAAACAGAAAAAAGTTCTTCCCGTCACACAGATGTATTTATAGGAATGAATTATTTCCATGCTTATATCTATAAATACATAAAAGAGGAATAAAATCTAACTTGAAACATAAAAGAAAAAAAATCCTGAACCCACGAGTTATACAGAGGAAAACCCTATCAGGGCACTTGCTCCAGTGGTAAACAAGTCTGAAATTGGTCAGAGCTGGGGAATCATCTCCCATACAGCCAATTAACCCCCCCCCACGCAAGGAGCGTCCTCATTGCAAAGCTGGGGGACCGTGCCGAGGCCTCTGTGAGTACACGTGAGCTGAGTCCCAGGCCAGCTGCTGCTGAACTGTTCCCACCCTTTCCAGGTAAAACACCTGAATATGTACAAGGGCTTGAATGCCTAGAGGAAGGACCGTGGAGCCACACCAGCGACAGCACGCAGGCCAAGTTGGTGCCTGCAGGCCAGCCAGGGTGGTCCTGGTCCCGGGCGCTCTTCCAGAAGCTTTCCATTGCCCTGCCTGAGATACCCCTCCTGTCCCGGCCCCCACTGCTTTTTTCCTTCCTCACCTCTGTCCGGAGAGAAATTCCAGCGGAAGGTATGGGTGACACAACCTCTTCTTTACAGGCGGCAGCCTGGCAACTCCTGCAGAAAGGCCAGCAGAACCCCACTCACACCGGGCCACCCACAAAGCTGTATCGCCTCAATCCCTCCCACCAGCACAGCCCCGAGACTGCTGACGGGGCAGAGAATATGGAGTCAGGCACAGCTTCAGGGGCTATTGCTGCCTGGAGCGCTGTTTATATTGACCTCAACGAGGCACACCTGGGGAGGGCGGCCCGGCAGGGTAAGGCTGCCCAGGTCAGCTAATCCACAACCCTCAGGGAATCACATTGCTGAAAATGGACCCCGCTAAGGCAGAAGAGAAGCCAAGGAAAAAAAGGACACAATGCCATTTGCAGCAGCGTAGATGAGTCTAGAAGTAATCACGTGACTTGTAGTAAGTCAGAAAGTGAAAGACACATATCATATCATATCACTTATAGGTGTTACCTAAAAATGGATACCAGGGCAGATATTTTCACAGAGAAGGGCAATCACAGATTCATTAAACAAACTTATGGTTCACCAATGGAAAGGTGTGAGGATTGGTTTCATTACGATATCGGGGTTAACAGACATATACAAACACAGGTGATATATATAATCACCAAAGACCTACAGAATACCAAGAGAGGACTACTCAACCTTCTGTCATAACGTACATGGGAAAAGGATCCCAGGAAGAACAGACATCTGTATATGTGTAAAACAACCACATCTTCCACACTTACAACAAGCCAAACATTGTAATCAAACTTGCTGTAATAAAAAATAAAAAATTTATTTAAAAACACGAACAAGAAATAGTGAGACAAACGTGAGGGGCTTTCTCCTGGCACATTCCATTCTAAACTCCTATCTAGAACACCACTTCCACTGAGGCTCTCTTGCCCTAGTAACCAGATTTGGTAAGGGTGAACTGCTGCCACCTTGTGGCCGTTTCACACAACAGCAGCTTTAATCCCAACGCTAATTGTCAGTTGATATTCAAAATCATTGCAGGCCTGTAAATGACACCTGCCCTGAAAACAAATCCTGGGGTCACATATCGACCAAAAAATTCAAAGGACGTCCATATTTCAAAACGACCGTTTCAAAAGGCATATTTTACGCACATTAGTGTTCTGCTTCTTTTCCTTTCTTTCCTTTTTTGTTAAAAAACACGGGAATGGAAAAAGGCATCCCTCAGAATGGGCCAAAATCGTTGCAGACGAATCATTTGACAGAGGTTTAATCTCCAATATATATAAACAACTCATGCAGCTTAATATTAAAAAAAACAAACAACCCCCCAAAAAATGGGCAGAAGATCTAAAGAGACGTTTCTTCAAAGGAGACACAGAGATGGCCAAGACGCACATGAAAAGCTGCTCAATAGCACTAATTATTAGAGAAATGCAAATCAAAACTACAATGAGGTATCACCTCACACCTGTTAGAATCGGCATCATCAGAAAATCTACAAACAACCAATTCTGGGGAGGGTGTGGACAAAAGGAGCCCTCTTCCACTATTGGTGGGAATGTAAATTGATACAGTCACTATGGAGAACAGTATGGAGTTTCCTTAAAAAAATTAGAAATAGAATTACCATCTGATCCAGCAATCCCACTTCTGAGCATATACCCAGAGAAAACCGTATTTCAAAAGGGCACATTCACCACAATGTTCGTTGCAGCACTATTTACAATAGCCAGGTAATTGAAGCAACCTAAATGCCCACAGACAGATGAATGGATAAAGATGTGGTACATATATAAAATGGAATATTACTCGGCCATTAAAAGGAATGAAACTGGGTCATTTGTAGAGACATCGATGGATCGAGAGACTGTCATACAGAATGAAGTAAGTCAGAAAGAGGAAAAAAAATTTGTATATTAATGCATATATGTGGAGCCTAAAAATGGTACAGATGAACTGGATGGCAGGGAAGAAATAGAGACACAGAGGTAGAGAACAAACGTATGGACACCAAGTGTGGGAAGCCATGGGGTGGTGGTGGTGGGATGAGTTGGGAGTTTGGGATTGATCTGTATACATGTATATGCATAAAATACATAACTAATAATAACGTGTTGTATAAAAAAATAAATAAAATTAAATTTCAAAATTTTAAAAAATAAAATTTAAAAATAAAACAGAAAAAATTCTTCCCGTCACACAGATGTATTTATAGGAATGAATTATTTCCATGCTTATATCTATAAATACATAAAAGAGGAATAAAATCTAACTTGAACCATAAAAAAAAAAAAAAAAAACCTGAACCCACGAGTTATACAGTGGAAAAACCTCTCAGGGCACTTGCTCCAGTGGTAAACAATTCTGAAATTGGTCAGAGGTAGGGAACCATCTCCCATACACCCAGCAACCCACCCCCCACGCAAGGAGCGTCCTCATTGCAAAGCTGGGGGACCGTGCCGAGGCATCTGTGAGTAAACGTGAGCTGAGACCCAGGCCAGCTGCTGCTGAACTGTTCCCACCCTTTCCAGGTAAAACACCTGAATATGTACAAGGGCTTGAAAGCCTAGAGGAAGGACCATGGAGCCACACCAGCGACAGCACGCAGGCCAACTTGGTGCCTGCAGGCCAGCCAGGGTGGTCCTGGCCCCGGGCGCTCTTCCAGAAGCTTTCCATTGCCCTGCCTGAGATACCCCTCCTGTCCCGGCCCCCACTGCTTTTTTCCTTCCTCACCTCTGTCCGGAGAGAAATTCCAGCGGAAGGTATGGGTGACACATCCTCTTCTTTACAGGCGGCAGCATGGCAACTCATGCAGAAAGGCCAGCAGAACCCCACTCACACCGGGCCAACCACAAAGCTGTGGCCCCTCACTCCCTCCCACCAGCACAGGCCCGAGACTGCTGACGGGGCAGAGAATATGGAGTCAGGCACAGCTTCAGGGGCTATTGCTGCCTGGAGCGCTGTTTAAATTGACCTCAACGAGGCACACATGGGGAGGGCGGGCCGGCAGGGTAAGGCTGCCCAGGTCAGCTAATCCACAACCCTCAGGGAATCACATTGTTGAACATGGACCCCGCTAAGGCAGAAGAGAAGCCAAGGGAAAAAAGGACACAATGCCATTTGCAGCACCGTAGATGAGTCTAGAAGTAATCACGTGACTTGTAGTAAGTCAGAAAGTGAAAGACACATATCATATCATATCACTTATAGGTGTTACCTAAAAATGGATACCAGGGCAGATATTTTCACAGAGAAGGGCAATCACAGATTCATTAAACAAACTTATGGTTCACCAATGGAAAGGTGTGAGGATTGGTTTCATTACGATATCGGGGTTAACAGACATATACAAACACAGGTGACATATATAATCACCAAAGGCCTACAGAATACCAAGAGAGGACTACTCAACATTCTGTCATAACGTACATGGGAAAAGGATCCCAGGAAGAATAGACATCTGTATATGTGTAAAAGAACCACATCTTCCACACCTACAACAAGCCAAACATTGTAATCAAACTTGCTGTAATAAAAAATAAAAAAAATTAAATTAAAAACACGAACAAGATGTAGTGAGACAAACGTGAGGGGCTTTCTCCTGGCACATTCCATTTTAAATTCCAATCTAGAACACCACTTCCACTGAGGCTCTCTTGCCCTAGTAACCAGAATTGGTAAGGGTGAACTGCTGCCACCTTGTGGCCGTTTCACACAACAGCAGCTTTAATCCCAGCGCTAATGGTCAGTTGATATTCAAAATCATTGCAGGCATGTAAATGACACCTGCCCTGAAAACAAATCCTGGGGTCACATATCGACCAAAAAATTCAAAGGACGTCCATATTTCAAAACGACCGTTTCAAATGGCATATTTTACGCACATTAGTGTTCTGCTTCTTTTCCTTTCTTTCCTTTTTTGTTAAAAAACACGGGAATGGAAAAAGGCATCCCTCAGAATGGGCGAAAATCGTGGCAGACGAATCAATGGACAGAGGTTTAATCTCCAATATATATAAACAGCTCATGCAGCTTAATATTAAATAAACAAACAACCCAATACAAAAATGGGCAGAAGATCTAAAGAGACGTTTCTTCAAAGAAGACACAGAGATGGCCAAGACGCACATGAAAAGCTGCTCAACAGCACTAATTATTAGAGAAATGCAAATCAAAACTACAATGAGGTATCACCTCACACCTGTTAGAATCGGCATCATCAGAAAATCTACAAACAACCAATTCTGGGGAGGGTGTGGACAAAAGGAGCCCTCTTCCACTATTGGTGGGAATGTAAATTGATACAGTCACTATGGAGAACAGTATGGAGTTTCCTTAAAAAAACTAGAAATAGAATTACCATCTGATCCAGCAATCCCACTTCTGGGCATATACCCAGAGAAAACCGTATTTCAAAAAGGCATATTCACCACAATGTTCGTTGCAGCACTATTTACAATAGCCAGGTAATGGAAGCAACCTAAATGCCCACAGACAGATGAATGGATAAAGATGTGGTACATATATAAAATGGAATATTACTCGGCCATTAAGAGGAATGAAACTGGGTCATTTGTAGAGACATCGATGGATCGAGAGACTGTCATACAGAATGAAGTAAGTCAGAAAGAGGAAAACAAATATTGTATATTAACGCATATATGTGGAGCCTAAAAATGGTACAGATGAACTGGTTTGCAGGGAAGAAATAGAGACACAGAAGTAGAGAACAAACGTATGGACACCAAGTGTGGGAAGCCATGGTGTGGTGGTGGTGGGATGAGTTGGGAGTTTGGGATTGACCTGTATACATGTATATGCATAAAATACATAACTAATAATAACGTGCTGTATAAAAAAAATAAATAAAATTAAATTTCAAAATTTAAAAAAATAAAATTTAAAAATAAAACAGAAAAAAGTTCTTCCCGTCACACAGATGTATTTATAGGAATGAATTATTTCCATGCTTATATCTATAAATACATAAAAGAGGAATAAAATCTAACTTGAACCATAAAAGAAAAAAAAAACCAGAACCCACGAGTTATACAGAGGAAAACCCTATCAGGGCACTTGCTCCAGTGGTAAACAATTCTGAAATTGGTCAGAGGTGGGGAATAATCTCCCATACAGCCAGCAACCCACCACCCACACAAGGAGCGTCCTCATTGCAAAGCTGGGGGACCGTGCCGAGGCATCTGTGAGTAAACGTGAGCTGAGACCCAGGCCAGCTGCTGCTGAACTGTTCCCACCCTTTCCAGGTAAAACACCTGAATATGTACAAGGGCTTGAAAGCCTAGAGGAAGGACCGTGGAGCCACACCAGCAACAGCACGCAGGCCAACTTGGTGCCTGAAGGCCAGCCAGGGTGGTCCTGGCCCCGGGCGCTCTTCCAGAAGCTTTCCATTGCCCTGCCTGAGATACCCCTCCTGTCCCGGCCCCCACTGCCTTTTTCCTTCCTCACCTCTGTCCGGAGAGAAATTCCAGCGGAAGGTATGGGTGACACATCATCTTTACAGGCGGCAGCCTGGCAACTCCTGCAGAAAGGCCAGCAGAACCCCACACACAACGGGCCACCCACAAAGCTGTGGTCCCTCATTGCCTCCCACCAGCACAGCCCCGAGAATGCTGACGGGGCAGAGAATATGGAGTCAGGCACAGCTTCAGGGGCTATTGCTGCCTGGAGCTCTGTTTATATTGACCTCAACGAGGCACACCTGGGGAGGGCGGGCTGGCAGGGTAAGGCTGCCCAGGTCTGCTAATCCACAACCCTCAGGGAATCACATTGTTGAAAATGGACCCCGCTAAGGCAGAAGAGAAGCCAAGGGAAAAAGGACACAATGCCATTTGTAGCACCGTAGATGAGTCTAGAAGTAATCACGTAACTTGTAGTAAGTCAGAAAGTGAAAGACACATATCATATCATATCACTTATAGGTGTTACCTAAAAATGGATACCAGGGCAGATATTTCCACGGAGAAGGGCAATCACAGATTCATTAAACAAACTTATGGTTCACCAATGGAAAGGTGTGAGGATTGGTTTCATTACGATATCGGGGTTAACAGACATATACAAACACAGGTGACATATATAATCACCAAAGACCTACAGAATACCAAGAGAGGACTACTCAACATTCTGTCATAACGTACGTGGGAAAAGGATCCCAGGAAGAACAGACATCTGTATATGTGTAAAAGAACCACATCTTCCACACCTACAACAAGCCAAACATTGTAATCAAACTTGCTGTAATAAAAAATAAAAAATTTAATTAAAAATACGAACAAGAAGTAGTGAGACAAACGTGAGGGGCTTTCTCCTGGCACATTCCATTCTAAATTCCAATCTAGAACACCACTTCCACTGAGGCTCTCTTGCCCTAGTAACCAGATTTGGTAAGGGTGAACTGCTGCCACCTTGTGGCCGTTTCACACAACAGCAGCTTTAATCCCAACGCTAATGGTCAGTTGATATTCAAAATCATTGCAGGCCTGTAAATGACACCTGCCCTGAAAACAAATCCTGGGGTCACATATCGACCAAAAAATTCAAAGGACGTCCATATTTCAAAACGACCATTTCAAAAGGCATATTTTACGCACATTAGTGTTCTGCTTCTTTTCCTTTCTTTCCTTTTTTGTTAAAAACACGGGAATGGAAAAAGGCATCCCTCAGAATGGGAGAAAATCGTTGCAGACGAATCAATGGACAGAGGTTTAATCTCCAATATATATAAACAGCTCATGCAGCTTAATATTAAAAAAACAAACAACCCCAAAAAAATGGGCAGAAGATCTAAAGAGACGTTTCTTCAAAGGAGACACAGAGATGGCCAAGACGCACATGAAAAGCTGCTCAACAGCACTAATTATTAGAGAAATGCAAATCAAAACTACAATGAGGTATCACCTCACACCTGTTAGAATCGGCATCATCAGAAAATCTACAAACAACCAATTCTGGGGAGGGTGTGGACAAAAGGAGCCCTCTTCCACTATTGGTGGGAATGTAAATTGATACAGTCACTATGGAGAACAGTATGGAGTTTCCGTAAAAAATCTAGAAATAGAATTACCATCTGATCCAGCAATCCCACTTCTGGCCATATACCCAGAGAAAACCGTATTTCAAAAAGGCACATTCACCACAATGTTCGTTGCAGCACTATTTACAATAGCCAGGTAATGGAAGCAACCTAAATGCCCACAGACAGATGAATGGATAAAGATGTGGTACATATATAAAATGGAATATTACTCGGCCATAAAAAGGAATGAAACTGGGTCATTTGTAGAGACATCGATGGATCGAGAGACTGTCATACAGAATGAAGTAAGTCAGAAAGAGGAAAACAAATATTGTATATTAACGCATATATGTGGAGCCTAAAAATGGTACAGATGAACTGGTTTGCAGGGAAGAAATAGAGACACAGAGGTAGAGAACAAACGTATGGACACCAAGTGTGGGAAGCCATGGTGTGGTGGTGGTGGGATGAGTTTGGAGTTTGGGATTGACCTGTATACATGTATATGCATAAAATACATAACTAATAATAACGTGCTGTATAAAAAAATAAATAAAATTAAACTTCAAAATTTAAAAAAATAAAATTTAAAAAGAAAACAGAAAAAAGTTCTTCCCGTCAGACAGATGTATTTATAGGAATGAATTATTTCCATGCTTATATCTATAAATACATAAAAGAGGAATAAAATCTAACTTGAACCATAAAAGAAAAAAAAATCCTGAACCCACGAGTTATACAGAGGAAAACCCTATCAGGGCACTTGCTCCAGTGGTAAACAATTCTGAAATTGGTCAGAGGTGGGGAATCATCTCCCATACAGCCAGCAACCCACCCCCCACGCAAGGAGCGTCCTCATTGCAAAGCTGGGGGACGGTGCCGAGGCATCTGTGAGTAAACGTGAGCTGAGCCCCAGGCCAGCTGCTGCTGAACTGTTCCCACCCTTTCCAGGTAAAACACCTGAATATGTACAAGGGCTTGAAAGCCTAGAGGAAGGACCGTGGAGCCACACCAGCAACAGCACGCAGGCCAACTTGGTGCCTGCAGGCCAGCCAGGGTGGTCCTGGTCCCGGGCGCTCTTCCAGAAGCTTTCCATTGCCCTGCCTGAGATACCCCTCCTGTCCCGGGCCCCACTGCTTTTTTCCTTCCTCACCTCTGTCCGGAGAGATATTCCAGCGGAAGGTATGCGTGACACATCCTCTTCTTTACAGGCGGCAGCCTGGCAACTCCTGCAAAAAGGCCAGCAGAACCCCACTCAGAGCGGGCCACCCACAAAGCTGTGGCCCCTCACTGCCTCCCACCAGCACAGCCCCGAGACTGCTGACGGGGCAGAGAATAAGGAGTCAGGCACAGCTTCAGGGGCTATTGCTGCCTGGAGCGCTGTTTATATTGACCTCAACGAGGCACACCTGGGGAGGGTGGGCCGGCAGGGTAAGGCTGCCCAGGTCAGCTAATCCACAACCCTCAGGGAATCACATTGTTGAAAATGGACCCCGCTAAGACAGAAGAGAAGCCAAGGGAAAAAAGGACACAATGCCATTTGCAGCACCGTAGATGAGTCTAGAAGTAATCACGTGACTTGTAGTAAGTCAGAAAGTGAAAGACACATATCATATCATATCACTTATAGGTGTTACCTAAAAATGGATACCAGGGCAGATATTTCCACGGAGAAGGGCAATCACAGAATTATTAAACAAACTTATGGTTCACCAATGGAAAGATGTGAGTATTGGTTTCATTACGATATCGGGGTTAACAGACATATACAAACACAGGTGACATATATAATCACCAAAGACCTACAGAATACCAAGAGAGGACTACTCAACATTCTGTCATAACGTACGTGGGAAAAGGATCCCAGGAAGAACAGTCATCTGTATATGTGTAAAAGAACCACATCTTCCACACCTACAACAAGCCAAACATTGTAATCAAACTTGCTGTAATAAAAAATAAAAAATTAAATTAAAAACACGAACAAGAAGTAGTGAGACAAACGTGAGGGGCTTTCTCCTGGCACATTCCATTCTAAATTCCAATCTAGAACAGCACTTCCACTGAGGCTCTCTTGCCCTAGTAACCAGATTTGGTAAGGGTGAACTGCTGCCACCTTGTGGCCGTTTCACACAACAGCAGCTTTAATCCCAACGCTAATGGTCAGTTGATATTCAAAATCATTGCAGGCCTGTAAATGACACCTGCCCTGAAAACAAATCCTGGGGTCACATATCGACCAAAAAATTCAAAGGACGTCCATATTTCAAAACGACCATTTCAAAAGGCATATTTTACGCACATTGGTGTTCTGCTTCTTTTCCTTTCTTTCCTTTTTTGTTAAAAAACACGGGAATGGAAAAAGGCATCCCTCAGAATGGGCGAAAATCATTGCAGACGAATCAATGGACAGAGGTTTAATCTCCAATATATATAAACAGCTCATGCAGCTTAATATTAAAAAAACAAACAACCCCCAAAAATGGGAAGAAGATCTAAAGAGACGTTTCTTCAAAGGAGACACAGAGATGGCCAAGACGCACATGAAAAGCTGCTCAACAGCACTAATTATCAGAGAAATGCAAATCAAAACTACAATGAGGTATCACCTCACACCTGTTAGAATCGGCATCATCAGAAAATCTACAAACAACCAATTCTGGGGAGGTGTGGACAAAAGGAGCCCTCTTCCACTATTGGTGGGAATGTAAATTGATACAGTCACTATGGAGAACAGTATGGAGTTTCCTTAAAAAATCTAGAAATAGAATTACCATCTGATCCAGCAATCCCACTTCTGGGCATATACCCAGAGAAAACCGTATTTCAAAAAGGCACATTCACCACAATGTTCGTTGCAGCACTATTTACAATAGCCAGGTAATGGAAGCAACCTAAATGCCCACAGACAGATGAATGGATAAAGATGTGGTACCTATATAAAATGGAATATTACTCGGCCATAAAAAGGAATGAAACTGGGTCATTTGTAGAGACATCGATGGATCGAGAGACTGTCATACAGAATGAAGTAAGTCAGAAAGAGGAAAACAAATATTGTATATTAACGCATATATGTGGAGCCTAAAAATGGTACAGATGAACTGGTTTGCAGGGAAGAAATAGACACACAGAGGTAGAGAACAAACGTATGGACACCAAGTGTGGGAAGCCATGGGGTGGTGGTGGTGGGATGAGTTGGGAGTTTGAGTTTCACCTGTATACATGTATATGCATAAAATACATAACTAATAATAACGTGCTGTATAAAAAAAATAAATAAAATTAAATTTCAAAATTTTAAAAACTAAAATTTAAAAATAAAACAGAAAAAAGTTCTTCCCGTCACACAGATGTATTTATAGGAATGAATTATTTCCATGCTTATATCTATAAATACATAAAAGAGGAATAAAATCTAACTTGAACCATAAAAGAAAAAAAAATCCTGAACCCACGAGTTATACAGAGGAAAACCCTATCAGGGCACTTGCTCCAGTGGTAAACAATTCTGAAATAGATCAGAGGTGGGGAATCATCTCCCATACAGCCAGCAACCCACCCCCCACGCAAGGAGCGTCCTCATTGCAAAGCTGGGGGACCGTGCCGAGGCATCTGTGAGTAAAGGTGAGCTGAGCCCCAGGCCAGCTGCTGCTGAACTGTTCCCACCCTTTCCAGGTAAAACACCTGAATATGTACAAGGGATTGAAAGCCTAGAAGAAGGACCGTGGAGCCACACCAGCGACAGCACGCAGGCCAACTTGGTGCCTGCAGGCCAGCCAGGGTGGTCCTGGCCCCGGGCGCTCTTCCAGAAGCTTTCCATTGCCCTGCCTGAGATACCCCTCCTGTCCCGGCCCCCACTGCTTTTCTTCCTTCCTCACCTCTGTCCGGAGAGAAATTCCAGCGGAAGGTATGGGTGACACAACCTCTTCTTTACAGGCGGCAGCCTGGCAACTCCTGCAGAAAGGCCAGCAGAACCCCACTCACACCGGGCCACCCACAAAGCTGTGGCCCCTCACTCCCTCCCACCAGAACAGCCCCGAGACTGTTGACGGGGCAGAGAATATGGAGTCAGGCACAGCTTCAGGGTCTAATGCTGCCTGGAGCGCTGTTTATATTGACCTCAACGAGGCACACCTGGGGAGGGCGGGCCGGCAGGGTAAGGCTGCCCAGGTCAGCTAATCAACAACCCTCAGGGAATCACATTGTTGAAAATGGACCCCGCTAAGGCAGAAGAGAAGCCAAGGGAAAAAAGGACACAATGCCATTTGCAGCACCGTAGATGAGTTTAGAAGTAATCACGTGACGTGTAGTAAGTCAGAAAGTGAAAGACACATATCATATCATATCACTTATAGGTGTTACCTAAAAATGGATACCAGGGCAGATATTTCCACGGAGAAGGGCAATCACAGATTCATTAAACAAACTTATGGTTCACCAATGGAAAGGTGTGAGGATTGGTTTCATTACGATATCGGGGTTAACAGACATATACAAACACAGGTGACATATATAATCACCAAAGACCTACAGAATACCAAGAGAGGACTACTCAACATTCTGTCATAACGTACGTGGGAAAAGGATCCCAGGAAGAACAGACATCTGCATATGTGTAAAAGAACCACATCTTCCACACCTACAACAAGCCAAACATTGTAATCAAATTTGCTGTAATAAAAAATAAAAAATTAAATTAAAATCACGAACAAGAAGTAGTGAGACAAACGTGAGGGGCTTTCTCCTGGCACATTCCATTCTAAATTCCAATCTAGAACACCACTTCCACTGAGGCTCTCTTGCCCTAGTAACCAGATTTTGTAAGGGTGAACTGCTGCCACCTTGTGTCCTTTTCACACAACAGCAGCTTTAATCCCAGCGCTAAAGGTCAGTTGATATTCAAAATCATTGCAGGCCTGTAAATGACACCTGCCCTGAAAACAAATCCTGGGGTCACATATCGACCAAAAAATTCAAAGGACGTCCATATTTCAAAACGACCGTTTCAAAAGGCATATTTTACGCACATTAGTGTTCTGCTTCTTTTCCTTTCTTTCCTTTTTTGTTAAAAAACATGGGAATGGAAAAAGGCATCCCTCAGAATGGGCGAAAATCGTTGCAGACGAATCAATGGACAGAGGTTTAATCTCCAATATATATAAACAACTCATGCAGCTTAATATTAAAAAAAAAACAACCCAAAAAAAAATGGGCAAAAGATCTAAAGAGACGTTTCTTCAAAGGAGACACAGAGATGGCTAAGAGGCACATGAAAAGCTGCTCAACAGCACTAATTATCAGAGAAATGCAAATCAAAACTACAATGAGGTTTCACCTCACACCTGTTAGAATCGGCATCATCAGAAAATCTACAAACAACCAATTCTGTGGAGGGTGTGGACAAAAGGAGCCCTCTTCCACTATTGGTGGGAATGTAAATTGATACAGTCACTATGGAGAACAGTATGGAATTTCCTTAAAAAAACTAGAAATAGAATTACCATCTGATCCAGCAATCCCACTTCTGGGCATATACCCAGAGAAAACCGTATTTCAAAAAGGCACATTCACCACAAAGTTCGTTGCAGCACTATTTACAATAGCCAGGTAATGGAAGCAACCTAAATGCCCACAGACAGATGAATGGATAAAGATGTGGTACATACATGAAATGGAATATTACTCGGCCATAAAAAGGAATGAAACTGGGTCATTTGTAGAGACATCGATGGATCGAGAGACTGTCATACAGAATGAAGTAAGTCAGAAAGAGGAAAACAAATATTGTATATTATTGCATATATGTGGAGCCTAAAAATGGTACAGATGAACTGGTTTGCAGGGAAGAAATAGAGACACAGAGGTAGAGAACAAACGTATGGACACCAAGTGTGGGAAGCCATGGGGTGGTGGTGGTGGGATGAGTTGGGAGTTTGGGATTGACCTGTATACATGTATATGCATAATATACATAACTAATAATAACGCGCTGTATAAAAAAAATAAATAAAATTAAATTTCAAAATTTTAAAAAATAAAATTTAAAAATAAAACAGAAAATAGTTCTTCCCGTCACACAGATGTATTTATGGGAATGAATTATTTCCATGCTTATATCTATAAATACATAAAAGAGGAATAAAATCTAACTTGAACCATTAAAGAAAAAAAAACCTGAACCCACGAGTTATACAGAGGAAAACCCTATCAGGGCACTTGCTCCAGTGGTAAACAATTCTGAAATTGGTCAGAGGTGGGGAATCATCTCCCATACAGCCAGCAACCCACCCCCCACGCAAGGAGCGTCCTCATTGCAAAGCTGGGCGACCGTGCCGAGGCATCTGTGCATAAACGTGAGCTGAGCCCCAGGCCAGCTGCTGCTGAACTGTTCCCACCCTTTCCAGGTAAAACACCTGAATATGTACAAGGGCTTGAAAGCCTATAGGAAGGTCCGTGGAGCCACACCAGCGACAGCACGCAGGCCAACTTGGTGCCTGCAGGCCAGCCAGGGTGGTCCTGGCCCCGGGCGCTCTTCCAGAAGATTTCCATTGCCCTGCCTGAGATACCCCTCCTGTCCCGGCCCCCACTGCTTTTCTCCTTCCTCACCACTGTCCGGAGAGAAATTCCAGTGGAAGGTATGGGTGACACAACCTCTTCTTTACAGGCGGCAGCCTGGCAACTCCTGCAGGAAGGCCAGCAGAACCCCACTCACACCGGGCCACCCACAAAGCTGTGGCCCCTCACTCCCTCCCACCAGCACAGCCCCGAGACTGCTGACGGGGCAGAGAATATGGAGTCAGGCACAGCTTCAGGGGCTATTGCTGCCTGGAGCGCTGTTTATATTGACCTCAATGAGGCACACCTGAGGAGGGCGGGCCGGCAGGGTAAGGCTGCCCAGGTCAGCTAATCCACAACCCTCAGGGAATCACATTGTTGAAAATGGACCCCGCTAAGGCAGAAGAGAAGCCAAGGAAAAAAAGGACACAATGCCATTTGCAGCACCGTAGATGAGTCTAGAAGTAATCACGTGACTTGTAGTAAGTCAGAAAGTGAAAGACACATATCATATCATATCACTTATAGCTGTTACCTAAAAATGGATACCAGGGCAGATATTTCCACGGAGAAGGGCAATCACAGATTCATTAAACAAACTTATGGTTCACCAATGGAAAGGTGTGAGGTTTGGTTTCATTACGATATCGGGGTTAACAGACATATACAAACACAGGTGACATATATAATCACCAAAGACCTACAGAATACCAAGAGAGGACTACTCAACATTCTGTCATAACGTACATGGGAAAAGGATCCCAGGAAGAACAGTCATCTGTATATGTGTAAAAGAACCACATCTTCCACACCTACAACAAGCCAAACATTGTAATCAAACTTGCTGTAATAAAAAATAAAAAATTCAATTAAAAACACGAACAAGAAGTAGTGAGACAAACGTGAGGGGCTTTCTCCTGGCACATTCCATTCTAAACTCCAATCTAGAACACCACTTCCACTGAGGCTCTCTTGCCCTAGTAAGCAGATTTGGTAAGGGTGAACTGCTGCCACCTTGTGGCCGTTTCACACAACAGCAGCTTTAATCCCAACGCTAATGGTCAGTTGATATTCAAAATCATTGCAGGCCTGTAAATGACACCTGCCCTGAAAACAAATCCTGGGGTCACATATCGACCAAAAAATTCAAAGGACGTCCATATTTCAAAACGACCATTTCAAAAGGCATATTTTACGCACATTAGTGTTCTGCTTCTTTTCCTTTCTTTCCTTTTTTGTTAAAAAACACGGGAATGGAAAAAGGCATCCCTCAGAATGGGCGAAAATCGTTGCAGACGAATCAATGGACAGAGGTTTAATCTCCAATATATATAAACAGCTCATGCAGCTTAATATTAAAAAAAGAAACAACCCCCCAAAAAATGGGCAGAAGATCTAAAGAGACGTTTCTTCAAAGGAGACACAGAGATGGCCAAGACGCACATGAAAAGCTGCTCAACAGCACTAATTATTAGAGAAATGCAAATCAAAACTACAATGAGGTATCACCTCACACCTGTTAGAATCGGCATCATCAGAAAATCTACAAACAACCAATTCTGGGGAGGGTGTGGACAAAAGGAGCCCTCTTCCACTATTGGTGTGAATGTAAATTGATACAGTCACTATGGAGAACAGTATGGAGTTTCCTTAAAAAAATTAGAAATAGAATTACCATCTGATCCAGCAATCCCACTTCTGGGCATATACCCAGAGAAAACCGTAGTTAAAAAAGGCACATTCACCACAATGTTGGTTGCAGCACTATTTAAAATAGCCAGGTAATGGAAGCAACCTAAATACCCACAGACAGATGAATGGATAAAGATGTGGTACCTATATAAAATGGAATATTACTCGGCCATTAAAAGGAATGAAACTGGGTCATTTGTAGAGACATCGATGGATCGAGAGAGTGTCATACAGAATGAAGTAAGTCAGAAAGAGGAAAACAAATATTGTATATTAACGCATATATGTGGAGCCTAAAAATGGTACAGATGAATTGGTTTGCAGGGAAGAAATAGAGACACAGAGCTAGAGAACAAACGTATGGACACCAAGTGTGGGAAGCCATGGGGTGGTGGTTGTGGGATGAGTTGGGAGTTTGGGATTGACCTGTATACATGCATATGCATAAAATACATAACTAATAATAACGTGCTGTATAAAAAAAATAAATAAAATTAAATTTCAAAATTTTATAAAATAAAATTTAAAAATAAAATAGAAAAAAGTTCTTCCCTTCACACAGATGTATTTATAGGAATGAATTATTTCCATGCTTATATCTATAAATACATAAAAGAGGAATAAAATCTAACTTGAAACATAAAAGAAAAAAAATCCTGAACCCACGAGTTATACAGAGGAAAACCCTATCAGGGCAATTGCTCCAGTGGTAAACAAGTCTGAAATTGGTCAGAGGTGGGGAATCATCTCCCATACAGCCAATTAACCCCCCCCCCACGCAAGGAGCGTCCTCATTGCAAAGCTGGGGGCCGTGCCGAGGCATCTGTGAGTAAACGTGAGCTGAGACCCAGGCCAGCTGCTGCTGAACTGTTCCCACCCTTTCCAGGTAAAACACCTGAATATGTACAAGGGCTTGAAAGCCTAGAGGAAGGACCGTGGAGCCACACCAGCGACAGCACGCAGGCCAACTTGGTGCCTGCAGGCCAGCCAGGGTGGTCCTGGCCCCGGGCGCTCTTCCAGAAGCTTTCCATTGCCCTGCCTGAGATACCCCTCCTGTCCCGGCCCCCACTGCTTTTTTCCTTCCTCACCTCTGTCCGGAGAGAATTTCCAGCGGAAGGTATGGGTGACAAATCCTCTTCTTTACACGTGGCAGCCTGGCAACTCCTGCAGAAAGGCCAGCAGAACCCCACTCACACCGGGCCAACCACAAAGCTGTGGCCCCTCACACCCTCCCACCAGCACAGCCCCGAGACTGCTGACGGGGCAGAGAATATGGAGTCAGGCACAGCTTCAGGGGCTATTGCTGCCTGGAGCGCTGTTTATATTGACCTCAACGAGGCACACCTGGGGAGGGCGGGCCGGCAGGGTAAGGCTGCCCAGGTCAGCTAATCCACAACCCTCAGGGAATCACATTGTTGAAAATGGACCCCGCTAAGGCAGAAGAGAAGCCAAGGGAAAAAAGGACACAATGCCATTTGCAGCACCGTAGATGAGTCTAGAAGTAATCACGTGACTTGTAGTAAGTCAAAAAGTGAAAGACACATATCATATCATATCACTTATAGGTGTTACCTAAAAATGGATACCAGGGCAGATATTTCCACGGAGAAGGGCAATCACAGATTCATTAAACAAACTTATGGTTCACCAATGGAAAGTGTGAGGATTGGTTTCATTACGATATCGGGGTTAACAGACATATACAAACACAGGTGATATATATAATCACCAAAGACCTACAGAATACCAAGAGAGGACTACTCAACATTCTGTCATAACGTACATGGGAAAAGGATCCCAGGAAGAACAGTCATCTGTATATGTGTAAAAGAACCACATCTTCCACACCTACAACAAGCCAAACATTGTAATCAAACTTGCTGTAATAAAAAATAAAAAAATTAAATTAAAAACACGAACAAGAAGTAGTGAGACAAACGTGAGGGGCTTTCTCCTGGCACATTCCATTCTAAACTCCAATCTAGAACACCACTTCCACTGAGGCTCTCTTGCCCTAGTAACCAGATTTGGTAAGGGTGAACTGCTGCCACCTTGTGTCCGTTTCACACAACAGCAGCTTTAATCCCAACGCTAATGGTCAGTTGATATTCAAAATCATTGCAGGCCTCTAAATGACACCTGCCCTGAAAACAAATCCTGGGGTCACATATCGACCAAAATATTCAAAGGACGTCCATATTTCAAAACGACCGTTTCAAAAGGCATATTTTACGCACATTAGTGTTCTGCTTCTTTTCCTTTCTTTCCTTTTTTGTTAAAAAACACGTGAATGGAAAAAGGCATCCCTCAGAATGGGCCAAAATCGTTGCAGACGAATCAATGGACAGAGGTTTAATCTCCAATATATATAAACAGCTCATGCAGCTTAATGTTAAAAAAACAAACAACCCAAAAAAAATGGGCAGAAGATCTAAAGAGACGTTTCTTCAAAGGAGACACAGAGATGGCCAAGACGCACATGAAAAGCTGCTCAACAGCACTAATTATTAGAGAAATGCAAATCAAAACTACAATGAGGTATCACCTCACACCTGTTAGAATCGGCATCATCAGAAAATCTACAAACAACCAATTCTGGGGAGGGTGTGGACAAAAGGAGCCCTCTTCCACTATTGGTGGGAATGTAAATTGATACAGTCACTATGGAGCACAGTATGGAGTTTCCTTAAAAAACCTAGAAATAGAATTACCATCTGATCCAGCAATCCCACTTCTGGCCATATACCCAGAGAAAACCGTATTTCAAAAAGGCACATTCACCACAATGTTCGTTGCAGCACTATTTACAATAGCCAGGTAATGGAAGCAACCTAAATGCCCACAGACAGATGAATGGTTAAAGATGTGGTACATATATAAAATGGAATATTACTCGACCATAAAAAGGAATGAAACTGGGTCATTTGTAGAGACATCGATGGATCGAGAGACTGTCATACAGAATGAATTAAGTCAGAAAGAGGAAAACAAATATTGTATATTAACGCATATATGTGGAGCCTAAAAATGGTACAGATGAACTGGTTTGCAGGGAAGAAATAGAGACACAGAGGTAGAGAACAAACGTATGGACACCAAGTGTGGGAAGCCATGGGGTGGTGGTGGTGGGATGAGTTGGGAGTTTGGGATTGACCTGTATACATGTATATGCATAAAATACATAACTAATAATAACGGGCTGTATAAAAAAATAAATGAAATTATATTTCAAAATTTTAAAAAATAAAATTTAAAAAGAAAACAAAAAAAGTTCTTCCCGTCACACAAATGTATTTATAGCAATGAATTATTTCCATGCTTATATCTATAAATACATAAAAGAGGAATAAAATCTAACTTGAACCATAAAAGAAAAAAAAATCCTGAACCCACGAGTTTTACAGAGGAAAACCCTATCAGGGCACTTGCTCCAGTGGTAAACAATTCTGAAATTGGTCAGAGGTGGGGAATCATCTCCCATACAGCCAATTAACCCCCCCCCCCACGCAAGGAGCGTACTCATTGCAAAGCTGGGGGCCGTGCCGAGGCATCTGTGAGTAAACGTGAGCTGAGCCCCAGGCCAGCTGCTGCTGAACTGTTCCCACCCTTTCCAGGTAAAACACCTGAATATGTACAAGGGCTTGAAAGCCTAGAGGAAGGACCGTGGAGCCACACCAGCAACAGCACGCAGGCCAACTTGGTGCCTGCAGGCCAGCCAGGGTGGTCCTGGCCCCGGGCGCTCTTCCAGAAGCTTTCCATTGCCCTGCCTGAGATACCCCTCCTGTCCCGGCCCCCACTGCTTTTTTCCTTCCTCACCTCTGTCCGGAGAGAATTTCCAGCGGAAGGTATGGGTGACAAATCCTCTTCTTTACAGGCAGCAGCCTGACAACTCCTGCAGAAAGGCCAGCAGAACCCCACTCACACCGGGCCATCCACAAAGCTGTGGCCCCTCATTCCCTCCCACCAGCACAGCCCCGATACTGCTGACGGGGCAGAGAATATGGAGTCAGTCACAGCTTCAGGGTCTATTGCTGCCTGGAGCTCTGTTTATATTGATCTCAATGAGGCACACCTGGGGAGGGCGGGCCGGCAGGGTAAGGCTGCCCAGGTCAGCTAATCCACAACCCTCAGGGAATCACATTGTTGAAAATGGACCCCGCAAAGGCAGAAGAGAAGCCAAGGGAAAAAAGGACACAATGCCATTTGCAGCACCGTAGATGATTCTAGAAGTAATCATGTGACTTGTAGTAAGTCAGAAAGTGAAAGACACATATCATATCATATCATTTATAGGTGTTACCTAAAAATGGATACCAGGGCAGATATTTCCACGGAGATGGTCAATCACAGATTCATTAAACACACTTATGGTTCACCAATGGAAAGGTGTGAGGATTGGTTTCATTACGAAATCGGGGTTAACAGACATATACAAACACAGGTGACATATATAATCACCAAAGGCCTACAGAATACCAAGAGAGGACTACTCAACATTCTGTCATAACGTACATGGGAAAAGGATCCCAGGAAGAACAGACATCTGTATATGTGTAAAAGAACCACATCTTCCACACCTACAACAAGTCAAACATTGTAATCAAACTTGCTGTAATAAAAAATAAAAAAAAATTAAATTAAAAACGCGAAGAAGATGTAGTGAGACAAACGTGAGGGGCTTTCTCCTGGCACCTTCCATTCTAAATTCCAATCTAGAACACCACTTCCACTGAGGCTCTCTTGCCCTAGTAACCAGATTTGGTAAGGGTGAACTGCTACCACCTTGTGGCCGTTTCACACAACAGCAGCTTTAATTCCAACGCTAATGGTCAGTTGATATTCAAAATCATTGCATGCCTGTAAATGACACCTGCCCTGAAAACAAATCCTGGGGTCACATATCGACCAAAAAATTCAAAGGACGTCCATATTTCAAAACGACCGTTTCAAAAGGCATATTTTACGCACATTAGTGTTCTGCTTCTTTTACTTTCTTTCCTTTTTTGTTAAAAAACACGGGAATGGAAAAAGGCATCCCTCAGAATGGGCGAAAATCGTTGCAGACGAATCAATGGACAGAGGTTTAATCTCCAATATATATAAACTGCTCATGCAGCTTAATATTAAAAAAACAAACAACCCCCCAAAAAATGGGCAGAAGTTCTAAAGAGACGTTTCTTCAAAGGAGACACAGAGATGGCCAAGACGCACATGAAAAGCTGCTCAACAGCATTAATTATTGGAGAAATGCAAATCAAAACTACAATGAGGTATCACCTCACACCTGTTAGAATCGGCATCATCAGAAAATCTACAAACAACCAATTCTGGGGAGGGTGTGCACAAAAGGAGCCCTCTTCCACTATTGGTGGGAATGTAAATTGATACAGTCACTATGGAGAACAGTATGGAGTTTCCTTAAAAAAACTAGAAATAGAATTACCATCTGATCCAGCAATCCCACTTCTGGGCATATACCCAGAGAAAACCGTATTTCAAAAAGGCATATTCACCACAATGTTCGTTGCAGCACTATTTACAATAGCCAGGTAATGGAAGCAACCTAAATGCCCACAGACAGATGAATGGGTAAAGATGTGGTACATATATAAAATGCAATATTACTCGGCCATAAAAAGGAATGAAACTGGGTCATTTGTAGAGACATCGATGGATCGAGGGACTGTCATACAGAATGAAGTAAGTCAGAAAGAGGAAAACAAATATTGTATATTAATGCATATATGTGGAGCCTAAAAATGGTACAGATGAACTGGTTTGCAGGGAACAAATAGAGACACAGAGGTAGAGAACAAACGTATGGACACCAAGTGTGGGAAGCCATGGGGTGGTGGTGCTGGGATGAGTTGGGAGTTTGGGATTGAACAGTATACATGTATATACATAAAATACATAACTAATAATAACCTGCTGTATAAAAACATAAATAAAATTAAATTTCAAAATTTTAAAAAATAAAATTTAAAAATAAAACAGAAAAAATTCTTCCCGTCACACAGATGTATTTACAGGAATGAATTATTTCCATGCTTATATTTATAAATACATAAAAGAGGAATAAAATCTAACTTGAACCATAAAAGAAAAAAAAATTGAACCCACGAGTTATACAGAGGAATACCCTATCACGGCACTTGCTCCAGCGGTAAACAATTCTGAAATTGGTCAGAGGTCGGGAACCATCTCCCATACAGCCAGCAACCCACCCCCCACGCAAGGAGCGTCCTCATTGCAAAGCTGGGGGACCGTGCCGAGGCATCTGTGAGTAAACGTGAGCTGAGCCCCAGGCCAGGTGCTGCTGAACTGTTCCCACCCTTTCCAGGTAAAACACCTGAATATGTACAAGGGCTTGAAAGCCTACAGGAAGGTCCCTGGAGCAACACCAGCGACAGCACGCAGGCCAACTTGGTGCCTGCAGGCCAGCCAGGGTGTTCCTGGACCCTGGCGCTCTTCCAGAAGCTTTCCATTGCCCTGCCTGAGATACCCCTCCTGTCCCGGCCCCCACTGCTTTTTTCCTTCCTCACCTCTGTCCGGAGAGAAATTCCAGCGGAAGGTATGGGTGACACATCCTCTTCTTTACAGGCGGCAGCCTGACAACTCCTGCAGAAAGGCCAGCAGAACCCCACTCACACCGGGCCACCCACAAAGCTGTGGCCCCTCACTCCCTCCCACCAGCACAGCCCCGAGACTGCTGACGGGGCAGAGAATATGGAGTCAGTCACAGCTTCAGGGGCTATTGCTGCCTGGAGCGCTGTTTATATTGAACTCAACGAGGCACACCTGGGGAGGGCGGGCCGGCAGGGTAAGGCTGCCCAGGTCAGCTAATCCACAACCCTCAGGGAATCACATTGTTGAAAATGGACCCCGCAAAGGCAGAAGAGAAGCCAAGGGAAAAAAGGACACAATGCCATTTGCAGCACCGTAGATGAGTCTAGAAATAATCATGTGAATTGTAGTAAGTCAGAAAGTGAAAGACACATATCATATCATATCATTTATAGGTGTTACCTAAAAATGGATAAGAGGGCAGATATTTCCATGGAGAAGGTCAATCACAGATTCATTAAACACACTTATGGTTCACCAATGGAAAAGTGTGAGGTTTGGTTTCATTACGATATCGGGGTTAACAGACATATACCAACACAGGTGACATATATAATCACCAAAGACCTACAGAATACCAAGAGAGGACTACTCAACATTCTGTCATAACGTACATGGGAAAAGGATCCCAGGAAGGACAGACATCTGTATATGTGTAAAAGAACCACATCTTCCACACCTACAACAAGCCAAACATTGTAATCAAACTTGCTGTAATAAAAAATAAAAAATTAAATTAAAAACACGAACAAGATGTAGTGAGACAAACGTGAGGGGCTTTCTCCTGGCACATTCCATTCTAAACTCCAATCTAGAACACCACTTCCACTGAGGCTCTCTTGCCCTAGTAACCAGATTTGGTAAGGGTGAACTGCTGCCACCTTGTGGCCGTTTCACACAACAGCAGCTTTAATCCCAACGCTAATGGTCAGTTGATATTCAAAATCATTGCAGGCCTGTAAATGACACCTGCCCTGAAAACAAATCCTGGGGTCACATATCGACCAAAAATTTCAAAGGACGTCCATATTTCAAAACGACCGTTTCAAAAGGCATATTTTACGCACATTAGTGTTCTGCTTCTTTTCCTTTCTTTCCTTTTTTGTTAAAAAACACGGGAATGGAAAAAGGCCTCCCTCAGAATGGGTGAAAATCGTGGCAAACGAATCAATGGACAGAGGTTTAATCTCCAATATATATAAACAGCTCATGCAGCTTAATATTAAAAAAACAAACAACCCCAAAAAAATGGGCAGAAGATCTAAAGAGACCTTTCTTCAAAGGAGACACAGAGATGGCCAAGACGCACATGAAAAGCTGCTCAACAGCACTAATTATTAGAGAAATGCAAATCAAAACTACAATGAGGTATCACCTCACACCTGTTAGAATCGGCATCATCAGAAAATCTACAAACAACCAATTCTGGGGAGGGGGTGGACAAAAGGAGCCCTCTTCCACTATTGGTGGGAATGTAAATTGATACAGTCACTATGGAGAACAGTATGGAGTTTCCTTAAAAAAACTAGAAATAGAATTACCATCTGATCCAGCAATCCCACTTCTGGGCATATACCCAGAGAAAACCGTATTTCCAAAAGGCACATTCACCACAATATACGTTGCAGCACTATTTACAATAGCCAGGTAATGGAAGCAACCTAAATGCCCACAGACAGATGAATGGATAAAGATGTGGTACATATATAAAATGGAATACTACTCGGCCATAAAAAGGAATGAAACTGGGTCATTTGTAGAAACATCGAAGGATCGAGAGACTGTCATACAGAATGAAGTAATTCAGAAAGTGGAAAACAAATATTGTCTATTAACGCATATATGTGGAGCCTAAAAATGGTACAGATGAACTGGTTTGCAGGGAAGAAATAGAGACACAGAGGTAGAGAACAAACGTATGGACACCAAGTGTGGGAAGCCATGGGGTGGTGGTGGTGGGATGAGTTGGGAGTTTGGGATTGACCTGTATACATGTATATGCATAAAATACATAACTAATAATACCGTGCTGTATAAAAAAATAAATAAAATAAAATTTCAAAATTTTAAAAAATAAAATTTAAAAATAAAACAAAAAAAGTTCTTCCCGTCACACAGATGTATTTATAGGAATGAATTATTTCCATGCTTATATCTATAAATACATAAAAGAGGAATAAAATCTGACTTGAACCATAAAAGAAAAAAAAATCCTGAACCCACGAGTTATACAGAGGAAAACCCTATCAGGGCACTTGCTCCAGTGGTAAACAATTCTGAAATTGGTCAGAGGTGGGGAACCATCTCCCATACAGCCAGCAACCCACCCCCCACGCAAGGAGCGTCCTCATTGCAAAGCTGGGGGACCATGCCGAGGCATCTGTGAGTAAACGTGAGCTGAGCCCCAGGCCAGCTGCTGCTGAACTGTTCCCACCCTTTCCAGGTAAAACACCTGAATATGTACAAGGGTTTGAAAGCCTAGAGGAAGGACCGTGGTGCCACACCAGCGACAGCACGCAGGCCAACTTGGTGCCTGCAGGCCAGCCAGGGTGTTCCTGGCCCCTGGCGCTCTTCCAGAAGCTTTCCATTGCCCTGCCTTTGATACCCCTCCTGTCCTGGCCCCCACTGCCTTTTTCCATCCTCACCTCTGTGCGGAGAGAAATTCCAGCGGAAGTTATGGGTGACACAACCTCTTCTTTACAGGCGGCAGCCTGGAAACTCCTGCAGAAAGGCCAGCAGAGCCCCACTCACACCGGGCCACCCACAAAGCTGTGGCCCCTCACTCCCACCCACCAGCACAGCCCCGAGACTGCTGACGGGGCAGAGAATATGGAGTCAGGCACAGCTTCAGGGGCTATTGCTGCCTGGAGCTCTGTTTATATTGACCTCAGCGAGGCACACCTGGGGAGGGCGGGCCGGCAGGGTAAGGCTGCCCAGGTCAGCTAATCCACAACCCTCAGGGAATCACATTGTTGAAAATGGATCCCGATAAGTCAGAAGAGAAGCCAAGGGAAAAAAGGACACAATGCCATTTGCAGCACCGTAGATGAGTCTAGAAATAATCACGTGACTTGTAGTAAGTCAGAAAGTGAAAGACACATATCATATCATATCACTTATAGGTGTTACCTAAAAATGGATACCAGGGCAGATATTTCCACGGAGAAGTGCAATCACAGATTCATTAAACAAACTTATGGTTCACCAATGGAAAGGTGTGAGGATTGGTTTCATTACGATATCGGGGTTAACAGACATATACAAACACAGGTGACATATATAATCACCAAGGACTTACAGAATACCAAGAGAGGACTACTCAACATTCTGTCATAACGTACATGGGAAAAGGATCCCAGGAAGAACAGACATCTGTATATGTGTAAAAGAATCACATCTTCCACACCTACAGGAAGCCAAACATTGTAATCAAACTTGCTGTAATAGAAAATAAAAAATTAAATTAAAAACACGAACAAGAAGTAGTGAGACAAACGTGAGGGGCTTTCTCCTGGCACATTCCATTCTAAACTCCAATCTAGAACACCACTTCCACTGAGGCTCTCTTGCCCTAGTAACCAGATTTGGTAAGGGTGAACTGCTGCCACCTTGTGGCCGTTTCACACAACAGCAGCTTTAATCCCAACGCTAATGGTCAGTTGATATTCAAAATCATTGCAGGCCTGTAAATGACACCTGCCCTGAAAACAAATCCTGGGGTCACATATCGACCAAAAATTTCAAAGGACGTCCATATTTCAAAACGACCGTTTCAAAAGGCATATTTTACGCACATTAGTGTTCTGCTTCTTTTCCTTTCTTTCCTTTTTTGTTAAAAAACACGGGAATGGAAAAAGGCATCCCTAAGAATGGGCGAAAATCGTTGCAGACGAATCAATGGACAGAGGTTTAATCTCCAATATATATAAACAGCTCATGCAGCTTAATATTAAAAAAACAAACAACCCAAAAAAAATGGGCAGAAGATCTAAAGAGACGTTTCTTCAAAGGAGACACAGAGATGGCCAAGACGCACATGAAAAGCTGCTCAACAGCACTAATTATTGGAGAAATGCAAATCAAAACTACAATGAGATATCACCTCACACTTGTTAGAATCGGCATCATCAGAAAATCTACAAACAACCAATTCTGTGGAGGGTGTGCACAAAAGGAGCCCTCTTCCACTATTGGTGGGAATGTAAATTCATACAGTCACTATGGAGAACAGTATGGAGTTTCCTTAAAAAAACTAGAAATAGAATTACCATCTGATCCAGCAATCCCACTTCTGGGCATATACCCAGAGAAAACCGTATTTCAAAAAGGCACATTCACCACAATGTTCGTTGCGGCACTGTTTACAATAGCCAGGTAATGGAAGCAACCTAAATGCCCACAGACAGATGAATGGATAAAGATGTGGTACATATATAAAATGGAATATTACTCGGCCATAAAAAGGAATGAAACTGGGTCATTTGTAGAGACATCGATGGATCGAGAGACTGTCATACAGAATGAAGTAAGTCAGAAAGAGGAAAACAAATATTGTATATTAATGCATATATGTGGAACCTAAAAAAATGGTACAGATGAACTGGTTTGCAGGGAAGAAATAGAGACACAGAGGTAGAGAACAAACGTATGGACACCAAGTGTGGGAAGCCATGGGGTGGTGGTGCTGGGATGAGTTGGGAGACTGGGATTGACCTGTATACATGTATATGCATAAAATACATAACTAATAATAACCTGCTGTATAAAAATATAAATAAAATTAAATTTCAAAATTTTAAAAAATAAAATTTAAAAATAAAACAGAAAAAAGTTCTTCCCGTCACACAGATGTATTTATAGGAATGAATTATTTCCATGCTTATATCTATAAATACATAAAAGAGGAATAAAATCTAACTTGAACCATAAAAGAAAAAAAAAATTGAACCGACGAGTTATACAGAGGAAAACCCTATCACGGCACTTGCTCCAGCGGTAAACAATTCTGAAATTGGTCAGAGGTGTGGAACCATCTCCCATACAGCCAGCAACCCACCCCCCACGCAAGGAGCGTCCTCATTGCAAAGGTGGGGGACCGTGCTGAGGCATCTGTGAGTAAACGTGAGCTGAGCCCCAGGCCAGCTGCTGCTGAACTGTTCCCACCCTTTCCAGGTAAAACACCTGAATATGTACAACGGTTTGAAAGCCTACAGGAAGGACCGTGGTGCCACACCAGCGACAGCACGCAGGCCAACTTGGTACCTGCAGGCCAGCCAGGGTGGTCCTGGCCCCGGGCGCACTTCCAGAAGCTTTCCATTGCCCTGCCTTTGATACCCCTCCTGTCCCGGCCCCCACTGCTTTTTTCCTTCCTCACCTCTGTCCGGAGAGAAATTCCAGCGGAAGGTATGGGTGACACATCCTCTCTTTACAGGGGGCAGCCTGGCAACTCCTGCAGTAAGGCCAGCAAAACCCCACTCACGACGGGCCACCCACAAAGCTGTGGCCCCTCACTCCCTCCCACCAGCACAGCCCTGAGACTGCTGACGGGGCAGAGTATATGGAGTCAGGCACAGCTTCAGTGGCTATTGCTGCCTGGAGCGCTGTTTATATTGACCTCAAAGAGGCACACCTGGGGAGGGCGGGCTGGCAGGGTAAGGCTGCCCAGGTCAGCTAATCCACAACCCTCAGGGAATCACATTGTTGAAAATGGACCCCGCTAAGGCAGAAGAGAAGCCAAGGGAAAAAAGGACACAATGCCATTTGCAGCACCGTAGATGAGTCTAGAAGTAATCACGTGCCTTGTAGTAAGTCAGAAAGTGAAAGACACATATCATATCATATCACTTATAGGTGTTACCTAAAAATGGATACCAGGGCAGATATTTCCACGGAGAAGGGCAATCACAGATTCATTAAACAAACTTATGGTTCACCAATGGAAAAGTGTGAGGATTGGTTTCATTACGATATCGGTGTTAACAGACATATACAAACACAGGTGACATATATAATCACCAAGGACCTACAGAATACCAAGAGAGGACTACTCAACATTCTGTCATAACGTACATGGGAAAAGGATCCCAGGAAGAACAGACATCTGTATATGTGTAAAAGAATCACATCTTCCACACCTACAGGAAGCCAAACATTGTAATCAAACTTGCTGTAATAGAAAATAAAAAATTAAATTAAAAACACTAACAAGAAGTAGTGAGACAAACGTGAGGGGCTTTCTCCTGGCACATTCCATTCTAAACTCCAATCTAGAACACCACTTCCACTGAGGCTCTCTTGCCCTAGTAACCAGATTTGGTAAGGGTGAACTTCTGCCACCTTGTGGCCGTTTCACACAACAGCAGCTTTAATCCCAACGCTAATGGTCAGTTGATATTCAAAATCATTGCAGGCCTGTAAATGACACCTGCCCTGAAAACAAATCCTGGGGTCACATATCGACCAAAAAATTCAAAGGACGTCCATATTTCAAAAGGACCGTTTCAAAAGGCATATTTTACGCACATTAGTGTTCTGCTTCTTTTCCTTTCTTTCCTTTTTTGTTAAAAGACACGGGAATGGAAAAAGGCATCCCTCAGAATGGGCGAAAATCGTTGCAGACTAATCAATGGACAGAGGTTTAATCTCCAATATATATAAACAGCTCATGCAGCTTAATATTAAAAAAACAAACAACGCAAAAAAAAATGGGCAGAAGATGTAAAGAGACGTTTCTTCAAAGGAGACACAGAGATGGCCAAGACGCACATGAAAAGCTGCTCAACAGCACTAATTATCAGAGAAATGCAAATCAAAACTACAATGAGGTTTCACCTCACACCTGTTAGAATCGGCATCATCAGAAAATCTACAAACAACCAATTCTGGGGAGGGTGTGGACAAAAGGAGCCCTCTTCCACTATTGGTGGGAATGTAAATTGATACAGTCACTATGGAGAACAGTATGGAGTTTCCTTAAAAAAAACAGAAATAGAATTACCATCTGATCCAGCAATCCCACCTCTGGGCATATACCCAGAGAAAACCGTATTTCAAAAAGGCACATTCACCACAATGTTCGTTGCAGCAATATTTACAATAGCCAGGTAATGTAAGCAACCTAAATGCCCACAGACAGATGAATGGATAAAGTTGTGGTACATATATAAAATGGAATATTACTCGGCCATAAAAAGGAATGAAACTGGGTCATTTGTAGAGACATCGATGGATCGAGAGACTGTCATACAGAATGAAGTAAGTCAGAAAGAGGAAAACAAATATTGTATATTAACGCATATATGTGGAGCCTAAAAATGGTACAGATGAACTGGTTTGCAGGGAAGAAATAGAGACACAGAGGTAGAGAACAAACGTATGGACACCAAGTGTGGGAAGCCATGGGGTGGTGGTGGTGGGATGAGTTGGGAGTTTGGTATTGACCTGTATACATGTATATGCATAAAATACATAACTAATAATAACGTGCTGTATAAAAAAATAAGTAAAATAAAATTTCAAAATTTTAAAAAATAAAATTTAAAAATAAAACAGAAAAAAGTTCTTCCCGTCACACAGATTTATTTATAGGAATGAATTATTTCCATGCTTATATTTATAAATACATAAAAGAGGAATAAAATCTAACTTGAACCATAAAAGAAAATAAAAGTGAACCCACGAGTTATACAGAGGAAAACCAGATCACGGCACTTGCTCCAGCAGTAAACAATTATGAAATTGGTCAGAGGTGGGGAACCATCTCCCATACAGCCAGCAACCCACCCCCCACGCAAGGAGCATCCTCATTGCAAAGCTGGGGGACCGTGCCGAGGCATCTGTGAGTAAACGTGAGCTGAGCCCCAGGCCAGCTGCTCCTGAACTGTTCCCACCCTTTCCAGGTAAAACACCTGAATATGTACAAGGTCTTGAAAGCCTAGAGGAAGGACCGTGGAGCCACACCAGCGACAGCACGCAGGCCAACTTGGTGCCTGCAGGCCAGCCATGGTGGTCCTGGCCCCGGGCGCTCTTCCAGAAGCTTTCCATTGCCCTGCCTGAGATTCCCCTCCTGTCCCGGCCCCCACTGCATTTTGCCTTCCTCACCTCTGTCCGGAGAGAAATTCCAGCGGAATTTATGGGTGTCACAACCTCTTCTTTACAGGCGGCAGCCTAGCAACTCCTGCAGAAAGGCCAGCAGAACCCCACTCACACCGGGCCACCCACAAAGCTGTGGCCCCTCACTCCCTCCCACCAGCACAGCCCCGAGACTGCTGACGGGGCAGAGAATATGGAGTCAGGCACAGCTTCAGGGGCTATTGCTGCCTGGAGCTCTGTTTATATTGACCTCAACGAGGCACACCTGGGGAGGGCGGGCCGGCAGGGTAAGGCTGCCCAGATCAGGTAATCCACAACCCTCAGGGAATCACATTGTTGAAAATGGACCCCGCTAAGGCAGAAGAGAAGCCAAGGGAAAAAAGGACACAATGCCATTTGCAGCACCGTAGATGAGTCTAGAAGTAATCACGTGACTTGTAGTAAGTCAGAAAGTGAAAGACACATATCATATCATATCACTTAAGGGTGTTACCTAAAAATGGATACCAGGGCAGATATTTCCACGGAGAAGGGCAATCACAGATTCATTAAACAAACTTATGGTTCACCAATGGAAAGGTGTGAGGATGGGTTTCATTACGATATCGGGGTTAACAGACATATACAAACACAGTTGACATATATAATCACCAAAGACCTACAGAATACCAAGAGAGGACTACTCAACATTCTGTCATAACGTACATGGGAAAAGGATCCCAGGAAGAAGAGTCATCTGTATATGTGTAAAAGAACCACATCTTCCACACCTACAACAAGCCAAACATTGTAATCAAACTTGCTGTAATAAAAAATATTAAATTAAATTAAATACACGAACAAGAAGTAGTGAGACAAACGTGAGGGGCTTTCTCCTGGCACATTCCATTGTATACTCCAATCTAGTACACCACTTCCACTGAGGCTCTCTTGCCCTAGTAACCAGATTTTGTAAGGGTGAACTGCTGCCACCTTGTGGCCGTTTCACACAACAGCAGCTTTAATCCCAGCGCTAATTGTCAGTTGATATTCAAAATCATTGCAGGCCTGTAAATGACACCTGCCCTGAAAACAAATCCTTGGGTCACATATCGACCAAAAAATTCAAAGGACGTCCATATTTCAAAATGACAGTTTCAAAAGGCATATTTTACGCACATTAGTGTTCTACTTCTTTTCCTTTCTTTCCTTTTTTGTTAAAAAACACGGGAATGGAAAAAGGCTTCCCTCAGAATGGGCGAAAATCGTTGCAGACGAATCAATGGACAGAGGTTTAATCTCCCATACATATAAACAGCTCATGCAGCTTAATATTATAAAAACAAACAACCCCCCCAAAAATGGCCAGAAGATCTAAAGAGATGATTCTTCAAAGAAGACACAGAGATGGCCATGACGCACATGAAAAGCTGCTCAACAGCACTAATTATTAGAGAAATGCAAATCAAAACTACAATGAGGTATCACCTCACACCAGTTAGAATCGGCATCATCAAAAAATCTACAAACAACCAATTCTTGGGAGGGTGTGGACAAAAGGAGCCCTCTTCCACTATTGGTGGGAATGTAAATTGATACAGTCACTATGGAGAACAGTATGGAGTTTCCTTAAAAAACCTAGAAATAGAATTACCATCTGATCCAGCAATCCCACTTCTGGTCATATACCCAGAGAAAACCGTAAATCAAAAAGGCACATTCACCACAATGTTCGTTGCAGCACTATTTACAATAGTCAGGTAATGGAAGCAACCTAAATGCCCACAGACAGATGAATGGATAAAGATGTGGTACATATATAAAATGGAATATTACTCGGCATAAAAAGGAATGAAACTGGGTCATTTGTAGAGACATCGATGGATCGAGAGACTGTCATACAGAACGAAGTAAGTCAGAAAGAGGAAAACAAATATTGTATATTAATGCATATATGTGGAGCCTAAAAATGGTACAGATGAACTGGTTTGCAGGGAAGAAATAGAGACACAGAGGTAGAGAACAAACGTATGGACACCAAGTGTGGGAAGCCATGGGGTGGTGGTGGTGGGATGAGTTGGGAGTTTGGGATTGACCTCTATACATGTATATGCATAAAATACATAACTAATAATAACGTGCTGTATAAAAAAATAAATAAAATTAAATTTCAAAATTTTAAAAAATAAAATTTAACAATAAAACAGAAAAAAGTTCTTCCCGTCACACAGATGTATTTATAGGAATGAATTATTTCCATGCTTATATCTATAAATACATAAAAGAGGAATACAATCAAACTTGAACCATAAAAGAAAAAAAAAACCTGAACCCACGAGTTATACAGAGGAAAACCCTATCAGGGCACTTGTTCCAGTGGTAAACAATTCTGAAATTGGTCAGAGGTGGGGAACCATCTCCCATACAGCCAGCAACTCACCCTTCATGCAAGGAGCGTCCTCATTGCAAAGCTGGGGGACCATGCCGAGGCATTTGTGAGTAAACGTGAGCTGAGCCCCAGGCCAGCTGCTGCTGAACTGTTCCCACCCTTTCTAGGTAAAACACCTGAATATGTTCAAGGGCTTGAAAGCCTAGAGGAAGGACCGTGGAGCCACACCAGCGACAGCACGCAGGCCAACTTGGTGCCTGCAGGCCAGCCAGGGTGGTCCTGGAACCTGGCGCTCTTCCAGAAGCTTTCCATTGCCCAGCCTGAGATACCCCTCCTGTCCCGGACCCCACTGCATTTTTCCTTCCTCACCTCTGTCCGGAGAGAAATTCCAGCGGAAGGTATGGGTGACACATCCTCTTCTTTACAGGCGGCAGCCTGGCAACTCCTGCAGAAAGGCCAGCAGAACCCCACTCACACCGGGCCACCCACAAAGCTGTGGCCCCTCACTCCCTCCCACCAGCACAGCCCCGAGACTGCTGACGGGGCAGAGAATATGGAGTCAGGCACAGCTTCAGGGGCTATTGCTGCCTGGAGCTCTGTTTATATTGACCTCAGCGAGGCACACCTGGGGAGGGCGGGCCGGCAGGGTAAGGCTGCCCAGGTCAGCTAATCCACAACCCTCAGGGAATCACATTGTTGAAAATGGATCCCGATAAGTCAGAAGAGAAGCCAAGGGAAAAAAGGACACAATGCCATTTGCAGCACCGTAGATGAGGCTAGAAGTAATCACGTGAATTGCAGTAAGTCAGAAAGTGAAAGACACATATCATATCACTTATAGGTGTTACCTAAAAATGGATACCAGGGCAGATATTTCCACGGAGAAGGGCAATCACAGATTCATTAAACAAACTTATGGTTCACCAATGGAAAGGTGTGAGGATTGGTTTCATTACGATATCGGGGTTAACAGACATATACAAACACAGGTGACATATATAATCACCAAAGACCTACAGAATACCAAGCGAGGACTACTCAACATTCTCCCACAACGTACATGGGAAAAGGATCCCAGGAAGAACAGTCATCTGTATATGTGTAAGAGAACCACATCTTCCACACCTACAACAAGCCAAACATTGTAATCAAACTTGCTGTAATAAAAAATAAAAAAATAAATTAAAAACACGAACAAGAAGTAGTGAGACAAACGTGAGGGGCTTTCTCCTGGCACATTCCATTCTAAACTCCAATCTAGAACACCACTTCCACTGAGGCTCTCTTGCCCTAGTAACCAGATTTGGTAAGGGTGAACTGCTGCCACCTTGTGGCCGTTTCACACAACAGCAGCTTTAATCCCAACACTAATGGTCAGTTGATATTCAAAATCATTGCAGGCCTGTAAATGACACCTGCCCTGAAAACAAATCCTGGGGTCACATATCGACCAAAAAATTCAAAGGACATCCATATTTCAAAACGACCGTTTCAAAAGGCATATTTTACGCGCATTAGTGTTCTGCTTCTTTTCCTTTGTTTCCTTTTTTGTTAAAAAACACGGGAATGGAAAAAGGCATCCCACAGAATGGGCGAAAACCGTTGCAGACGAATCAATGGACAGAGGTTTAATCTCCAATATATATAAACAGCTCATGCAGCTTAATATTAAAAAAACAAACAACCCAATACAAAAATGGGCAGAAGATCTAAAGAGACGTTTCTTCAAAGAAGACACAGAGATGGCCAAGACGCACATAAAAAGCTGCTCAACAGCACTAATTATTAGAGAAATGCAAATCAAAACTACAATGAGGTATCACCACACACCTGTTAGAATCGTCATCATCAGAAAATATACAAACAACCAATTCTGGGGAGGGTGTGGACAAAAGGAGCCCTCTTCCACTATTGGTGGGAATGTAAATTGATACAGTCACTATGGAGAACAGTATGGACTTTCCTTAAAAAAACTAGATATAGAATTACCATCTGATCCAGCAATCCCACTTCTGGGCATATACACAGAGAAAACCGTAAATCAAAAAGGCACATTCACCACAATGTTCATTGCAGCACTATTTACAATAGCCAGGTAATGGAAGCAACCTAAATGCCCACAGACAGATGAATGGATAAAGATGTGGTACATATATGAAATGGAATATTACTCGGCCATAAAAAGGAATGAAACTGGGTCATTTGTAGAGACACCGATGGATCGAGAGACTGTCATACAGAATGAAGTAAGTCAGAAAGAGGAAAACAAATATTGTATATTAATGCATATATGTGGAGCCTAAAAATGGTACAGATGAACTGGTTTGCAGGGAAGAAATAGAGACACAGAGGTAGAGAACAAACGTATGGACACCAAGTGTGGGAAGCCATGGTGTGGTGGTGGTGGGATGAGTTGGGAGTTTGGGATTGACCTCTATACATGTATATGCATAAAATACATAACTAATAATAACGTGCTGTATAAAAAAATAAATAAAATTAAATTTCAAAATTTTAAAAAATAAAATTTAACAATAAAACAGAAAAAATTCTTCCCGTCACACAGATGTATTTATAGGAATGAATTATTTCCATGCTTATATATATAAATACATAAAAGAGGAATAAAATCTAACTTGAACCATAAAAGAAAAAAAAAGTGAACCCACGAGTTATACAGAGGAAAACCAGATCACGGCACTTGCTCCAGCAGTAAACAATTATGAAACTGGTCAGAGGTGGGGAACCATCTCCCATACAGCCAGCAACCCACCCCCCACGCAAGGAGGATCCTCACTGCAAAGATGGGGGACCGTGCCGAGGCATCTGTGAGTAAACGTGAGCTGAGCCCCAGGCCAGCTGCTGCTGAACTGTTCCCACCCTTTCCAGGTAAAACACCTGAATATGTACAAGGGCTTGAAAGCCTAGAGGAAGCACCGTGGAGCCACACCAGCGACAGCACGCAGGCCAACTAGGTGCCTGCAGGCCAGCCAGGGTGGTCCTGGCCCCGGGCGCTCTTCCAGAAGCTTTCCATTGCCCTGCCTGAGATTCCCCTCCTGTCCAGGCCCCCACTGCATTTTGCCTTCCTCACCTCTGTCCGGAGAGAAATTCCAGCGGAAGTTATGGGTGACACAACCTCTTCTTTACAGGCGGCAGCCTGGCAACTCCTGCAGAAAGGCCAGCAGAACCCCACTCACACCGGGCCACCCACAAAGCTGTGGCCCCTCACTCCCTCCCACCAGCACAGCCCCGAGACCGCTGACGGGGCAGAGAATATGGAGTCAGGCACAGCTTCAGGGGCTATTGCTGCCTGGAGCACTGTTTATATTGACCTCAACGAGGCACACATGGGGAGGGCGGGCCGGCAGGGTAAGGCTGCCCAGGTCAGCTAATCCACAACCCTCAGGGAATCACATTGTTGAAAATGGACCCCGCTAAGGCAGAAGAGAAGCCAAGGGAAAAAAGGACACAATGCCATTTGCAGCACCGTAGATGAGTCTAGAAGTAATCACGTGACTTGTAGTAAGTCAGAAAGTGAAAGACACATATCATATCATATCACTTAAGGGTGTTACCTAAAAATGGATACCAGGGCAGATATTTCCACGGAGAAGGGCAATCACAGATTCATTAAACAAACTTATGGTTCACCAATGGAAAAGTGTGAGGATTGGTTTCATTACGATATCGGGGTTAACAGACATATACAAACACAGTTGACATATATAATCACCAAAGACCTACAGAATACCAAGAGAGGACTACTCAACATTCTGTCATAACGTACATGGGAAAAGGATCCCAGGAAGAACAGTCATCTGTATATGTGTAAAAGAACCACATCTTCCACACCTACAACAAGCCAAACATTGTAATCAAACTTGCTGTAATAAAAAATATTAAATTAAATTAAATACACGAACAAGAAGTAGTGAGACAAACGTGAGGGGCTTTCTCCTGGCACATTCCATTCTATACTCCAATCTAGAACACCACTTCCACTGAGGCTCACTTGCCCTAGTAACCAGATTTGGTAAGGGTGAACTGCTGCCACCTTGTGGCCGTTTCACACAACAGCAGCTTTAATCCCAGCGCTAATTGTCAGTTGATATTCAAAATCATTGCAGGCCTGTAAATGACACCTGCCCTGAAAACAAATCCTGGGGTCACATATCGACCAAAAAATTCAAAGGACGTCCATATTTCAAAACGACCGTTTCAAAAGGCATATTTTACGCACATTAGTGTTCTGCTTCTTTTCCTTTCTTTCCTTTTTTGTTAAAAAACACGGGAATGGAAAAAGGCATCCCTCAGAATGGTCGAAAATCGTTGCAGACGAATCAATGGACAGAGGTTTAATCTCCAATATATATAAACAGCTCATGCAGCTTAATATTAAAAAAACAAACAACCCAAAAAAATGGGCAGAAGATCTAAAGAGACGTTTCTTCAAAGGAGACACAGAGATGGCCAAGACGCACATGAAAAGCTGCTCAACAGCACTAATTATCAGAGAAATGCAAATCAAAACTACAATGAGGTTTCACCTCACACCTGTTAGAATCGGCATCATCAGAAAGTCTTCAAACAACCAATTCTGGGGAGGGTGTGGACAAAAGGAGCCCTCTTCCACTATTGGTGGGAATGTAAATTGATACAGTCACTATGGAGAACAGTATGGAGTTTCCTTAAAAAAACTAGAAATAGAATTACCATCTGATCCAGCAATCCCACTTCTGGGCATAAACCCAGAGAAAACCGTATTTCAAAAAGGCACATTCACCACAATGTTCGTTGCAGCACTATTTACAATAGCCAGGTAATGGAAGCAACCTAAATGCCCACAGACAGATGAATGGATAAAGATGTGGTACATATATGAAATGGAATATTACTCGGCCATAAAAAGGAATGAAACTGGGTCATTTGTAGAGACATCGATGGATCGAGAGACTGTCATACAGAATGAAGTAAGTCAGAAAGAGGAAAACAAATATTGAATATTAATGCATATATGTGGAGCTTACAAATGGTACAGATGAACTGGTTTGCAGGGAAGAAATAGAGACACAGAGGTAGAGAACAAACGTATGGACACCAAGTGTGGGAAGCCATGGGGTGGTGGTGGTGGGATGAGTTGGGAGTTTGGGATTGACCTGTGTACATGTATATGCATAAAATACATAACTAATAATAACGTGCTGTATAAAAAAAAATAAAATTAAATTTCAAAATTTTAAAAAAATAAAATTTAAAAATAAAACAGAAAAAAGTTCTTCCCGTCACACAGATGTATTTATAGGAATGAATTATTTCCATGCTTATATCTATAAATACATAAAAGAGGAATAAAGTCTAACTTGAACCATAAAAGAAAAAATAATCCTGAACCCACGAGTTATACAGAGGAAAACTCTATCAGGGCACTTGCTCCAGTGGTAAACAATTCTGAAATTGGTCAGAGGTGGGGAACCATCTCCCATACAGCCATCAACCCACCCCCCACGCAAGGAGCGTCCTCATTGCAAAGCTGGGGGACCGTGCCGAGGCATCTGTGAGTAAAGGTGAGCTGAGCCCCAGGCCAGCTGCTGCTGAACTGTTCCCACCCTTTCCAGGTAAAACACCTGAATATGTACAAGGGATTGAAAGCCTAGAGGAAGGACCGTGGAGCCACACCAGCGACAGCACGCAGGCCAACTTGGAGCCTGCAGGCCAGCCAGGGTGGTCCTGGCCCTGGGCGCTCTTCCAGAAGCTTTCCATTGTCCTGCCTGAGATACCCCTCCTGTCCTGGCCCCCACTGCTTCTTTCCTTCCTCACCTCTGTCTGGAGAGAAATTCCAGTGGAAGGTATGGGTGACACATCCTCTTCTTTACAGGCGGCAGCCTGGCAACTCCTGCAGAAAGGCCAGCAGAATCCCACTCACACCGGGCCAACCACAAAGCTGTGGCCCCTCACTCCCTCCCACCAGCACAGCCCCGAGACTGCTGACGGGGCAGAGAATATGGAGTCAGGCACAGCTTCAGTGGCTATTGCTGCCTGGAGCGCTGTTTATATTGACCTCAACGAGGCACACCTGGGGAAGGCGGGCCGGCAGGGTAAGGCTGCCCAGGTCAGCTAATCCACAACCCTCAGGGAATCACATTGTTGAGAATGGACCCCGCTAAGGCAGAAGAGAAGCCAAGGGAAAAAAGGACACAATGCCATTTGCAGCACCGTAGATGAGTCTAGAAGTAATCACGTGACTTGTAGTAAGTCAGAAAGTGAAAGACACATATCATATCATATCACTTAAGGGTGTTACCTAAAAATGGATACCAGGGCAGATATTTCCACGGAGAAGGGCAATCACAGATTCATTAAACAAACTTATGGTTCACCAATGGAAAGGTGTGAGGATTGGTTTCATTACGATATTGGGGTTAACAGACATCTACAAACACAGGTGACATATATAATCACCAAAGACCTACAGAATACCAAGAGAGGACTACTCAACATTCTGTCATAACGTACATGGGAAAAGGATCCCAGGAAGAACAGTCATCTGTATATGTGTAAAAGAACCACATCTTCCACACCTACAACAAGCCAAACATTGTAATCAAACTTGCTGTAAGAAAAAATAAATAAATTAAATTAAAAACACGAACAAGAAGTAGTGAGACAAACGTGAGGGGCTTTCTCCTGGCACATTCCATTCTAAACTCCAATCTAGAACACCACTTCCACTGATGCTCTCTTGCCCTAGTAACCAGATTTGGTAAGGGTGAACTGCTGCCACCTTGTGGCCGTTTCACACAACAGCAGCTTTAATCCCAACGCTAATGGTCAGTTGATATTCAAAATCATTGCAGGCCTGTAAATGACACCTGCCCTGAAAACAAATCCTGGGGTCACATATCGACCAAATATTCAAAGGACGTCCATATTTCAAAACGACCGTTTCAAAAGGCATATTTTACGCACATTAGTGTTCTGCTTCTTTTCCTTTCTTTCCTTTTTTGTTAAAAAACACGGGAATGGATAAAGGCATCCCTCAGAATGGGCGAAAATCGTTGCAGACGAATCAATGGACAGAGGTTTAATCTCCAATATATATAAACAGCTCATGCAGCTTAATATTAAAAAAGCAAACAACCCAAAAAAAATGGGCAGAAGATCTAAAGAGACGTTTCTTCAAAGGAGACACAGAGATGGCTAAGACGCACATGAAAAGCTGCTCAACAGCACTAATTATCAGAGAAATGCAAATCAAAACTACAATGAGGTTTCACCTCACACCTGTTAGAATCGGCATCATCAGAAAATCTACAAACAACCAATTCTGGGGAGGGTGTGGACAAAAGGAGCCCTCTTCCACTATTGGTGGGAATGTAAATTGATACAGACACTATGGAGAACAGTATGGAGTTTCCTTAAAAAAACTAGAAATAGAATTACCATCTGATCCAGCAATCCCACTTCTGGGCATATACCCAGAGAAAACCGTATTTCAAAAAGGCACATTCACCACAATGTTCGTTGCAGCACTATTTACAATAGCCAGGTAATGGAAACAACCTAAATGCCCACAGACAGATGAATGGATAAAGAGGTGGTACATATATGAAATGGAATATTACTCGGCCATAAAAAGGAATGAAACTGGGTCATTTGTAGAGACATCGATGGATCGAGAGACTGTCATACAGAATGAAGTAAGTCAGAAAGAGGAAAACAAATATTGTATATTAATGCATATATGTGGAACCTAAAAAAATGGTACAGATGAACTGGATTGCAGGGAAGAAATAGAGACACAGAGGTAGAGAACAAACGTATGGACACCAAGTGTGGGAAGCCATGGGGTGGTGGTGGTGGGATGAGTTGGGAGTTTGGGATTGACCTGTATACATGTATATGCATAAAATACATAACTAATAATAACGTGCTGTATAAAAAAAATAAAATTAAATTTCAAAATTTAAAAAAATAAAATTTAAAAATAAAACAGAAAAAAATTCTTCCCGTCACACAGATGTATTTATAGGAATGAATTATTTCCATGCTTATATCTATGAATACATAAAAGAGGAATAAAATCTAACTTGAACCATAAAAGAAAAAAAAACCTGTACCCACGAGTTATACAGTGGAAAACCCTATCAGGGCACTTGCTCCAGTGGTAAGCAATTCTGAAATTGGTCAGAGGTGGGGAACCATCTCCCATACAGCCAGCAACCCACCCCCCACGCAAGGAGCGTCCTCATTGCAAAGCTGGGGGACCGTGCCGAGGTATCTGTGAGTAAACGTGAGCTGAGCCCCAGGCCAGCTGCTGCTAAACTGTTCCCACCCTTTCCAGGTAAAACACCTGAATATGTACAAGGGCTTGAAAGCCTAGAGGAAGGACCGTGGAGCCACACCAACGACAGCACACAGGCCAACTTGGTGCCTGCAGGCCAGCCAGGGTGGTCCTGGCCCCGGGCGCTCTTCCAGAAGCTTTCCATTGCCCTGCCTGAGATACCCCTCCTGTCCCGGCCCCCACTGCTTTTTTCCTTCCTCACCTCTGTCTGGAGAGAAATTCCAGCGGAAGGTATGGGTGACACATCCTCTTCTTTACAGGCGGCAGCCTGGCAACTCCTGCAGAAAGGCCAGCAGAACCCCACTCACACCGGGCCACCCACAAGGCTGTGGCCCCTCACTCCCTCCCACCAGCACAGCCCCGAGACTGCTGACGGGGCAGAGAATATGGAGTCAGGCACAGCTTCAGGGGCTATTGCTGCCTGGAGCGCTGTTTATATTGACCTCAATGAGGCACACCTGGGGAGGGCGGGCCGGCAGGGTAAGGCTGCCCAGGTCAGCTAATCCACAACCCTCAGGGAATCACATTGTTGAAAATGGACCCCGCTAAGGCAGAAGAGAAGCCAAGGGAAAAAAGGACACAATGCCATTTGCAGCACCGTAGATGAGTCTAGAAGTAATCACGTGACTTGTAGTAAGTCAGAAAGTGAAAGACACATATCATATCATATCACTTATAGGTGTTACCTAGAAATGGATACCAGGACACATATTTCCACGGAGAAGGGCAATCACAGATTCATTAAACAAACTTATGGTTCACCAATGGAAAGGTGTGAGGATTGGTTTCATTACGATATCGGGGTTAACAGACATATACAAACACAGGTGACATATATAATCACCAAAGGCCTACAGAATTCCAAGAGAGGATTACTCAACATTCTGTCATAACGTACATGGGAAAAGGATCCCAGGAAAAACAGACATCTGTATATGTGTAAAAGAACCACATCTTCCACACCTACAACAAGCCAAACATTGTAAACAAACTTGCTGTAATAAAAAATAAAAAAAAAATTAAATTAAAAACACGAACAAGATGTAGTGAGACAAACGTGAGGGGCTTTCTCCTGGCACATTCCATTTTAAATTCCAATCTAGAACACCACTTCCACTGAGGCTCTCTTGCCCTAGTAACCAGATTTGGTAAGGGTGAACTGCTGCCACCTTGTGGCCGTTTCACACAACAGCAGCTTTAATCCCAACGCTAATGGTCAGTTGATATTCAAAATCATTGCAGGCCTGTAAATGACACCTGCCCTGAAAACAAATCCTGGGGTCACATATCGACCAAAAAATTCAAAGGACGTCCATATTTCAAAACGACCGTTTCAAAAGGCATATTTTACGCACATTAGTGTTCTGCTTCTTTTCCTTTCTTTCCTTTTTTGTTAAAAAACACGGGAATGGAAAAATGCATCCCTCAGAATGGGCGAAAATCGTTGCAGACGAATCAATGGACAGAGGTTTAATCTCCAATATATATAAACAGCTCATGCAGCTTAATATTAAAAAAACAAACAACCCCCCAAAAAATGGGCAGAAGATCTAAAGAGACGTTTCTTCAAAGGAGACACAGAGATGGCCAAGACGCACATGAAAAGCTGCTCAACAGCACTAATTATTAGAGAAATGCAAATCAAAACTACAATGAGGTATCACCTCACACCTGTTAGAATGGGCATCATCAGAAAATATGGAAACAACCAATTCTGGGGATGGTGTGGAAAAAAGGAGCCCTCTTCCACTATTGGTGGGAATGTAAATTGATAGTCACTATGGAGAACAGTATGGAGTTTCCTTAAAAAAACTAGAAATAGAATTACCATCTGATTCAGCAATCCCACTTCTGGGCATATACCCAGAGAAAACCGTATTTCAAAAAGGCACATTCACCACAATGTTCGTTGCAGCACTATTTACAATAGCCAGGTAATGGAAGCAACCTAAATGCCCACAGACAGATGAATGGATAAAGATGTGGTACATATATAAAATGGAATATTACTCGGCCATAAAAAGGAATGAAACTGGGTCATTTGTAGAGACATCGATGGATCGAGAGACTGTCATACAGAATGAAGTAAGTCAGAAAGAGGAAAACAAATATTGTATATTAATGCATATATGTGGAACCTAAAAAAATGGTACAGATGAACTGGTTTGCAGGGAAGAAATAGAGACACAGAGGTAGAGAACAAACGTATGGACACCAAGTGTGGGGAGCCATGGGGTGGTGGTGGTGGGATGAGTTGGGAGTTTGGGATTGACCTCTATACATGTATATGCATAAAATACATAACTAATAATAACGTGCTGTATAAAAAAATAAATAAAATTAAATTTCAAAATTTTAAAAAATAAAATTTAAAAATAAAACAGAAAACAGTTCTTCCCGTCACACAGATGTATTTATAGGAATGAATTATTTCCATGCTTATATCTATAAATACATAAAAGAGGAATAAAATCTAACTTGAACCATAAAAGAAAAAATAAGTGAACCCACGAGTTATACAGAGGAAAACCCTATCACGGCACTTGCTCCAGCGGTAAACAATTCTGAAATTGGTCAGAGGTGGGGATCCATCTCCCATACAGCCAGCAACCCACCCCCCACGCAAGGAGCGTCCTCATTGCAAAGCTGGGGGACCATGCCGAGGCATCTGTGAGTAAACGTGAGCTGAGCCCCAGGCCAGCTGCTGCTGAACTGTTCCCACCCTTTCCAGGTAAAACACCTGAATATGTACAAGGGCTTGAAAGCCTAGAGGAAGGACCGTGGAGCCACACCAGCGACAGCACGCAGGCCAACTTGGTGCCTGCAGGCCAGCCAGGGTGGTCCTGGCCCCGGGCGCTCTTCCAGAAGCTTTCCATTGCCCTGCCTGAGATATCCCTCCTGTCCTGGCCCCCACTGCTTTTTTCCTTCCTCACCTCTGTCCGGAGAGAAATTCCAGCGGAAGGTATGAGTGACACATCCTCTTCTTTACAGGCGGCAGCCTGGCAACTCCTGCAGAAAGGCCAGCAGAACCCCACTCACACCGGGCCACCCACAAAGCTGTGGCCCCTCACTCCCTCCCACCAGCACAGCCCCGAGACTGCTGACGGGGCAGAGAATATGGAGTCAGGCACAGCTTCAGGGGCTATTGCTGCGTGGAGCTCTGTTTATATTGACCTCAACGAGGCACACCTGGGGAGGGTGGGCCGGCAGGGTAAGGATGCCCAGGTCAGCTAATCCACAGCCCTCAGGGAATCACATTGTTGAAAATGGACCCCGCTAAGGCAGAAGAGAAGCCAAGGGAAAAAAGGACACAATGCCATTTGCAGCACCGTAGATGAGTCTAGAAGTAATCACGTGACTTGTAGTAAGTCAGAAAGTGAAAGACACATATCATATCATATCACTTATAGGTGTTACCTAAAAATGGATACCAGGGCAGATATTTCCACGGAGAAGGGCAATCACAGATTCATTAAACAAACTTATGGTTCACCAATGGAAAGGTGTGAGGATTGGTTTCATTACGATATTGGGGTTAACAGACATCTACAAACACAGGTGACATATATAATCACCAAAGACCTACAGAATACCAAGAGAGGACTACTCAACATTCTGTCATAACGTACATGGGAAAAGGATCCCAGGAAGAACAGTCATCTGTATATGTGTAAAAGAACCACATCTTCCACACCTACAACAAGCCAAACATTGTAATCAAACTTGCTGTAAGAAAAAATAAATAAATTAAATTAAAAACACGAACAAGAAGTAGTGAGACAAACGTGAGGGGCTTTCTCCTGGCACATTCCATTCTAAACTCCAATCTAGAACACCACTTCCACTGATGCTCTCTTGCCCTAGTAACCAGATTTGGTAAGGGTGAACTGCTGCCACCTTGTGGCCGTTTCACACAACAGCAGCTTTAATCCCAACGCTAATGGTCAGTTGATATTCAAAATCATTGCAGGCCTGTAAATGACACCTGCCCTGAAAACAAATCCTGGGGTCACATATCGACCAAATATTCAAAGGACGTCCATATTTCAAAACGACCGTTTCAAAAGGCATATTTTACGCACATTAGTGTTCTGCTTCTTTTCCTTTCTTTCCTTTTTTGTTAAAAAACACGGGAATGGATAAAGGCATCCCTCAGAATGGGCGAAAATCGTTGCAGACGAATCAATGGACAGAGGTTTAATCTCCAATATATATAAACAGCTCATGCAGCTTAATATTAAAAAAGCAAACAACCCAAAAAAAATGGGCAGAAGATCTAAAGAGACGTTTCTTCAAAGGAGACACAGAGATGGCTAAGACGCACATGAAAAGCTGCTCAACAGCACTAATTATCAGAGAAATGCAAATCAAAACTACAATGAGGTTTCACCTCACACCTGTTAGAATCGGCATCATCAGAAAATCTACAAACAACCAATTCTGGGGAGGGTGTGGACAAAAGGAGCCCTCTTCCACTATTGGTGGGAATGTAAATTGATACAGTCACTATGGAGAACAGTATGGAGTTTCCTTAAAAAAACTAGAAATAGAATTACCATCTGATCCAGCAATCCCACTTCTGGGCATATACCCAGAGAAAACCGTATTTCAAAAAGGCACATTCACCACAATGTTCGTTGCAGCACTATTTACAATAGCCAGGTAATGGAAACAACCTAAATGCCCACAGACAGATGAATGGATAAAGAGGTGGTACATATATGAAATGGAATATTACTCGGCCATAAAAAGGAATGAAACTGGGTCATTTGTAGAGACATCGATGGATCGAGAGACTGTCATACAGAATGAAGTAAGTCAGAAAGAGGAAAACAAATATTGTATATTAATGCATATATGTGGAGCCTAAAAATGGTACAGATGAACTGGATTGCAGGGAAGAAATAGAGACACAGAGGTAGAGAACAAACGTATGGACACCAAGTGTGGGAAGCCATGGGGTGGTGGTGGTGGGATGAGTTGGGAGTTTGGGATTGACCTGTATACATGTATATGCATAAAATACATAACTAATAATAACGTGCTGTATAAAAAAAATAAAATTAAATTTCAAAATTTAAAAAAATAAAATTTAAAAATAAAACAGAAAAAAATTCTTCCCGTCACACAGATGTATTTATAGGAATGAATTATTTCCATGCTTATATCTATGAATACATAAAAGAGGAATAAAATCTAACTTGAACCATAAAAGAAAAAAAAACCTGTACCCACGAGTTATACAGTGGAAAACCCTATCAGGGCACTTGCTCCAGTGGTAAGCAATTCTGAAATTGGTCAGAGGTGGGGAACCATCTCCCATACAGCCAGCAACCCACCCCCCACGCAAGGAGCGTCCTCATTGCAAAGCTGGGGGACCGTGCCGAGGTATCTGTGAGTAAACGTGAGCTGAGCCCCAGGCCAGCTGCTGCTAAACTGTTCCCACCCTTTCCAGGTAAAACACCTGAATATGTACAAGGGCTTGAAAGCCTAGAGGAAGGACCGTGGAGCCACACCAACGACAGCACACAGGCCAACTTGGTGCCTGCAGGCCAGCCAGGGTGGTCCTGGCCCCGGGCGCTCTTCCAGAAGCTTTCCATTGCCCTGCCTGAGATACCCCTCCTGTCCCGGCCCCCACTGCTTTTTTCCTTCCTCACCTCTGTCCGGAGAGAAATTCCAGCGGAAGGTATGGGTGACACATCCTCTTCTTTACAGGCGGCAGCCTGGCAACTCCTGCAGAAAGGCCAGCAGAACCCCACTCACACCGGGCCACCCACAAGGCTGTGGCCCCTCACTCCCTCCCACCAGCACAGCCCCGAGACTGCTGACGGGGCAGAGAATATGGAGTCAGGCACAGCTTCAGGGGCTATTGCTGCCTGGAGCGCTGTTTATATTGACCTCAATGAGGCACACCTGGGGAGGGCGGGCCGGCAGGGTAAGGCTGCCCAGGTCAGCTAATCCACAACCCTCAGGGAATCACATTGTTGAAAATGGACCCCGCTAAGGCAGAAGAGAAGCCAAGGGAAAAAAGGACACAATGCCATTTGCAGCACCGTAGATGAGTCTAGAAGTAATCACGTGACTTGTAGTAAGTCAGAAAGTGAAAGACACATATCATATCATATCACTTATAGGTGTTACCTAGAAATGGATACCAGGACACATATTTCCACGGAGAAGGGCAATCACAGATTCATTAAACAAACTTATGGTTCACCAATGGAAAGGTGTGAGGATTGGTTTCATTACGATATCGGGGTTAACAGACATATACAAACACAGGTGACATATATAATCACCAAAGGCCTACAGAATTCCAAGAGAGGATTACTCAACATTCTGTCATAACGTACATGGGAAAAGGATCCCAGGAAAAACAGACATCTGTATATGTGTAAAAGAACCACATCTTCCACACCTACAACAAGCCAAACATTGTAAACAAACTTGCTGTAATAAAAAATAAAAAAAAAATTAAATTAAAAACACGAACAAGATGTAGTGAGACAAACGTGAGGGGCTTTCTCCTGGCACATTCCATTTTAAATTCCAATCTAGAACACCACTTCCACTGAGGCTCTCTTGCCCTAGTAACCAGATTTGGTAAGGGTGAACTGCTGCCACCTTGTGGCCGTTTCACACAACAGCAGCTTTAATCCCAACGCTAATGGTCAGTTGATATTCAAAATCATTGCAGGCCTGTAAATGACACCTGCCCTGAAAACAAATCCTGGGGTCACATATCGACCAAAAAATTCAAAGGACGTCCATATTTCAAAACGACCGTTTCAAAAGGCATATTTTACGCACATTAGTGTTCTGCTTCTTTTCCTTTCTTTCCTTTTTTGTTAAAAAACACGGGAATGGAAAAATGCATCCCTCAGAATGGGCGAAAATCGTTGCAGACGAATCAATGGACAGAGGTTTAATCTCCAATATATATAAACAGCTCATGCAGCTTAATATTAAAAAAACAAACAACCCCCCAAAAAATGGGCAGAAGATCTAAAGAGACGTTTCTTCAAAGGAGACACAGAGATGGCCAAGACGCACATGAAAAGCTGCTCAACAGCACTAATTATTAGAGAAATGCAAATCAAAACTACAATGAGGTATCACCTCACACCTGTTAGAATGGGCATCATCAGAAAATATGGAAACAACCAATTCTGGGGATGGTGTGGAAAAAAGGAGCCCTCTTCCACTATTGGTGGGAATGTAAATTGATAGTCACTATGGAGAACAGTATGGAGTTTCCTTAAAAAAACTAGAAATAGAATTACCATCTGATCCAGCAATCCCACTTCTGGGCATATACCCAGAGAAAACCGTATTTCAAAAAGGCACATTCACCACAATGTTCGTTGCAGCACTATTTACAATAGCCAGGTAATGGAAGCAACCTAAATGCCCACAGACAGATGAATGGATAAAGATGTGGTACATATATAAAATGGAATATTACTCGGCCATAAAAAGGAATGAAACTGGGTCATTTGTAGAGACATCGATGGATCGAGAGACTGTCATACAGAATGAAGTAAGTCAGAAAGAGGAAAACAAATATTGTATATTAATGCATATATGTGGAACCTAAAAAAATGGTACAGATGAACTGGTTTGCAGGGAAGAAATAGAGACACAGAGGTAGAGAACAAACGTATGGACACCAAGTGTGGGGAGCCATGGGGTGGTGGTGGTGGGATGAGTTGGGAGTTTGGGATTGACCTCTATACATGTATATGCATAAAATACATAACTAATAATAACGTGCTGTATAAAAAAATAAATAAAATTAAATTTCAAAATTTTAAAAAATAAAATTTAAAAATAAAACAGAAAACAGTTCTTCCCGTCACACAGATGTATTTATAGGAATGAATTATTTCCATGCTTATATCTATAAATACATAAAAGAGGAATAAAATCTAACTTGAACCATAAAAGAAAAAATAAGTGAACCCACGAGTTATACAGAGGAAAACCCTATCACGGCACTTGCTCCAGCGGTAAACAATTCTGAAACTGGTCAGAGGTGGGGATCCATCTCCCATACAGCCAGCAACCCACCCCCCACGCAAGGAGCGTCCTCATTGCAAAGCTGGGGGACCATGCCGAGGCATCTGTGAGTAAACGTGAGCTGAGCCCCAGGCCAGCTGCTGCTGAACTGTTCCCACCCTTTCCAGGTAAAACACCTGAATATGTACAAGGGCTTGAAAGCCTAGAGGAAGGACCGTGGAGCCACACCAGCGACAGCACGCAGGCCAACTTGGTGCCTGCAGGCCAGCCAGGGTGGTCCTGGCCCCGGGCGCTCTTCCAGAAGCTTTCCATTGCCCTGCCTGAGATATCCCTCCTGTCCCGGCCCCCACTGCTTTTTTCCTTCCTCACCTCTGTCCGGAGAGAAATTCCAGCGGAAGGTATGAGTGACACATCCTCTTCTTTACAGGCGGCAGCCTGGCAACTCCTGCAGAAAGGCCAGCAGAACCCCACTCACACCGGGCCACCCACAAAGCTGTGGCCCCTCACTCCCTCCCACCAGCACAGCCCCGAGACTGCTGACGGGGCAGAGAATATGGAGTCAGGCACAGCTTCAGGGGCTATTGCTGCGTGGAGCTCTGTTTATATTGACCTCAACGAGGCACACCTGGGGAGGGTGGGCCGGCAGGGTAAGGATGCCCAGGTCAGCTAATCCACAGCCCTCAGGGAATCACATTGTTGAAAATGGACCCCGCTAAGGCAGAAGAGAAGCCAAGGGAAAAAAGGACACAATGCCATTTGCAGCACCGTAGATGAGTCTAGAAGTAATCACGTGACTTGTAGTAAGTCAGAAAGTGAAAGACACATATCATATCATATCACTTATAGGTGTTACCTAAAAATGGATACCAGAGCAGATATTTCCACGGAGAAGGGCAATCACAGATTCATTAAACAAACTTATGGTTCACCAATGGAAAGGTGTGAGGATTGGTTTCATTACGGTATCGGGGTTAACAGACATATACAAACACAGGTGACATATATAATCACCAAAGACCTACAGAATACCAAGAGAGGACTACTCAACATTCTGTCATAACGTACATGGGAAAAGGATCCCAGGAAGAACAGACATCTGTATATGTGTAAAAGAACCACATCTTCCACACCTACAACAAGCCAAACATTGTAATCAAACTTGCTGTAATAAAAAATAAAAAATTAATTTAAAAACACGAACAAGAAGTAGTGAGACAAACGTGAGGGGCTTTCTCCTGGCACATTCCATTCTAAACTCCAATCTTGAACACGACTTCCACTGAGGCTCTCTGGCCCTAGTAACCAGATATGGTAAGTGTGAACTGCTGCCACCTTGTGGCCGTTTCACACAACAGCAGCTTTACTACCAACGCCAATGGTCAGTTGATATTCAAAATCATTGCAGGCCTGTAAATGACACCTGCCCTGAAAACAAATCCTGGGGTCACATATCGACCAAAAAATTCAAAGGACGTCCATATTTCAAAACGACCGTTTCAAAAGGCATATTTTACGCACATTAGTGTTCTGCTTCTTTTCCTTTCTTTCCTTTTTTGTTAAAAAACACGGGAATGGAAACAGGCATCCCTCAGAATGGGCCAAAATCGTTGCAGACGAATCAATGGACAGAGGTTTAATCTCCAATATATATAAACAGCCCATGCAGCTTAATACTAAAAAAAACAAACAACCCAAAAAAAATGGGCAGAAGATCTACAGAGACGTTTCTTCAAAGGAGACAAACAGATGGCCAAGACACACATGAAAAGCTGCTCAACTGTACTAATTATTAGAGAAATGCAAATCAAAACTACAATGAGTTATCACCTCACACCTGTTAGAATCGGCATCATCAGAAAATCTACAAACAACCAATTCTCGGGATGGTGTGGACAAAAGGATCCCTCTCCCACTATTGGTGGGAATGTAAATTGATACAGTCACTATGGAGAACAGTATGGAATTTCCTTAAAAATACTAGAAATAGAATTACAATCTGATCCAGCAATCCCACTTCTGGGCATATACCCAGAGAAAACCGTATTTCAAAAAGGCACATTCACCACAATGTTCGTTGCAGCACTATTTACAATAGCCAGGTAATGGAAGCAAACTAAATGCCCACAGACAGATGAATGGATAAAGATGTGGTACATATATAAAATGGAATATTACTCGGCCATAAAAAGGAATGAAACTGGGTCATTTGTAGAGACATCGATGGATCGAGAGACTGTCATACAGAATGAAGTAAGTCAGAAAGAGGAAAACAAATATTGTATATTAATGCATATATGTGGAGCCTAAAAATGGTACAGATGAACTGGTTTGCAGGGAAGAAATAGAGACACAGAGGTAGAGAACAAACGTATGGTCACCAAGTGTGGGAAGCCATGGGGTGGTGGTGGTGGGATGAGTTGGGAGTTTGGGATTGACCTGTATACATGTATATGCATAAAATACATAACTAATAATAACGTGCTGTATAAAAAAAATAAATAAAATTAAATTTCAAAATTTTAAAAAATAAAATTTAAAAATAAAACAGAAAAAATTCTTCCCGTCACACAGATGTATTTATAGGAATGAATTATTTCCATGCTTATATTTATAAATACATAAAAGAGGAATAAAATCTAACTTGAACCATAAAAGAAAAAATAAGTGAACCCACGAGTTATACAGAGGAAAACCCTATCACGGCACTTGCTCCAGCGGTAAACAATTCTGAAATTGGTCAGAGGTGGGGATCCATCTCCCATACAGCCAGCAACCCACACCCCACGCAAGGAGCGTCCTCATTGCAAAGCTGGGGGACCATGCCGAGGCATCTGTGAGTAAACGTGAGCTGAGCCCCAGGCCAGCTGCTGCTGAACTGTTCCCACCCTTTCCAGGTAAAACACCTGAATATGTACAAGGGCTTGAAAGCCTAGAGGAAGGACCGTGGAGCCACACCAGCGACAGCATGCAGGCCAACTTGGTGCCTGCAGGCCAGCCAGGGTGGTCCTGGCCCCGGGCGCTCTTCCAGAAGCTTTCCATTGCCCTGCCTGAGATACCCCTCCTGTCCCGGCCCCCACTGCTTTTTTCCTTCCTCACCTCTGTCCGGAGAGAAATTCCAGCGGAAGGTATGAGTGACACATCCTCTTCTTTACAGGCGGCAGCCTGGCAACTCCTGCAGAAAGGCCAGCAGAACCCCACTCACACCGGGCCACCCACAAAGCTGTGGCCCCTCACTCCCTCCCACCAGCACAGCTCCGAGACTGCTGGCGGGGCAGAGAATATGGAGTCAGGCACAGCTTCAGGGGCTATTGCTGCCTGGAGCTCTGTTTATATTGACCTCAACGAGGCACACCTGGGGAGGGCGGGCCGGCAGGGTAAGGATGCCCAGGTCAGCTAATCCACAACCCTCAGGGAATCACATTGTTGAAAATGGACCCCGCTAAGGCAGAAGAGAAGCCAAGGGAAAAAAGGACACAATGCCATTTGCAGCACCGTAGATGAGTCTAGAAGTAATCACGTGACTTGTAGTAAGTCAGAAAGTGAAAGACACATATCATATCATATCACTTATAGGTGTTACCTAAAAATGGATACCAGGGCAGATATTTCCACGGAGAAGGGCAATCACAGATTCATTAAACAAACTTATGGTTCACCAATGGAAAGGTGTGAGGATTGGTTTCATTACGGTATCGGGGTTAACAGACATATACAAACACTGGTGACATATATAATCACCAAAGACCTACAGAATACCAAGAGAGGACTACTCAACATTCTGTCATAACGTACATGGGAAAAGGATCCCAGGAAGAACAGACATCTGTATATGTGTAAAAGAACCACATCTTCCACACCTACAACAAGCCAAACATTGTAATCAAACTTGCTGTAATAAAAAATAAAAAATTAAATTAAAAACACGAACAAGAAGTAGTGAGACAAACGTGAGGGGCTTTCTCCTGGCATATTCCATTCTAAACTCCAATCTAGAACACGACTTCCACTGAGGCTCTCTTGCCCTAGTAACCAGATTTGGTAAGGGTGAACTGCTGCCACCTTGTGGCCGTTTCACACAACTGCAGGTTTACTACCCACGCCAATGGTCAGTTGATATTCAAAATCATTGCAGGCCTGTAAATGACACCTGCCCTGAAAACAAATCCTGGGGTCACATATCGACCAAAAAATTCAAAGGACGTCCATATTTCAAAACGACCGTTTCAAAAGGCATATTTTACGCACATTAGTGTTCTGCTTCTTTTCCTTTCTTTCCTTTTTTGTTAAAAAACACGGGAATGGAAACAGGCATCCCTCAGAATGGGCCAAAATCGTTGCAGACGAATCAATGGACAGAGGTTTAATCTCCAATATATATAAACAGCCCATGCAGTTTAATAAAAAAAAAAAAAAACTACCCAAAAAAATGGGCAGAAGATCTAAAGAGACGTTTCTTCAAAGGAGACAAACAGATGGCCAAGACGCACATGAAAAGCTGCTCAACTGTACTAATTATTAGAGAAATGCAAATCAAAACTACAATGAGGTATCAGCTCACACCTGTTAGAATCGGCATCATCAGAAAATCTACAAACAACCAATTCTCGGGATGGTGTGGACAAAAGGAGCCCTCTCCCACTATTGGTGGGAATGTAAATTGATACAGTCACTATGGAGAACAGTATGGAATTTCCTTAAAAATACTAGAAATAGAATTACAATCTGATCCAGCAATCCCACTTCTGGGCATATACCCAGAGAAAACCGTATTTCAAAAAGGCACATTCACCACAATGTTCGTTGCAGCACTATTTACAATAGCCAGGTAATGGAAGCAACCTAAATGCCCACAGACAGATGAATGGATAAAGATGTGGTACATATATAAAATGGAATATTACTCGGCCATAAAAAGGAATGAAACTGGGTCATTTGTAGAGACATCGATGGATCGAGAGACTGTCATACAGAATGAAGTAAGTCAGAAAGAGGAAAACAAATATTGTATATTAACGCATATATGTGGAGCCTAAAAATGGTACAGATGAACTGGTTTGCAGGGAAGAAATAGAGACACAGAGGTAGAGAACAAACGTATGGAAAAAAAGTGTGGGAAGCCATGGGGTGGTGGTGGTGGGATGAGTTGGGAGATTGGGATTGACCTGTATACATGTATATGCATAAAATACTTAACTAATAATAACGTGCTGTATAAAAAATAAATAAATTTAAATTTCAAAATTTAAAAAAATAAAATTTAAAAATAAAACAGAAAAAAGTTCTTCCAGTCACACAGATGTATTTATAGGAATGAATTATTTCCATGCTTATATCTATAAATACATAAAAGAGGAATAACATCTAACTTGAAACATAAAAGAAAAAAAAAGTGAACCCACGAGTTATACAGAGGAAAACCCTATCACGGCACTTGCTCCAGTGTTAAACAATTCTGAAATTGGTCAGAGGTGGGGAACCATCTCCCATACAGCCAGCAACCCACCCCAAATGCAAGAAGCGTCCTCATTGCAAAGCTGGGGCACAATGCCGAGGAATCTGTGAGTAAACGTGAGCTGAGCCCCAGGCCAGCTGCTGCTGAACTGTTCCCACCCTTTCCAGGTAAAACACCTGAATATGTACAAGGGCTTGAAAGCCTAGAGGAAGGGCTGTGGAGCCACACCAGCGAAAGCACGCAGTCCAACTTGGTGCTTGCAGGCCAGTCAGGGTGGTCCTGGCCCCTGGTGCTCTTCCGGAAGCTTTCCATTGCCCTGCCTGAGATACCCCTCCTGTCCCGGCCCCCACAGCTTTTTTCTTTCCTCACCTCAGTCCGGAGAGAAATTCCAGCGGAACGTATGGGAGACACATGCTCTTCTTTTCAGGTGGCAGACTGGCAACTCCTGCAGAAAGGCCTGCAGAGCCCCACTCACAGTGGGCCACCGACCAAGCTGTGGCCCATCACTCCCTCCCACCAGCACAGTCCCGAGACTGCTGACGGGGCAGAGAATATGGAGTCAAGCACAGCTTCAGGGGCTATTGCTGCCTGGAGGGCTGTTTATATTGACCTCAACCAGGCACACCTGAGGAGGGCGGGCCGGCAGGGTAAGGCTGCCCAGGTCAGCTAATCCACAACCCTCAGGGAATCACATTGTTGAAAATGGACCTCGCTAAGGCAGAATAGAAGCCAAGGGAAAAAAGGATACAATGCCATTTGCAGCACCGTAGATGAGTCTAGAAGTAATCAGGTGACTTGTAGTAAGACAGAAAGTGAAAAACACATATCATATCATATCACTTATAGGTGTTACCTAAAAATGGATACCAAGGCAGATATTTCCACGGAGAAGGGCAATCACAGATTCATTAAACAAACTTATGGTTCACCAATGGAAAGCTGTGAGGATTGGTTTCATTACGATATCGGGGTTAACAGATATATACAAAACACAGGTGACATATATAATCACCAAAGACCTACAGAATACCAAGAGAGGACTACTCAACATTCTGTCATAACGTACAAGGGAAAAGGATCCCAGGAAGTACAGACATCTGTATATGTGTAAAAGAACCACAACTACCACACCTACAACAAGACAAACATTGTAATCAAACTTGCTGTAATAAAAAATAAAAAAAAATAAATTAAAAACACGAAGAAGAAGTAGTGAGACAAACTTGAGGGGCTTTCTCCTGGCACATTCCATTCTAAATTCCCATCTAGAACACCACTTCCATTGAGGCTCTGTTGCCCTAGTAACCATATTTGGTAAGGGGAACTGCTGCCACCTTGTGGCCGTTTCACACAACAGCAGCTTTAATCCCAGCGCTAATGGTCAGTTGATATTCAAAATCATTGCAGGCCTATAAATGACACCTGCCCTGATAACAAATCCTGGGGTCACATATCAACAAAAAAATTCAAAGGACGTCCATATTTCAAAATGACCGTTTCAAAAGGCAAGACTGGCCCTGGCGAACAGGGAGCCTTGTTATGCTGATGGGCGGGATGTAAGTTGCCAACTGCCTCACTGGAGGAGTGCATTGTGTTCCCTAAAACAAGTAAACAACAGAGCTACAGAGCCAAGGGCACTTCCCGTCTAGGGAATATACCTTGGGAAAACTGAAAATCCATAAGGCAGAGCCACCCCCAAATTGAGGGCTGCACTGCTTACAAGAACCTCAACCTGGGTACACCTGAAATATCCCAGGAAATATAAAAATGGTTCAAAAAATTGTGGAACTTACGTACGATGGAATATCCCTCAGCCTTGAAATCAATGTCATAAGTCCAGTAGCGGCAAAATGAGTGGATTCAGGTACGATGATTCTAAGTGAAAGAAGTCACACAGGAAAAGAAACTTATCATAAGATATCACTTAGGAAGATCCTGTAAACATGGCTACACATGAACTGAGTTAGGCAAGAGAACAGAGTCTCACATTTAGAAAACACTCTTATGCCTGCTTAAGGGGGAAGGAGAGGTGGGGTGATGCATCAAACCAGAGTTTGATATAAGCACAGGTACCGTTCCAAAAACCAACTATGGAATAGACAAGACCTACAGCTTCCTCAGTGAAAGGGACTCAAAGCCCCATATTTCCCGCAGAGGAATAGATCTGACTAGTAAGAATCTTAAAACCTATGTATTGATATGTCTCCATAAGGGAATCAAGTGTGCCTAGACTGGCATAAACAGGGCAGTGAGAATCAGCTCAAACCCACTCTAAAAAGGAATTTCAAAAACAGAACAAAGAAACAGGGAAATTCTTTACAATTCCTTCAGGGTTTCTGATGCAACCTGGAATGACCCTATCTACAATGAAAGCTGGATGTGGCATAAGGCTGGACACTTGGGACTGAGAGGATTGGTGAGATTGGGTGAGCAAATGCAGACCCTTTAAAGCAATAATGCATGACACCCATTCCATGGGTCCCAGCTCTCAAGGTAGAAGGGAATATTACTACAGCTATAACATGTACGGGAAACCTAGAGAATGGACACACTGTGAATACGAAAGGTTTCTAAAACTCAACGAAGAGTCCCTCTCCTGGTGCTCCGGTTTGACTTTCCAACTGCTTTCCTATCAACCTCCCTACTTGGAGAGACAGCCCCTTTAAGCTCCTGTTTCGCACAGGTTGCCAATTTGGCAGAGGATGAAAGGGAAGAGGGAGAACCAATGAGAGAGTAGCTGCTAGGCATTTGGATGGGCACATGTCACTCTAATTTCCCGGCAGGAAGAAGAATTAACCAAAGTCTCAGCCACCCACCGGGAACCAGTATAGCTCCTGAACCAAAAGTTTGGACTTGCGTTCAGCTCACAAAAAACGAGTTGAAAAATGGAGCTCAGGGACACAGCAATTCACAAACTGGCAGAGTAATCAAGGCCAACTATCGTCCAAAAATCTGTTGAGGGAAGGCAACGAGGCGGACTTGAAAGCGAGGCAGAATAGCAGGAAACAGATTTCAAGAGGTACGTTGGAATCGCCTGTAAAGCACAGGAAGAGGGGCACAACTTCGACAATGATGCCCTTGGCCAAAAAGGGCGTATGCGTTTTCTCCTGAATATATACAGGAGAAAACGCATATGCCCTTTTTGTCCAAGCAAGCAAGCGGGTAATGCAAATCTTCACTACAAAGAAGTATCACTTCCCACCGGTCAAAAGGGACATCCACAAAATGTGTAAAAACCAGAAAGGCAAGACAGGCCCTGGAGAACAGGGAGCCTTGTTATGCTGATGGGCGGGATGTAAGTTGCCAACTGCCTCACTGGAGGAGTGCATTGTGTTCCCTAAAACAAGTAAACAACAGAGCTACAGAGCCAAGGGCACTTCGAGTCTAGGGAATATACCTTGGGAAAACTGAAAATCCATAAGACAGAGCCACCCCCAAATTGAGGGCTGCACTGCTTACAAGAACCTCAACCTGGTTACACCGGAAATATCCCAGGAAATATAAAAATGGTTCCAAACATTGTGGAACTTACGTACGATGGAATATCCCTCAGCCACGAAATCAATGTCATAAGACCAGTAGCAGCAAAATGAGTGGATTCAGGTACGATGATTCTAAGTGAAAGAAGTCACACAGGAAAAGAAACTTATCATAAGATATCACTTAGGAAGATGCTGTAAACATGGCTACACATGAATTGAGTTAGGCAAGAGAACAGAGTCTCACATTAAGAAAACACTCTTATGCTTGCTTAAGGGGGAAGGAGAGGTGGGGTGATGCATCGAACCAGAGTTTGATATAAGCACAGGTACCGTTCCAAAAACCAACTATGGAATAGACAAGACCTACACCTTCCTCAGTGAAAGGGACTCAAAACCCCATATTTCCCGCAGAGGAATAGATCGGACTAGTAAGCATCTTAAAACCTATGTATTGATATGTCTCCGTAAGGGAATCAAGTGTGTCTAGACTGGCATAAACAGGGCAGCGAGAATCAGCTCAAACCCACTCTAAAAAGGAATTTCAAAAACAGAACAAAGAAACAGGGAAATTCTTTACAATTCCTTCAGGGTCTCTGATGCAACCTGGAATGACCCTATCTACAATGACAGCTGGATGTGGCATAAGGCTGGACACTTGGGACTGAGAGGATTGGTGAGATTGGGTGAGCAAATGCAGACCCTTTAAAGCAATAACGCATGGCACCCATTCCATGGGTCCCAGCTCTCCAGGTTGAAGGGAATATTACTACAGCTATAACATGTACGGGAAACCTAGAGAATGGACACACTGTGAATACGAAAGGTTTCTAAAACTCAACGAAGAGTCCCTCTCCTTGTGCTCCGGTTTGACTTTCCAACTGCTTTCCTATCAATCTCCCAACTTGGAGAGACACCCCCTTTAAGCTCCTGGTTCGCACAGGTTGCCAATTTGGCAGAGGATGAAAGGGAAGAGGGAGAACCAATGACAGAGTAGCTGTTAGGCATTTGGATGGGCACATGTCACTCTAATTTCCCGGCAGGAAGAAGAATTAACCAAAGTCTCAGCCACCCACCGGGAACCAGTATAGCTCCTGAACCAAAAGTTTGGACTTGCGTTCAGCTCACAAAAAACGAGTTGAAAAATGGAGCTCAGGGGCACAGCAATTCACAAACTGGCAGAGTAATCAAGGCCAACTATGGTCCAAAAATATGTTGAGGGATGGCAACGAGGCGGACTTGAACGCGAGGCAGAATAGCAGGAAACAGATTTCAAGTGGTATGTTGGAATCGCCTGTAAAGCACAGGAAGAGGGGCACAACTTCGACAATGATGCACTTGGCCAAAAAGTGCGTATGCGTTTTGTCCTGAATATATTCAGGAGAAAACGCATACGCCCTTTTTGGCCAAGCAAGCAAGCGGGCAATGCAAATCTGCACTACAAAGAAGTATCACTTCCCACCGGTCAAAAGGGACATCCACAAAATGTGTAAAAACCAGAAAGGCAAGGCAGGCCCTGGAGAACAGGGAGCCTTGTTATGCTGATGGGCGGGATGTAAGTTGCCAACTGCCTCACTGGAGGAGTGCATTGTGTTCCCTAAAACAAGTAAACAACAGAGCTACAGAGCCAAGGGCACTTCCAGTCTAGGGAATATACCTTGGGAAAACTGAAAATCCATAAGACAGAGCCACCCCCAAATTGAGGGCTGCGCTGCTTACAGGAACCTCAACCTGGGTACACCTGAAATATCCCAGGAAATATAAAAATGGTTCCAAACATTCTGGAACTTACGTACGATGGAATATCCCTCAGCCATGAAATCAATGTCATAAGACCAGTAGCAGCAAAATGAGTGGATTCAGGTACGATGATTCTAAGTGAAAGAAGTCAAACAGGAAAGGAAATTTATCATAAGATATCACTTAGGAAGATCCTGTAAACATGGCTACACATGAACTGAGTTAGGCAAGAGAACAGAGTCTCACATTTAGAAAACACTCTTATGCCTGCTTAAGGGGGAAGGAGAGGTGGGGTGATGCATCAAACCAGAGTTTGATATAAGCACAGGTACCGTTCCAAAAACCAACTATGGAATAGACAAGACCTACACCTTCCTCAGTGAAAGGGACTCAAAACCCCATATTTCCCGCAGAGGAATAGATCTGACTAGTAAGCATCTTAAAACCTATGTATTGATATGTCTCTGTAAGGGAATCAAGTGTGTCTAGACTGGCATAAACAGGGCAGCGAGAATCAGCTCAAACCCACTCTAGAAAGGAATTTCAAAAACAGAACAAATAAACAGGGAAATTCTTTACAATTCCTTCAGGGTCTCTGATGCAACCTGGAATGACCTTATCTACAATGACAGCTGGATGTGGCATAAGGCTGGACACTTGGGACTGAAAGGATTGGTGAGATTGGGTGAGGAAATGCAGACCCTTTAAAGCAATAACGCATGGCACCCATTCCATGGGTCCCAGCTCTCCAGGTTGAAGGGAATATTACTACAGCTATAACATGTACGGGAAACCTAGAGAATGGACACACTGTGAATACGAAATGTTTCTAAAACTCAACGAAGAGTCGCTCTCCTGGTGCTCCGGTTTGACTTTCCAACTGCTTTCCTATCAATCTCCCAACTTGGAGAGACAGCCCCTTTAAGCTCCTGGTTCGCACAGGTTGCCAATTTGGCAGAGGATGAAAGGGAAGAGGGAGAACCAATGACAGAGTAGCTGTTAGGCATTTGGATGGGCACATGTCACTCTAATTTCCCGGCAGGAAGAAGAATTAACCAAAGTCTCAGCCACCCACCGGGAACCAGTATAGCTCCTGAACCAAAAGTTTGGACTTGCGTTCAGCTCACAAAAAACGAGTTGAAAAATGGTGCTCAGGGGCACAGCAATTCACAAACTGGCAGAGTAATCAAGGCCAACTATCGTCCAAAAATCTGTTGAGGGAAGGCAACGAGGCGGACTTGAAAGCGAGGCAGAATAGCAGGAAACAGATTTCAAGAGGTACGTTGGAATCGCCTGTAAAGCACAGGAAGAGGGGCACAACTTCGACAATGATGCCCTTGGCCAAAAAGGGCGTATGCGTTTTCTCCTGAATATATACAGGAGAAAACGCATATGCCCTTTTTGTCCAAGCAAGCAAGCGGGTAATGCAAATCTTCACTACAAAGAAGTATCACTTCCCACCGGTCAAAAGGGACATCCACAAAATGTGTAAAAACCAGAAAGGCAAGACAGGCCCTGGAGAACAGGGAGCCTTGTTATGCTGATGGGCGGGATGTAAGTTGCCAACTGCCTCACTGGAGGAGTGCATTGTGTTCCCTAAAACAAGTAAACAACAGAGCTACAGAGCCAAGGGCACTTCGAGTCTAGGGAATATACCTTGGGAAAACTGAAAATCCATAAGACAGAGCCACCCCCAAATTGAGGGCTGCACTGCTTACAAGAACCTCAACCTGGTTACACCGGAAATATCCCAGGAAATATAAAAATGGTTCCAAACATTGTGGAACTTACGTACGATGGAATATCCCTCAGCCACGAAATCAATGTCATAAGACCAGTAGCAGCAAAATGAGTGGATTCAGGTACGATGATTCTAAGTGAAAGAAGTCACACAGGAAAAGAAACTTATCATAAGATATCACTTAGGAAGATGCTGTAAACATGGCTACACATGAATTGAGTTAGGCAAGAGAACAGAGTCTCACATTAAGAAAACACTCTTATGCTTGCTTAAGGGGGAAGGAGAGGTGGGGTGATGCATCGAACCAGAGTTTGATATAAGCACAGGTACCGTTCCAAAAACCAACTATGGAATAGACAAGACCTACACCTTCCTCAGTGAAAGGGACTCAAAACCCCATATTTCCCGCAAAGGAATAGATCGGACTAGTAAGCATCTTAAAACCTATGTATTGATATGTCTCCGTAAGGGAATCAAGTGTGTCTAGACTGGCATAAACAGGGCAGCGAGAATCAGCTCAAACCCACTCTAAAAAGGAATTTCAAAAACAGAACAAAGAAACAGGGAAATTCTTTACAATTCCTTCAGGGTCTCTGATGCAACCTGGAATGACCCTATCTACAATGACAGCTGGATGTGGCATAAGGCTGGACACTTGGGACTGAGAGGATTGGTGAGATTGGGTGAGCAAATGCAGACCCTTTAAAGCAATAACGCATGGCACCCATTCCATGGGTCCCAGCTCTCCAGGTTGAAGGGAATATTACTACAGCTATAACATGTACGGGAAACCTAGAGAATGGACACACTGTGAATACGAAAGGTTTCTAAAACTCAACGAAGAGTCCCTCTCCTGGTGCTCCGGTTTGACTTTCCAACTGCTTTCCTATCAATCTCCCAACTTGGAGAGACACCCCCTTTAAGCTCCTGGTTCGCACAGGTTGCCAATTTGGCAGAGGATGAAAGGGAAGAGGGAGAACCAATGACAGAGTAGCTGTTAGGCATTTGGATGGGCACATGTCACTCTAATTTCCCGGCAGGAAGAAGAATTAACCAAAGTCTCAGCCACCCACCGGGAACCAGTATAGCTCCTGAACCAAAAGTTTGGACTTGCGTTCAGCTCACAAAAAACGAGTTGAAAAATGGAGCTCAGGGGCACAGCAATTCACAAACTGGCAGAGTAATCAAGGCCAACTATGGTCCAAAAATATGTTGAGGGATGGCAACGAGGCGGACTTGAACGCGAGGCAGAATAGCAGGAAACAGATTTCAAGTGGTATGTTGGAATCGCCTGTAAAGCACAGGAAGAGGGGCACAACTTCGACAATGATGCACTTGGCCAAAAAGTGCGTATGCGTTTTGTCCTGAATATATTCAGGAGAAAACGCATACGCCCTTTTTGGCCAAGCAAGCAAGCGGGCAATGCAAATCTGCACTACAAAGAAGTATCACTTCCCACCGGTCAAAAGGGACATCCACAAAATGTGTAAAAACCAGAAAGGCAAGGCAGGCCCTGGAGAACAGGGAGCCTTGTTATGCTGATGGGCGGGATGTAAGTTGCCAACTGCCTCACTGGAGGAGTGCATTGTGTTCCCTAAAACAAGTAAACAACAGAGCTACAGAGCCAAGGGCACTTCCAGTCTAGGGAATATACCTTGGGAAAACTGAAAATCCATAAGACAGAGCCACCCCCAAATTGAGGGCTGCGCTGCTTACAGGAACCTCAACCTGGGTACACCTGAAATATCCCAGGAAATATAAAAATGGTTCCAAACATTCTGGAACTTACGTACGATGGAATATCCCTCAGCCATGAAATCAATGTCATAAGACCAGTAGCAGCAAAATGAGTGGATTCAGGTACGATGATTCTAAGTGAAAGAAGTCAAACAGGAAAGGAAATTTATCATAAGATATCACTTAGGAAGATCCTGTAAACATGGCTACACATGAACTGAGTTAGGCAAGAGAACAGAGTCTCACATTTAGAAAACACTCTTATGCCTGCTTAAGGGGGAAGGAGAGGTGGGGTGATGCATCAAACCAGAGTTTGATATAAGCACAGGTACCGTTCCAAAAACCAACTATGGAATAGACAAGACCTACACCTTCCTCAGTGAAAGGGACTCAAAACCCCATATTTCCCGCAGAGGAATAGATCTGACTAGTAAGAATCTTAAAACCTATGTATTGATATGTCTCTGTAAGGGAATCAAGTGTGTCTAGACTGGCATAAACAGGGCAGCGAGAATCAGCTCAAACCCACTCTAGAAAGGAATTTCAAAAACAGAACAAATAAACAGGGAAATTCTTTACAATTCCTTCAGGGTCTCTGATGCAACCTGGAATGACCTTATCTACAATGACAGCTGGATGTGGCATAAGGCTGGACACTTGGGACTGAAAGGATTGGTGAGATTGGGTGAGGAAATGCAGACCCTTTAAAGCAATAACGCATGGCACCCATTCCATGGGTCCCAGCTCTCCAGGTTGAAGGGAATATTACTACAGCTATAACATGTACGGGAAACCTAGAGAATGGACACACTGTGAATACGAAATGTTTCTAAAACTCAACGAAGAGTCGCTCTCCTGGTGCTCCGGTTTGACTTTCCAACTGCTTTCCTATCAATCTCCCAACTTGGAGAGACAGCCCCTTTAAGCTCCTGGTTCGCACAGGTTGCCAATTTGGCAGAGGATGAAAGGGAAGAGGGAGAACCAATGACAGAGTAGCTGTTAGGCATTTGGATGGGCACATGTCACTCTAATTTCCCGGCAGGAAGAAGAATTAACCAAAGTCTCAGCCACCCACCGGGAACCAGTATAGCTCCTGAACCAAAAGTTTGGACTTGCGTTCAGCTCACAAAAAACGAGTTGAAAAATGGTGCTCAGGGGCACAGCAATTCACAAACTGGCAGAGTAATCAAGGCCAACTATCGTCCAAAAATCTGTTGAGGGAAGGCAACGAGGCGGACTTGAAAGCGAGGCAGAATAGCAGGAAACAGATTTCAAGAGGTATGTTGGAATCGCCTGTAAAGCACAGGAAGAGGGGCACAACTTCGACAATGATGCACTTGGCCACAAAGGGCGTATGCGTTTTCTCCTGAATATATTCAGGAGAAAACGCATACGCCCTTTTTGGCCAAGCAAGCAAGCGGGCAATGCAAATCTGCACTACAAAGAAGTATCACTTCCCACCGGTCAAAAGGGACATCCACAAAATGTGTAAAAACCAGAAGGCAAGACAGGCCCTGGAGAACAGGGAGCCTTGTTATGCTGATGGGCGGGATGTAAGTTGCCAACTGCCTCACTGGAGGAGTGCATTGTTTCCCTAAAACAAGTAAACAACAGAGCTACAGAGCCAAGGGCACTTCCAGTCTAGGGAATATACCTTGGGAAAACTGAAAATCCATAAGACAGAGCCACCCCCAAATTGAGGGCTGCACTGCTTACAGGTACCTCAACCTGGGTACACCTGAAATATCCCAGGAAATATAAAAATGGTTCCAAACATTGTGGAACTTACGTACGATGGAATATCCCTCAGCCATGAAATCAATGTCATAAGACCAGTGGCAGCAAAATGAGTGGATTCAGGTACGATGATTCTAAGTGAAAGAAGTCATACAGGAAAAGAAACTTATCATAAGATATCACTTAGGAAGATCCTGTAAACATGGCTACACATGAACTGAGTTAGGCAAGAGAACAGAGTCTCACATTTAGAAAACACTCTTATGCCTGCTTAAGGGGGAAGGAGAGGTGGGGTGATGCATCAAACCAGAGTTTGATATAAGCACAGGTACTGTTCCAAAAACCAACTATGGAATAGACAAGACCTCCACCTTCCTCAGTGAAAGGGACTCAAAACCCCATATTTCCCGCAGAGGAATAGATCTGACTAGTAAGAATCTTAAAACCTATGTATTGATATGTCTCCGTAAGGGAATCAAGTGTGTGTAGACTGGCATAAACATGGCAGCGAGAATCAGCTCAAACACACTCTAAAAAGGAATTTCAAAAACAGAACAAAGAAACAGGGAAATTCTTTACAATTCCTTCAGGGTCTCTGATGCAACCTGGAATGACCCTATCTACAATGACAGCTGGATGTGGCATAAGGCTGGACACTTGGGACTGAGAGGATTGGTGAGATTGGGTGAGCAAATGCAGACCCTTTAAAGCAATAATGCATGGCACCCATTCCATGGGTCCCAGCTCTCCAGGTTGAAGGGAATATTACTACAGCTATAACGTGTACGGGGAACCTAGAGAATGGACACACTGTGAATACCACAGGTTTCTAAAACTCAACGAAGAGCCCCTCTCCTGGTGCTCAGGTTTGACTTTCCAACTGCTTTCCTATCAATCTCCCAACTTGGAGAGACAGCCCCTTTAAGCTCCTGGTTCGCACAGGTTGCCAATTTGGCAGAGGATGAAAGGGAAGAGGGAGAACCAATGAGAGAGTAGCTGTTAGGCATTTGGATGGGCACATGTCACTCTAATTTCCCGGCAGGAAGAAGAATTAACCAAAGTCTCAGCCACCCACCGGGAACCAGTAGAGGTCCTGAACCAAAAGTTTGGACTTGCGTTTAGCTGACAAAAAACGAGTTTGAAAATGGAGCTCAGGGGCACAGCAATTCACAAACTGGCAGAGTAATCAAGGCCAACTATCGTCCAAAAATCTGTTGAGGGAAGGCAACGAGGCGGACTTGAAAGCGAGGCAGAATAGCAGGAAACAGATTTCAAGAGGTACGTTGGAATCGCCTGTAAAGCACAGGAAGAGGGGCACAACTTCGACAATGATGCACTTGGCCAAAAAGGGCGTATGCGTTTTCTCCTGAATATATTCAGGAGAAAACGCATACGCCCTTTTTGACCAAGCAAGCAAGCGGGCAATGCAAATCTGCACTACAAAGAAGTATCACTTCCCACCGGTCAAAAGGGACATCCACAAAATGTGTAAAAACCAGAAAGGCAAGACAGGCCCTGGAGAACAGGGAGCCTTGTTATGCTGATGGGCGGGATGTAAGTTGCCAACTGCCTCACTGGAGGAGTGCATTGTGTTCCCTAAAACAAGTAAACAACAGAGCTACAGAGCCAAGGGCACTTCCGGTCTAGAGAATATACCATGGGAAAACTGAAAATCCATAAGACAGATCCACCCCCAAATTGAGGGCTGCACTGCTTACAAGAACCTCAACCTGGGTACACCTGAAATATCCCAGGAAATATAAAAATGGTTCCAAACATTGTGGAACTTACGTACGATGGAATATCCCTCAGCCATGAAATCAATGTCATAAGACCAGTAGCAGCAGAATGAGTGGATTCAGGTACGATGATTCTAAGTGAAAGAAGTCACACAGAAAAAGAAACTTATCATAAGATATCACTTAGGAAGATCCTGTAAACATGGCTACACATGAACTGAGTTAGGCAAGAGAACAGAGTCTCACATTTAGAAAACACTCTTATGCCTGCTTAAGGGGGAAGGAGAGGTGGGGTGATGCATCAAACCAGAGTTTGATATAAGCAAAGGTAACGTTCCAAAAACCATCTATGGAATAGAGAAGACCTACACCTTCTTCAGTGAAAGGGACTCAAAACCCCATATTTCCCGCAGAGGAATATATCTAACTAGTAAGAATCTTAAAACCTATGTATTGATATGTCTCCGTAAGGGAATCAAGTGTGACTAGACTGGCATAAACATGGCAGCGAGAATCAGCTCAAACGCACTCTAGAAAGGAATTTCAAAAAAAGAACAAAAAAAACAGGGAAATTCTTTACAATTCCTTTAGGGTCTCTGATGCAACCTGGAATGACCCTATCTACAATGACAGCTGGATGTGGCATAAGGCTGGACACTTGGGACTGAGAGGATTGGTGAGATTGGGTGAGCAAATGCAGACCCTTTAAAGCAATAATGCATGGCACCCATTCCATGGGTCCCAAATCTCCAGGTTGAAGGGAATATTACTACAGATATAACATGTACGGGAAACCTAGAGAATGGACACACTGTGAATACGAAAGGTTTCTAAAACTCAACGAAGAGTCGCTCTCCTGGTGCTCCGGTTTGACTTTCCAACTGCTTTCCTATCAATCTCCCAACTTGGAGAGACAGCCCCTTTAAGCTCCTGGTTCGCACAGGTTGCCAATTTGGCAGAGGATGAAAGGGAAGAGGGAGAACCAATGAGAGAGTAGCTGTTAGGCATTTGGATGGGCACATGTCACTCTAATTTCCCAGCAGGAAGAAGAATTAACCAAAGTCTCAGCCACCCAGCGGGAACCAGTATAGGTCCTGAACCAAAAGTTTGGACTTGCGTTCAGCTCACAAAAAAACGAGTTGAATAATGGAGTTCAGGGGCACAGAAATTCACAAACTGGCAGAGTAATCAAGGCCAACTATCGTCCAAAAATCTGTTGAGGGAAGGCAACGAGGCAGACTTGAAAGCGAGGCAAAATAGCAGGAAACAGATTTCAAGAGGTACGTTGGAATCACCTGTAAAGCACAGGAAGAGGGGCACAACTTCGACAATGATGCACTTGGCCAAAAAGGGCATATGCGTTTTCTCCTGAATATATTCAGGAGAAAACGCATACGCCCTTTTTGGCCAAGCAAGCAAGCGGGCAATGCAAATCTGCACTACAAAGAAGTATCACTTCCCACCGGTCAAAAGGGACATCCACAATATATGTAAAAACCGGAAAGGCAAGACAGGCCCTGGAGAACAGGGAGCCTTGTTACGCTGATGGGCGGGATGTAAGTTGCCAACTGCCTCACTGGAGGAGTGCATTGTGTTCCCTAAAACAAGTAAACAACAGAGCTACAGAGCCAAGGGCACTTCCGGTCTAGGGAATATACATTGGGAAAACTGAAAATCCATACGACAGAGCCACCCCCAAATTGAGGGCTGCACTGCTTACAAGAACCTCAACCTGGGTACACCTGAAATATCCCAGGAAATATAAAAATGGTTCCAAACATTGTGGAACTTACGTACGATGGAATATCCCTCAGCCATGAAATCAATGTCATAAGACCAGTAGCAGCAAAATGAGTGGATTCAGGTACGATGATTCTAAGTGAAAGAAGTCACACAGAAAAAGAAACTTATCATAAGATATCACTTAGGAAGATCCTGTAAACACGGCTACACATGAACTGAGTTAGGCAAGAAAACAGAGTCTCACATTTAGAAAACACTCTTATGCCTGCTTAAGGGGGAAGGAGAGGTGGGGTGATGCATCAAACCAGAGTTTGATATAAGCACAGGTACCGTTCCAAAAACCAACTATGGAATAGACAAGACCTCCACCAACCTCAGTGAAAGGGACTCAAAACCCCATATTTCCCGCAGAGGAATAGATCTGACTAGTAAGAATCTTAAAACCTATGTATTGATATGTCTCCGTAAGGGAATCAAGTGTGTCTAGACTGGCATAAACATGGCAGCGAGAATCAGCTCAAACCCACTCTAAAAAGGAATTTCAAAAACAGGACAAAGAAACAGGGAAGTTGTTTACAATTCCTTCAGGGTCTCTGATGCAACCTGGAATGACCCTATCTACAATAACAGCTGGATGTGGCATGAGGCTGGACACTTGGGACTGAGAGGATTGGTGAGATTGGGTGAGCAAATGCAGACCCTTTAAAGCAATAATGCATGGCACCCATTCCATGGGTCCCAACTCTCCAGGTTGAAGGGAATATTACTACAGCTATAACATGTACGGGAAACCTAGAGAATGGACACACTGTGAATACGAAAGGTTTCTAAAACTCAACGAAGAGTCCCTCTCGTGGTGCTTCGGTTTGACTTTCCAACTGCTTTCCTATCAATCTCCCAACTTGGAGAGACAGCCCCTTTAAGCTCCTGGTTCGCACAGGTTGCCAATTTGGCAGAGGATGAAAGGGAAGAGGGAGAACCAATGAGAGAGTAGCTGTTAGGCATTTGGATGGGCACATGTCACTCTAATTTCCCGGCAGGAAGAAGAATTAACCAAAGTCTCAGCCACCCACCGGGAACCAGTATAGGTCCTGAACCAAAAGTTTGGACTTGCGTTCAGCTCACAAAAAAACGAGTTGAATATTGGAGCTCAGGGGCACAGCAATTCACAAACTGCAGAGTAATCAAGGCCAACTTACGTCCAAAAATCTGTTGGGGGAAGGCAACGAGGCGGACTTGAAAGCGAGGCAGAATAGCAGGAAACAGATTTCAAGAGGTACGTTGGACTCGCCTGTAAAGCACAGGAAGAGGGGCACAACTTCGTCAATGATGCACTTGGCCAAAAAGGTCGTATGCGTTTTCTCCTGAATATATTCAGGAGAAAATGCATACGCCCTTTTTGACCAAGCAAGCAAGCGGGCAATGCAAATCTGCACTACAAAGAAGTATCACTTCCCACCGGTCAAAAGGGACATCCACAAAATGTGTAAAAACCAGAAAGGCAAGACAGGCCCTGGAGAACAGGGAGCCTTGTTATGCTGATGGGCGGGATGTAAGTTGCCAACTGCCTCACTGGAGGAGTGCATTGTGTTCCCTAAAACAAGTAAACAACAGAGCTACAGAGCCAAGGGCACTTCCGGTCTAGAGAATATACCATGGGAAAACTGAAAATCCATAAGACAGATCCACCCCCAAATTGAGGGCTGCACTGCTTACAAGAACCTCAACCTGGGTACACCTGAAATATCCCAGGAAATATAAAAATGGTTCCAAACATTGTGGAACTTACGTACGATGGAATATCCCTCAGCCATGAAATCAATGTCATAAGACCAGTAGCAGCAGAATGAGTGGATTCAGGTACGATGATTCTAAGTGAAAGAAGTCACACAGAAAAAGAAACTTATCATAAGATATCACTTAGGAAGATCCTGTAAACATGGCTACACATGAACTGAGTTAGGCAAGAGAACAGAGTCTCACATTTAGAAAACACTCTTATGCCTGCTTAAGGGGGAAGGAGAGGTGGGGTGATGCATCAAACCAGAGTTTGATATAAGCAAAGGTAACGTTCCAAAAACCATCTATGGAATAGAGAAGACCTACACCTTCTTCAGTGAAAGGGACTCAAAACCCCATATTTCCCGCAGAGAAATATATCTAACTAGTAAGAATCTTAAAACCTATGTATTGATATGTCTCCGTAAGGGAATCAAGTGTGACTAGACTGGCATAAACATGGCAGCGAGAATCAGCTCAAACGCACTCTAGAAAGGAATTTCAAAAAAAGAACAAAAAAAACAGGGAAATTCTTTACAATTCCTTTAGGGTCTCTGATGCAACCTGGAATGACCCTATCTACAATGACAGCTGGATGTGGCATAAGGCTGGACACTTGGGACTGAGAGGATTGGTGAGATTGGGTGAGCAAATGCAGACCCTTTAAAGCAATAATGCATGGCACCCATTCCATGGGTCCCAAATCTCCAGGTTGAAGGGAATATTACTACAGATATAACATGTACGGGAAACCTAGAGAATGGACACACTGTGAATACGAAAGGTTTCTAAAACTCAACGAAGAGTCCCTCTCCTGGTGCTCCGGTTTGACTTTCCAACTGCTTTCCTATCAATCTCCCAACTTGGAGAGACAGCCCCTTTAAGCTCCTGGTTCGCACAGGTTGCCAATTTGGCAGAGGATGAAAGGGAAGAGGGAGAACCAATGAGAGAGTAGCTGTTAGGCATTTGGATGGGCACATGTCACTCTAATTTCCCAGCAGGAAGAAGAATTAACCAAAGTCTCAGCCACCCAGCGGGAACCAGTATAGGTCCTGAACCAAAAGTTTGGACTTGCGTTCAGCTCACAAAAAAACGAGTTGAATAATGGAGTTCAGGGGCACAGAAATTCACAAACTGGCAGAGTAATCAAGGCCAACTATCGTCCAAAAATCTGTTGAGGGAAGGCAACGAGGCAGACTTGAAAGCGAGGCAAAATAGCAGGAAACAGATTTCAAGAGGTACGTTGGAATCACCTGTAAAGCACAGGAAGAGGGGCACAACTTCGACAATGATGCACTTGGCCAAAAAGGGCGTATGCGTTTTCTCCTGAATATATTCAGGAGAAAACGCATACGCCCTTTTTGGCCAAGCAAGCAAGCGGGCAATGCAAATCTGCACTACAAAGAAGTATCACTTCCCACCGGTCAAAAGGGACATCCACAATATATGTAAAAACCGGAAAGGCAAGACAGGCCCTGGAGAACAGGGAGCCTTGTTACGCTGATGGGCGGGATGTAAGTTGCCAACTGCCTCACTGGAGGAGTGCATTGTGTTCCCTAAAACAAGTAAACAACAGAGCTACAGAGCCAAGGGCACTTCCGGTCTAGGGAATATACATTGGGAAAACTGAAAATCCATACGACAGAGCCACCCCCAAATTGAGGGCTGCACTGCTTACAAGAACCTCAACCTGGGTACACCTGAAATATCCCAGGAAATATAAAAATGGTTCCAAACATTGTGGAACTTACGTACGATGGAATATCCCTCAGCCATGAAATCAATGTCATAAGACCAGTAGCAGCAAAATGAGTGGATTCAGGTACGATGATTCTAAGTGAAAGAAGTCACACAGAAAAAGAAACTTATCATAAGATATCACTTAGGAAGATCCTGTAAACACGGCTACACATGAACTGAGTTAGGCAAGAAAACAGAGTCTCACATTTAGAAAACACTCTTATGCCTGCTTAAGGGGGAAGGAGAGGTGGGGTGATGCATCAAACCAGAGTTTGATATAAGCACAGGTACCGTTCCAAAAACCAACTATGGAATAGACAAGACCTCCACCAACCTCAGTGAAAGGGACTCAAAACCCCATATTTCCCGCAGAGGAATAGATCTGACTAGTAAGAATCTTAAAACCTATGTATTGATATGTCTCCGTAAGGGAATCAAGTGTGTCTAGACTGGCATAAACATGGCAGCGAGAATCAGCTCAAACCCACTCTAAAAAGGAATTTCAAAAACAGGACAAAGAAACAGGGAAGTTGTTTACAATTCCTTCAGGGTCTCTGATGCAACCTGGAATGACCCTATCTACAATGACAGCTGGATGTGGCATGAGGCTGGACACTTGGGACTGAGAGGATTGGTGAGATTGGGTGAGCAAATGCAGACCCTTTAAAGCAATAATGCATGGCACCCATTCCATGGGTCCCAACTCTCCAGGTTGAAGGGAATATTACTACAGCTATAACATGTACGGGAAACCTAGAGAATGGACACACTGTGAATACGAAAGGTTTCTAAAACTCAACGAAGAGTCCCTCTCGTGGTGCTTCGGTTTGACTTTCCAACTGCTTTCCTATCAATCTCCCAACTTGGAGAGACAGCCCCTTTAAGCTCCTGGTTCGCACAGGTTGCCAATTTGGCAGAGGATGAAAGGGAAGAGGGAGAACCAATGAGAGAGTAGCTGTTAGGCATTTGGATGGGCACATGTCACTCTAATTTCCCGGCAGGAAGAAGAATTAACCAAAGTCTCAGCCACCCACCGGGAACCAGTATAGGTCCTGAACCAAAAGTTTGGACTTGCGTTCAGCTCACAAAAAAACGAGTTGAATATTGGAGCTCAGGGGCACAGCAATTCACAAACTGCAGAGTAATCAAGGCCAACTTACGTCCAAAAATCTGTTGGGGGAAGGCAACGAGGCGGACTTGAAAGCGAGGCAGAATAGCAGGAAACAGATTTCAAGAGGTACGTTGGACTCGCCTGTAAAGCACAGGAAGAGGGGCACAACTTCGTCAATGATGCACTTGGCCAAAAAGGGCGTATGCGTTTTCTCCTGAATATATTCAGGAGAAAATGCATACGCCCTTTTTGACCAAGCAAGCAAGCGGGCAATGCAAATCTGCACTACAAAGAAGTATCACTTCCCACCGGTCAAAAGGGACATCCACAAAATGTGTAAAAACCAGAAAGGCAAGACAGGCCCTGGAGAACAGGGAGCCTTGTTATGCTGATGGGCGGGATGTAAGTTGCCAACTGCCTCACTGGAGGAGTGCATTGTGTTCCCTAAAACAAGTAAACAACAGAGCTACAGAGCCAAGGGCACTTCCGGTCTAGGGAATATACATTGGGAAAACTGAAAATCCATAAGACAGAGCCACCCCAAAATTGAGGGTTGCACTGCTTACAAGAACCTCAACCTGGGTACACCTGAAATATCCCAGGAAATATAAAAATGGTTCCAAACATTGTGGAACTTACGTACGATGGAATATCCCTCAGCCATGAAATCAATGTCATAAGACCAGTAGCAGCAAAATGAGTGGATTCAGGTACGATGATTCTAAGTGAAAGAAGTCACACAGAAAAAGAAACTTATCATAAGATATCACTTAGGAAGATCCTGTAAACACGGCTACACATGAACTGAGTTAGGCAAGAAAACAGAGTCTCACATTTAGAAAACACTCTTATGCCTGCTTAAGGGGGAAGGAGAGGTGGGGTGATGCATCAAACCAGAGTTTGATATAAGCACAGGTACCGTTCCAAAAACCAACTATGGAATAGACAAGACCTCCACCAACCTCAGTGAAAGGGACTCAAAACCCCATATTTCCCGCAGAGGAATAGATCTGACTAGTAAGAATCTTAAAACCTATGTATTGATATGTCTCCGTAAGGGAATCAAGTGTGTCTAGACTGGCATAAACATGGCAGCGAGAATCAGCTCAAACCCACTCTAAAAAGGAATTTCAAAAACAGGACAAAGAAACAGGGAAGTTGTTTACAATTCCTTCAGGGTCTCTGATGCAACCTGGAATGACCCTATCTACAATGACAGCTGGATGTGGCATGAGGCTGGACACTTGGGACTGAGAGGATTGGTGAGATTGGGTGAGCAAATGCAGACCCTTTAAAGCAATAATGCATGGCACCCATTCCATGGGTCCCAACTCTCCAGGTTGAAGGGAATATTACTACAGCTATAACATGTACGGGAAACCTAGAGAATGGACACACTGTGAATACGAAAGGTTTCTAAAACTCAACGAAGAGTCCCTCTCGTGGTGCTTCGGTTTGACTTTCCAACTGCTTTCCTATCAATCTCCCAACTTGGAGAGACAGCCCCTTTAAGCTCCTGGTTCGCACAGGTTGCCAATTTGGCAGAGGATGAAAGGGAAGAGGGAGAACCAATGAGAGAGTAGCTGTTAGGCATTTGGATGGGCACATGTCACTCTAATTTCCCGGCAGGAAGAAGAATTAACCAAAGTCTCAGCCACCCACCGGGAACCAGTAGAGGTCCTGAACCAAAAGTTTGGACTTGCGTTCAGCTCACAAAAAAACGAGTTGAATATTGGAGCTCAGGGGCACAGCAATTCACAAACTGCAGAGTAATCAAGGCCAACTTACGTCCAAAAATCTGTTGGGGGAAGGCAACGAGGCGGACTTGAAAGCGAGGCAGAATAGCAGGAAACAGATTTCAAGAGGTACGTTGGACTCGCCTGTAAAGCACAGGAAGAGGGGCACAACTTCGTCAATGATGCACTTGGCCAAAAAGGGCGTATGCGTTTTCTCCTGAATATATTCAGGAGAAAATGCATACGCCCTTTTTGACCAAGCAAGCAAGCGGGCAATGCAAATCTGCACTACAAAGAAGTATCACTTCCCACCGGTCAAAAGGGACATCCACAAAATGTGTAAAAACCAGAAAGGCAAGACAGGCCCTGGAGAACAGGGAGCCTTGTTATGCTGATGGGCGGGATGTAAGTTGCCAACTGCCTCACTGGAGGAGTGCATTGTGTTCCCTAAAACAAGTAAACAACAGAGCTACAGAGCCAAGGGCACTTCCGGTCTAGGGAATATACATTGGGAAAACTGAAAATCCATAAGACAGAGCCACCCCAAAATTGAGGGTTGCACTGCTTACAAGAACCTCAACCTGGGTACACCTGAAATATCCCAGGAAATATAAAAATGGTTCCAAACATTGTGGAACTTACGTACGATGGAATATCCCTCAGCCATGAAATCAATGTCATAAGACCAGTAGCAACAAAATGAGTGGATTCAGGTACGATGATTCTAAGTGAAAGAAGTCACACAGAAAAAGAAACTTATCATAAGATATCACATAGGAAAATCCTGTAAACACGGCTACACATGAACTGAGTTAGGCAAGAGAACAGAGTCTCACATTTAGAAAACACTCTTATGCCTGCTTAAGGGGGAAGGAGAGGTGGGGTGATGCATCAAACCAGAGTTTGATATAAGCACAGGTACCGTTCCAAAAACCAACTATGGAATAGATAAGACCTCCACCAACCTCAGTGAAAGGGACTCAAAACCCCATATTTCCCGCAGAGGAATAGATCTGACTAGTAAGAATCTTAAAACCTATGTATTGATATGTCTCTGTAAGGGAATCAAGTGTGTCTAGACTGGCATAAACATGGCAGCGAGAATCAGCTCAAACCCACTCTAAAAAGGAATTTCAAAAACAGAACAAAAAAAAGAAACAGGGAAATTCTTTACAATTCCTTCAGGGTCTCTGATGCAACCTGGAATGACCCTATCTACAATGACAGCTGGATGTGGCATAAGGCTGGACACTTGGGACTGAGAGGATTGGTGAGATTGGGTGAGCAAATGCAGACCCTTTAAAGCAATAATGCATGGCACCCATTCCATGGGTCCCAACTCTCCAGGTAGAAGGGAATATTACTACAGCTATAACATGTACGGGAAACCTAGAGAATGGACACACTGTGAATACGAAAGTTTTCTAAAACTCAACGAAGAGTCCCTCTCCTGGTGCTCCGGTTTGACTTTCCAACTGCTTTCCTATCAATCTCCCAACTTGGAGAGACAGCCCCTTTAAGCTCCTGGTTCGCACAGGTTGCCAATTTGGCAGAGGATGAAAGGGAAGAGGGAGAACCAATGAGAGAGTAGCTGTTAGGCATTTGGAAGGGCACATGTCACTGTAATTTCCCGGCAGGAAGAAGAATTAACCAAAGTCTCAGCCACCCACCGGGAACAAGTATAGGTCCTGAACCAAAAGTTTGGACTTGCGTTCAGCTCACAAAAAAACGAGTTGAAAATTGGAGCTCAGGGGCACAGCAATTCACAAACTGGCAGAGTAATCAAGGCCAACTATCGTCCAAAAATCTGTTGAGGGAAGGCAACGAGGCGGACTTGAAAGCGAGGCAGAATAGCAGGAAACAGATTTCAAGAGGTACGTTGGACTCGCCTGTAAAGCACAGGAAGAGGGGCACAACTTCGACAATGATGCACTTGGCCAAAAAGGGCGTATGCGTTTTCTCCTGAATATATTCAGGAGAAAATGCATAAGCCCTTTTTGACCAAGCAAGCAAGCGGGCAATGCAAATCTGCACTACAAAGAAGTATCACTTCCCATGGGTCAAAAGGGACATCCACAAAATGTGTAAAAACCAGAAAGGCAAGACAGGCCCTGGAGAACAGGGAGCCTTGTTATGCTGATGGGCGGGATGTAAGTTGCCAACTGCCTCAATGGAGGAGTGCATTGTGATCCCTAAAACAAGTAAACAACAGAGCTACAGAGCCAAGGGCACTTCCGGTCTAGGGAATATACCTTGGGAAAACTGAAAATCCAAAAGACAGAGCCACCCCCAAATTGAGGGTTGCACTGCTTACAAGAACCTCAACCTGGGTACACCTGAAATATCCCAGGAAATATAAAAATGGTTCCAAACATTGTGGAACTTACGTACGATGGGATATCCCTCAGCCATGAAATCAATGTCATAAGACCAGTAGCAGCAAAATGAGTGGATTCAGGTACGATGATTCTAAGTGAAAGAAGTCACACAGAAAAAGAAACTTATCATAAGATATCACTTAGGAAGATCCTGTAAACATGGCTACACATGAACTGAGTTAGGCAAGAGAACAGAGTCTCACATTTAGAAAACACTCTTATGCCTGCTTAAGGGGGAAGGAGAGGTGGGGTGATGCATCAAACCAGAGTTTGATATAAGCACAGGTACCGTTCCAAAAACCAACTATGGAATAGACAAGACCTACACCTTCCTCAGTGAAAGGGACTCAAAACCCCATATTTCCCGCAGAGGAATAGATCTGACTAGTAAGAATCTTAAAACCTATGTATTGATATGTCTCTGTAAGGGAATCAAGTGTGTCTAGACTGGCATAAACATGGCAGCGAGAATCAGCTCAAACCCACTCTAAAAAGGAATTTCAAAAACAGAACAAAAAAAAAGAAACAGGGAAATTCTTTACAATTCCTTCAGGGTCTCTGATGCAACCTGGAATGACCCTATCTACAATGACAGCTGGATGTGGCATAAGGCTGGACACTTGGGACTGAGAGGATTGGTGAGATTGGGTGAGCAAATGCAGACCCTTTAAAGCAATAATGCATGGCACCCATTCCATGGGTCCCAACTCTCCAGGTTGAAGGGAATATTACTACAGCTATAACATGTACGGGAAACCTAGAGAATGGACACACTGTGAATACGAAAGGTTTCTAAAACTCAACGAAGTGTCCCTCTCCTGGTGCTCCGGTTTGACTTTCCAACTGTTTCCTATCAATCTCCCAACTTGGAGAGACAGCCCCTTTAAGCTCCTGGTTCGCACAGGTTGCCAATTTGGCAGAGGATGAAAGGGAAGAGGGAGAACCAATGAGAGAGTAGCTGTTAGGCATTTGGAAGGGCACATGTCACTGTAATTTCCCGGCAGGAAGAAGAATTAACCAAAGTCTCAGCCACCCACCGGGAACCAGTATAGGTCCTGAACCAAAAGTTTGGACTTGCGTTCAGCTCACAAAAAAACGAGTTGAAAATTGGAGCTCAGGGGCACAGCAATTCACAAACTGGCAGAGTAATCAAGGCCAACTATCGTCCAAAAATCTGTTGAGGGAAGGCAACGAGGCGGACTTGAAAGCGAGGCAGAATAGCAGGAAACAGATTTCAAGAGGTACGTTGGACTCGCCTGTAAAGCACAGGAAGAGGGGCACAACTTCGACAATGATGCACTTGGCCAAAAAGGGCGTATGCGTTTTCTCCTGAATATATTCAGGAGAAAATGCATACGCCCTTTTTGACCAAGCAAGCAAGCGGGCAATGCAAATCTGCACTACAAAGAAGTATCACTTCCCACCGGTAAAAAGGGACATCCACAAAATGTGTAAAAACCAGAAAGGCAAGACAGGCCCTGGAGAACAGGGAGCCTTGTTATGCTGATGGGCGGGATGTAAGTTGCCAACTGCCTCAATGGAGGAGTGCATTGTGATCCCTAAAACAAGTAAACAACAGAGCTACAGAGCCAAGGGCACTTCCGGTCTAGGGAATATACCTTGGGAAAACTGAAAATCCATAAGACAGAGCCACCCCAAAATTGAGGGTTGCACTGCTTACAAGAACCTCAACCTGGGTACACCTGAAATATCCCAGGAAATATAAAAATGGTTCCAAACATTGTGGAACTTACGTACGATGGAATATCCCTCAGCCATGAAATCAATGTCATAAGACCAGTAGCAGCAAAATGAGTGGATTCAGGTACGATGATTCTAAGTGAAAGAAGTCACACAGAAAAAGAAACTTATCATAAGATATCACTTAGGAAGATCCTGTAAACATGGCTACACATGAACTGAGTTAGGCAAGAGAACAGAGTCTCACATTTAGAAAACACTCTTATGCCTGCTTAAGGGGGAAGGAGAGGTGGGGTGATGCATCAAACCAGAGTTTGATATAAGCACAGGTACCGTTCCAAAAACCAACTATGGAATAGACAAGACCTACACCTTCCTCAGTGAAAGGGACTCAAAACCCCATATTTCCCGCAGAGGAATAGATCTGACTAGTAAGAATCTTAAAACCTATGTATTGATATGTCTCCGTAAGGGAATCAAGTGTGTCTAGACTGGCATAAACGTGGCAGCGAGAATCAGCTCAAACCCACTCTAAAAAGCAATTTCAAAAACAGAACAAAGAAACAGGGAAATTTTTTACAATTCCTTCAGGGTCTCTGATGCAACCTGGAATGACCCTATCTACAATGACAGCTGGATGTGGCATGAGGCTGGACACTTGGGACTGAGAGGATTGGTGAGATTGGGTGAGCAAATGCAGACCCTTTAAAGCAATAATGCATGGCACCCATTCCATGGGTCCCAACTCTCCAGGTTGAAGGGAATATTACTACAGTATAACATGTACGGGAAACCTAGAGAATGGACACACTGTGAATACAAAAGGTTTCTAAAACTCAACGAAGAGTCCATCTCCTGGTGCTCCGGTTTGACTTTCCAACTGCTTTCCTATCAATCTCCCAACTTGGAGAGACAGCCCCTTTAAGTTCCTGGTTCGCACAGGTTGCCAATTTGGCAGAGGATGAAAGGGAAGAGGGAGAACCAATGAGAGAGTAGCTGTTAGGCATTTGGATGGGCACATGTCACTCTAATTTCCCGGCAGGAAGAAGAATTAACCAAAGTCTCAGCCACCCACCGGGAACCAGTATAGGTCCTGAACCAAAGTTTGGACTTGCATTAAGCTCACAAAAAACGAGTTGAAAAATGGAGCTCAGGGACACAGCAATTCACAAACTGGCAGAGTAATCAAGGCCAACTATCGTCCAAAAATCTGTTGAGGGAAGGCACCGAGGCGGACTTGAAAGCGAGGCAGAATAGCAGGAAACAGATTTCATAAGGTACGTTGGAATCGCCTGTAAAGCACAGGAAGAGGGGCACAACTTCGACAATGATGCACTTGGCCAAAAAGGTTGGATGCGTTCTCTCCTGAATATATTCAGGAGAAAACGCATACGCCCTTTTTGGCCAAGCAAGCAAGCGGGCAATGCAAATCTGCACTACAAAGAAGTATTACTTCCCACCGGTCAAAAGGGACATCCACAAAATGTGTAAAAACCAGAAAGGCAAGACAGGCCCTGGAGAACAGGGAGCCTTGTTATGCTGATGGGCGGGATGTAAGTTGCCAACTGCCTCACTGGAGGAGTGCATTGTGTTCCCTAAAACAAGTAAACAACAGAGCTACAGAGCCAAGGGCACTTCCGGTCTAGGGAATATACCTTGGGAAAACTGAAAATCCATAAGACAGAGCCACCCCCAAATTGAGGGTTGCACTGCTTACAAGAACCTCAACCTGGGTACACCTGAAATATCCCAGGAAATATAAAAATGGTTCCAAACACTGTGGAACTTACGTACGATGGAATATCCCTCAGCCATGAAATCAATGTCATAAGACCAGTAGCAGCAAAATGAGTGGATTCAGGTACGATGATTCTAAGTGAAAGAAGTCACACAGAAAAAGAAACTTATCATAAGATATCACTTAGGAAGATCCTGTAAACATGGCTACACATGAACTGAGTTAGGAAAGAGAACAGAGTCTCACATTTAGAAAACACTCTTATGCCTGCTTAAGGGCGAAGGAGAGGTGGGGTGATGCATCAAACCAGAGTTTGATATAAGCACAGGTACCGTTCCAAAAACCAACTATGGAATAGACAAGACCTCCACCTTCCTCAGTGAAAGGGACTCAAAACCCCATATTTCCCGCAGAGGAATAGATCTGACTAGTAAGAATCTTAAAACCTATGTATTGATATGTCTCCGTAAGGGAATCAAGTGTGTCTAGACTGGCATAAACATGGCAGCGAGAATCAGCTCAAACCCACTCTAAAAAGGAATTTCAAAAACAGAACAAAGAAACAGGGAAATTCTTTACAATTCCTTCAGGGTCTCTGATGCAACCTGGAATGACCCTATCTACGATGACAGCTGGATGTGGCATGAGGCTGGACACTTGGGACTGAGAGGATTGGTGAGATTGGGTGAGCAAATGCAGACCCTTTAAAGCAATAATGCATGGCAACCATTCCATGTGTCCCACCTCTCCAGGTTGAAGGGAATATTACTACAGCTATAACATGTACGGGAAACCTAGAGAATGGACACACTGTGAATACGAAAGGTTTCTAAAACTCAACGAAGAGTCCCTCTCCTGGTGCTCCGGCTTGACTTTCCAACTGCTTTCCTATCAATCTCCCAACTTGGAGAGACAGCCCCTTTAAGCTCCTGGTTCACACAGGTTGCCCATTTGGCAGAGGAGGAAAGGGAAGAGGGAGAACCAATGAGAGAGTCGCTGTTAGGCATTTGGATGGGCACATGTCACTCTAATTTCCCGGCAGGAAGAAGAATTAACCAAAGTCTCAGCCACCCAGCGGGAACCAGTATAGGACCTGAACTAAAAGTTTGGACTTGCGTTCAGCTCACAAAAAAACGAGTTGAAAAATGGAGCTCAGGGGCACAGCAATTCACAAACTGGCAGAGTAATCAAGGCCAACTATCGTCCAAAAATCTGTTGAGGGAAGGCAACGAGGCGGACTTGAAAGCGAGGCAGAATAACAGGAAACAGATTTCAAGAGGTACATTGGACTCGCCTGTAAAGCACAGGAAGAGGGGCACAACTTCGACAATGATGCACTTGGCCAAAAAGGGCGGATGCGTTCTCTCCTGAATATATTCAGGAGAAAACGCATACGCCCTTTTTGGCCAAGCAAGCAAGCGGGCAATGCAAATCTGCACTACAAAGAAGTATCACTTCCCACCGCTCAAAAGGGACATCCACAAAATGTGTAAAAACCAGAAAGGCAAGACAGGCCCTGGAGAACAGGGAGCCTTTTTATGCTGATGGGCGGGATGTAAGTTGCCAACTGCCTCAATGGAGGAGTGCATTGTGTTCCCCAAAAAAAGTAAACAACAGAGCTACAGAGCCAAGGGCACTTCCGGTCTAGGGAATATACATAGGGAAAACTGAAAATCCATAAGACAGAGCCACCCCCAAATTGAGGGTTGCACTGCTTACAAGAACCTCAACCTGGGTACACCTGAAATATCCCAGGAAATATAAAAATGGTTCCAAACATTGTGGAACTTACGTACGGTGGAATATCCCTCAGCCATGAAATCAATGTCATAAGACCAGTAGCAGCAAAATGAGTGGATTCAGGTTCGATGATTCTAAGTGAAATAAGTCACACAGAAAAAGAAACTTATCATAAGATATCACTTAGGAAGATCCTGTAAACATGGCTACACATGAACTGAGTTAGGAAAGAGAACAGAGTCTCACATTTAGAAAACACACTTATGCCTGCTTAAGGGGGAAGGAGAGGTGAGGTGATGCATCAAACCAGAGTTTGATATAAGCACAGGTACCGTTCCAAAAACCAACTATGGAATAGACAAGACCTCCACCTTCCTCAGTGAAAGGGACTCAAAACCCCATATTTCCCGCAGAGGAATAGATCTGACTAGTAAGAATCTTAAAACCTATGTATTGATATGTCTCTGTAAGGGAATCAAGTGTGTCTAGACTGGCATAAACATGGCAGCGAGAATCAGCTCAAACCCACTCTAAAAAGGAATTTCAAAAACAGAACAAAGAAACAGGGAAATTCTTTACAATTCCTTCAGGGTCTCTGATGCAACCTGGAATGACCCTATCTACAATGACAGCTGGATGTGGCATGAGGCTGGACACTTGGGACTGAGAGGATTGGTGAGGTTGGGTGAGCAAATGCAGACCCTTTAAAGCAATAATGCATGGCACCCATTCCATGGGTCCCAACTCTCCAGGTTGAAGGGAATATTACTACAGCTATAACATGTACGGGAAACCTAGAGAATGGACACACTGTGAATACGAAAGGTTTCTAAAACTCAACGAAGAGTCCCTCTCCTGGTGCTCCGGCTTGACTTTCCAACTGCTTTCCTATCAATCTCCCAACTTGGAGAGACAGCCCCTTTAAGCTCCTGGTTCACACAGGTTGCCCATTTGGCAGAGGAGGAAAGGGAAGAGGGAGAACCAATGAGAGAGTCGCTGTTAGGCATTTGGATGGGCACATGTCACTCTAATTTCCCGGCAGGAAGAAGAATTAACCAAAGTCTCAGCCACCCAGCGGGAACCAGTATAGGACCTGAACTAAAAGTTTGGACTTGCGTTCAGCTCACAAAAAAACGAGTTGAAAAATGGAGCTCAGGGGCACAGCAATTCACAAACTGGCAGAGTAATCAAGGCCAACTATCGTCCAAAAATCTGTTGAGGGAAGGCAACGAGGCGGACTTGAAAGCGAGGCAGAATAACAGGAAACAGATTTCAAGAGGTACATTGGACTCGCCTGTAAAGCACAGGAAGAGGGGCACAACTTCGACAATGATGCACTTGGCCAAAAAGGGCGGATGCGTTCTCTCCTGAATATATTCAGGAGAAAACGCATACGCCCTTTTTGGCCAAGCAAGCAAGCGGGCAATGCAAATCTGCACTACAAAGAAGTATCACTTCCCACCGCTCAAAAGGGACATCCACAAAATGTGTAAAAACCAGAAAGGCAAGACAGGCCCTGGAGAACAGGGAGCCTTTTTATGCTGATGGGCGGGATGTAAGTTGCCAACTGCCTCAATGGAGGAGTGCATTGTGTTCCCTAAAACAAGTAAACAACAGAGCTACAGAGCCAAGGGCACTTCCGGTCTAGGGAATATACATAGGGAAAACTGAAAATCCATAAGACAGAGCCACCCCCAAATTGAGGGTTGCACTGCTTACAAGAACCTCAACCTGGGTACACCTGAAATATCCCAGGAAATATAAAAATGGTTCCAAACATTGTGGAACTTACGTACGGTGGAATATCCCTCAGCCATGAAATCAATGTCATAAGACCAGTAGCAGCAAAATGAGTGGATTCAGGTTCGATGATTCTAAGTGAAATAAGTCACACAGAAAAAGAAACTTATCATAAGATATCACTTAGGAAGATCCTGTAAACATGGCTACACATGAACTGAGTTAGGAAAGAGAACAGAGTCTCACATTTAGAAAACACACTTATGCCTGCTTAAGGGGGAAGGAGAGGTGAGGTGATGCATCAAACCAGAGTTTGATATAAGCACAGGTACCGTTCCAAAAACCAACTATGGAATAGACAAGACCTACACCTTCCTCAGTGAAAGGGACTCAAAACCCCATATTTCCCGCAGAGGAATAGATCTGACTAGTAAGAATCTTAAAACCTATGTATTGATATGTCTCTGTAAGGGAATCAAGTGTGTCTAGACTGGCATAAACATGGCAGCGAGAATCAGCTCAAACCCACTCTAAAAAGGAATTTCAAAAACAGAACAAAGAAACAGGGAAATTCTTTACAATTCCTTCAGGGTCTCTGATGCAACCTGGAATGACCCTATCTACAATGACAGCTGGATGTGGCATGAGGCTGGACACTTGGGACTGAGAGGATTGGTGAGGTTGGGTGAGCAAATGCAGACCCTTTAAAGCAATAATGCATGGCACCCATTCCATGGGTCCCAACTCTCCAGGTTGAAGGGAATATTACTACAGCTATAACATGTACGGGAAACCTAGAGAATGGACACACTGTGAATACGAAAGGTTTCTAAAACTCAACGAAGAGTCCCTCTCGTGGTGCTTCGGTTTGACTTTCCAACTGCTTTCCTATCAATCTCCCAACTTGGAGAGACAGCCCCTTTAAGGTCCTGGTTCGCACAGGTTGCCAATTTGGCAGAGGATGAAAGGGATGAGGGAGAACCAATGAGAGAGTAGCTGTTAGGCATTTGGATGGGCACATGTCACTCTAATTTCCCGGCAGGAAGAAGAATTAACCAAAGTCTCAGCCACCCAGCGGGAACCAGTATAGGACCTGAAATAAAAGTTAGGACTTGCGTTCAGCTCACAAAAAAACGAGTTGAAAAATGGAGCTCAGGGGCACAGCAATTCACAAACTGGCAGAGTAATCAAGGCCAACTATCGTCCAAAAATCTGTTGAGGGAAGGCAACGAGGTGGACTTGAAAGCGAGGCAGAATAACAGGAAACAGATTTCAAGAGGTACATTGGACTCGCCTGTAAAGCACAGGAAGAGGGGCACAACTTCGACAATGATGCACTTGGCCAAAAAGGGCGGATGCGTTCTCTCCTGAATATATTCAGGAGAAAACGCATACGCCCTTTTTGGCCAAGCAAGCAAGCGGGCAATGCAAATCTGCACTACAAAGAAGTATCACTTCCCACCGGTCAAAAGGGACATCCACAAAATGTGTAAAAACCAGAAAGGCAAGACAGGCCCTGGAGAACAGGGAGCCTTGTTATGCTGATGGGCGGGATGTAAGTTGCCAACTGCCTCACTGGAGGAGTGCATTGTGTTCCCTAAAACAACTAAACAACAGAGCTACAGAGCCAAGGGCACTTCCGGTCTAGGGAATATACATAGGGAAAACTGAAAATCCATAAGACAGAGCCACCCCCAAATTGAGGGTTGCACTGCTTACAAGAACCTCAACTTGGGTACACCTGAAATATCCCAGGAAATATAAAAATGGTTCCAAACACTGTGGAACTTATGTACGATGGAATATCCCTCAGCCATGAAATCAATGTCATAAGACCAGAAGCAGCAAAATGAGTGGATTCAGGTACGATGATTCTAAGTGAAAGAAGTCACACAGAAAAAGAAACTTATCATAAGATATCACTTAGGAAGATCCTGTAAACATGGCTACACATGAACTGAGTTAGGCAAGAGAACAGAGTCTCACATTTAGAAAACACTCTTATGCCTGCTTAAGGGGGAAGGAGAGGTGGGGTGATGCATCAAACCAGAGTTTGATATAAGCACAGGTACCGTTCCAAAAACCAACTATGGAATAGACAAGACCTACACCTTCCTCAGTGAAAGGGACTCAAAACCCCATATTTCCCGCAGAGGAATAGATCTGACTAGTAAGAATCTTAAAACCTATGTATTGATATGTCTCCGTAAGGGAATCAAGTGTGTCTAGACTGGCATAAACGTGGCAGCGAGAATCAGCTCAAACCCACTCTAAAAAGCAATTTCAAAAACAGAACAAAGAAACAGGGAAATTTTTTACAATTCCTTCAGGGTCTCTGATGCAACCTGGAATGACCCTATCTACAATGACAGCTGGATGTGGCATGAGGCTGGACACTTGGGACTGAGAGGATTGGTGAGATTGGGTGAGCAAATGCAGACCCTTTAAAGCAATAATGCATGGCACCCATTCCATGGGTCCCAACTCTCCAGGTTGAAGGGAATATTACTACAGTATAACATGTACGGGAAACCTAGAGAATGGACACACTGTGAATACAAAAGGTTTCTAAAACTCAACGAAGAGTCCATCTCCTGGTGCTCCGGTTTGACTTTCCAACTGCTTTCCTATCAATCTCCCAACTTGGAGAGACAGCCCCTTTAAGTTCCTGGTTCGCACAGGTTGCCAATTTGGCAGAGGATGAAAGGGAAGAGGGAGAACCAATGAGAGAGTAGCTGTTAGGCATTTGGATGGGCACATGTCACTCTAATTTCCCGGCAGGAAGAAGAATTAACCAAAGTCTCAGCCACCCACCGGGAACCAGTATAGGTCCTGAACCAAAGTTTGGACTTGCATTAAGCTCACAAAAAACGAGTTGAAAAATGGAGCTCAGGGACACAGCAATTCACAAACTGGCAGAGTAATCAAGGCCAACTATCGTCCAAAAATCTGTTGAGGGAAGGCACCGAGGCGGACTTGAAAGCGAGGCAGAATAGCAGGAAACAGATTTCATAAGGTACGTTGGAATCGCCTGTAAAGCACAGGAAGAGGGGCACAACTTCGACAATGATGCACTTGGCCAAAAAGGTTGGATGCGTTCTCTCCTGAATATATTCAGGAGAAAACGCATACGCCCTTTTTGGCCAAGCAAGCAAGCGGGCAATGCAAATCTGCACTACAAAGAAGTATTACTTCCCACCGGTCAAAAGGGACATCCACAAAATGTGTAAAAACCAGAAAGGCAAGACAGGCCCTGGAGAACAGGGAGCCTTGTTATGCTGATGGGCGGGATGTAAGTTGCCAACTGCCTCACTGGAGGAGTGCATTGTGTTCCCTAAAACAAGTAAACAACAGAGCTACAGAGCCAAGGGCACTTCCGGTCTAGGGAATATACCTTGGGAAAACTGAAAATCCATAAGACAGAGCCACCCCCAAATTGAGGGTTGCACTGCTTACAAGAACCTCAACCTGGGTACACCTGAAATATCCCAGGAAATATAAAAATGGTTCCAAACACTGTGGAACTTACGTACGATGGAATATCCCTCAGCCATGAAATCAATGTCATAAGACCAGTAGCAGCAAAATGAGTGGATTCAGGTACGATGATTCTAAGTGAAAGAAGTCACACAGAAAAAGAAACTTATCATAAGATATCACTTAGGAAGATCCTGTAAACATGGCTACACATGAACTGAGTTAGGAAAGAGAACAGAGTCTCACATTTAGAAAACACTCTTATGCCTGCTTAAGGGGGAAGGAGAGGTGGGGTGATGCATCAAACCAGAGTTTGATATAAGCACAGGTACCGTTCCAAAAACCAACTATGGAATAGACAAGACCTCCACCTTCCTCAGTGAAAGGGACTCAAAACCCCATATTTCCCGCAGAGGAATAGATCTGACTAGTAAGAATCTTAAAACCTATGTATTGATATGTCTCCGTAAGGGAATCAAGTGTGTCTAGACTGGCATAAACATGGCAGCGAGAATCAGCTCAAACCCACTCTAAAAAGGAATTTCAAAAACAGAACAAAGAAACAGGGAAATTCTTTACAATTCCTTCAGGGTCTCTGATGCAACCTGGAATGACCCTATCTACGATGACAGCTGGATGTGGCATGAGGCTGGACACTTGGGACTGAGAGGATTGGTGAGATTGGGTGAGCAAATGCAGACCCTTTAAAGCAAAAATGCATGGCAACCATTCCATGTGTCCCACCTCTCCAGGTTGAAGGGAATATTACTACAGCTATAACATGTACGGGAAACCTAGAGAATGGACACACTGTGAATACGAAAGGTTTCTAAAACTCAACGAAGAGTCCCTCTCCTGGTGCTCCGGCTTGACTTTCCAACTGCTTTCCTATCAATCTCCCAACTTGGAGAGACAGCCCCTTTAAGCTCCTGGTTCACACAGGTTGCCCATTTGGCAGAGGAGGAAAGGGAAGAGGGAGAACCAATGAGAGAGTCGCTGTTAGGCATTTGGATGGGCACATGTCACTCTAATTTCCCGGCAGGAAGAAGAATTAACCAAAGTCTCAGCCACCCAGCGGGAACCAGTATAGGACCTGAACTAAAAGTTTGGACTTGCGTTCAGCTCACAAAAAAACGAGTTGAAAAATGGAGCTCAGGGGCACAGCAATTCACAAACTGGCAGAGTAATCAAGGCCAACTATCGTCCAAAAATCTGTTGAGGGAAGGCAACGAGGCGGACTTGAAAGCGAGGCAGAATAACAGGAAACAGATTTCAAGAGGTACATTGGACTCGCCTGTAAAGCACAGGAAGAGGGGCACAACTTCGACAATGATGCACTTGGCCAAAAAGGGCGGATGCGTTCTCTCCTGAATATATTCAGGAGAAAACGCATACGCCCTTTTTGGCCAAGCAAGCAAGCGGGCAATGCAAATCTGCACTACAAAGAAGTATCACTTCCCACCGGTCAAAAGGGACATCCACAAAATGTGTAAAAACCAGAAAGGCAAGACAGGCCCTGGAGAACAGGGAGCCTTGTTATGCTGATGGGCGGGATGTAAGTTGCCAACTGCCTCACTGGAGGAGTGCATTGTGTTCCCTAAAACAACTAAACAACAGAGCTACAGAGCCAAGGGCACTTCCGGTCTAGGGAATATACATAGGGAAAACTGAAAATCCATAAGACAGAGCCACCCCCAAATTGAGGGTTGCACTGCTTACAAGAACCTCAACCTGGGTACACCTGAAATATCCCAGGAAATATAAAAATGGTTCCAAACATTGTGGAACTTACGTACGGTGGAATATCCCTCAGCCATGAAATCAATGTCATAAGACCAGTAGCAGCAAAATGAGTGGATTCAGGTTCGATGATTCTAAGTGAAATAAGTCACACAGAAAAAGAAACTTATCATAAGATATCACTTAGGAAGATCCTGTAAACATGGCTACACATGAACTGAGTTAGGAAAGAGAACAGAGTCTCACATTTAGAAAACACACTTATGCCTGCTTAAGGGGGAAGGAGAGGTGAGGTGATGCATCAAACCAGAGTTTGATATAAGCACAGGTACCGTTCCAAAAACCAACTATGGAATAGACAAGACCTACACCTTCCTCAGTGAAAGGGACTCAAAACCCCATATTTCCCACAGAGGAATAGATCTGACTAGTAAGAATCTTAAAACCTATGTATTGATATGTCTCTGTAAGGGAATCAAGTGTGTCTAGACTGGCATAAACATGGCAGCGAGAATCAGCTCAAACCCACTCTAAAAAGGAATTTCAAAAACAGAACAAAGAAACAGGGAAATTCTTTACAATTCCTTCAGGGTCTCTGATGCAACCTGGAATGACCCTATCTACAATGACAGCTGGATGTGGCATGAGGCTGGACACTTGGGACTGAGAGGATTGGTGAGGTTGGGTGAGCAAATGCAGACCCTTTAAAGCAATAATGCATGGCACCCATTCCATGGGTCCCAACTCTCCAGGTTGAAGGGAATATTACTACAGCTATAACATGTACGGGAAACCTAGAGAATGGACACACTGTGAATACGAAAGGTTTCTAAAACTCAACGAACAGTCCCTCTCGTGGTGCTTCGGTTTGACTTTCCAACTGCTTTCCTATCAATCTCCCAACTTGGAGAGACAGCCCCTTTAAGGTCCTGGTTCGCACAGGTTGCCAATTTGGCAGAGGATGAAAGGGAAGAGGGAGAACCAATGAGAGAGTAGCTGTTAGGCATTTGGATGGGCACATGTCACTCTAATTTCCCGGCAGGAAGAAGAATTAACCAAAGTCTCAGCCACCCAGCGGGAACCAGTATAGGACCTGAAATAAAAGTTAGGACTTGCGTTCAGCTCACAAAAAAACGAGTTGAAAAATGGAGCTCAGGGGCACAGCAATTCACAAACTGGCAGAGTAATCAAGGCCAACTATCGTCCAAAAATCTGTTGAGGGAAGGCAACGAGGCGGACTTGAAAGCGAGGCAGAATAACAGGAAACAGATTTCAAGAGGTACATTGGACTCGCCTGTAAAGCACAGGAAGAGGGGCACAACTTCGACAATGATGCACTTGGCCAAAAAGGGCGGATGCGTTCTCTCCTGAATATATTCAGGAGAAAACGCATACGCCCTTTTTGGCCAAGCAAGCAAGCGGGCAATGCAAATCTGCACTACAAAGAAGTATCACTTCCCACCGGTCAAAAGGGACATCCACAAAATGTGTAAAAACCAGAAAGGCAAGACAGGCCCTGGAGAACA